>NC_045427.1:416349380-416654023 GCF_902635505.1 Sarcophilus harrisii | reverse complement strand
AGATGTAGGAATTACAATTGCCTTCTACTAGTTGAGAGCTGTCGTATGCAAGAAGAATTAAATCAAATGTGTTCTGCTTTTGTCCTAGGACAAATTCAGAAGCAATGGGTAGAGATTGCAAAGGAGATTGCAAATATTTTAGCTCACTCTAACTTTCTCCTAACAGTCCCAAGTGTCCAAAAGTGGGGCAGGCTGTCTTGGAAAGGTAGTGCCTTCTCTGTCACTGAATGTTTTTAAGTAAAAAGAGAGGAGGGTAATAAATATTAAGGCCTTTTTGCTAGGCACTTTGCAAATAGTTCATCTGATCCTTAAAACAAGTCTAAATAACCACGTGTCGGGCATGTTGCTAAGGTATTTCTGCCTAGCTACTGGTTGTAACCAAATGACTCCCCAGGTTGCTTCTAACTAAGCTAGGTGGGCTTTTATTAATGGGTAGGAATTCAATAGGTAAAAAAATAAGGAAAGGGATTTTCCAGGAAGAGGGAAGACACAATGTCATGAATGGAGAGCCTATTTTGCTTGGGTCAGGTGCAGGAAGTGGTTTTGGTTGGGCTGGAGCCCAAAACGTGAAGAAGGCTAATAATAGGATTGAAAACAAGAAATTGGTTGGTGCTAGACTATGGATGACCTTGAACCCAGGCAGAAAAATCTCACTTATATACAATAGGTAATAGGGGCAGTAACAAACTTAAAACTATTATAAAATAGCAGTCATCAAAATCATCTTGTACTGGTTACGAAATAGAGGGGTGGATAAATGGAATAGGTTATTTATACATGACACAATAATCAATAACTATAGTAATCTACTGTTTGATAAACCCAAAGAATCAAGTTTCTGGGATAAAAACTCACTATTTGTCAAAAATTGCTGGGGAAATTGGAAAACAATAAGTTGGAAACTCAGCAAAGACCTACATCTCATACCCCATATCAAAATAAGGTGAAAATGGATGCATGCTTTAGGCATAAAGGTTGATAACTATAAATTAGGAGAGCAAGGAATAGTTTACCTCTCAGATCTTTGGAGAAAGAAATTTATGGCTAAAGAAAAACTAGAGAACATTATGAAATGAAAAATGAGTAACTGATTACATTAAATTATAAAGTTTTTATACAAACAAAACCAATGTAGCCAAGACTAGAAGGGAAGCATAAATCTGGGAAATAAATTTTTATAGCTAGTATTTCTGATAAAGACCTAATTTCTAAAATCATAGAGAACAAGGTCAAATTTATAAGAATACAAGTCATTCCCCAAATGATAAATGGTCAAAGGATATGAACTACAATTTTCAGATGAAAAAATTAAAACTTATCTATAGTCATATGAAAAAATGCTCTAAATCATTACTGATTAAAGAAATGCAAATGAAAACAACTCTGAGGTACTACCTCACATTATTAGATTGGCTGAGATGATAGGAAAACATAATGACAAATGTTGGAAGGGATGTGGCAAAGTGGGACCCTAATGCACTGTTGGTAGAAAGAAAGATTTTTTGAATGGTCTATTCTCTGTTTAAAAGAAAGGGGTGGATGGCCTGAGAAGGTTTGGGATACAAGGGGATCATGCGCTCAGGACTTCTGTTGGCTAGAGTCAGGCCTTTCAGTAGGGAGCGTAGAGGATTCCAGTAGAGAAATAATACAAATTGGGAAAAAGTCCTCAGTGAGATCTCACTTGGAAGATTGGACAGGGCAACAGAAACCATCTAATCCAGCTCTCCACCCCACCTCCACAAAGATCCCAACAATGACATGAGTCAATGTTCATCTAACGTCTGATTGAAGACCTCCTTACTCTTATGGCAGCCCATTCTACTTTGGAATTTTTCCATGTTAGAAAGTTTTTATTTATATCAAGTCTAAATCTGCCTAAATCTGCCCTTTTAGCTTTTCCTGGTCAACTACACAGCCCAGTAAACCAGCAAAGGACGGGCCTAAGATCTAGAACAGATGTTCTTTCCTGAAGAAAATACTAGCTGGGTAGTACTGGCAGGATTTCTTGAGGCACGAATGGGAGAATGGGGAGTCCTGAGAAATTTCCCTAGGAGGCGATGCTGTGTGGGCAATGGCCCAGTTGTTTCTCTCCTGTGGGCGTCCTCTGGGCTTGGTGGGACACCCCCTTGGATAAGCTGTCATTCCTTGTCTTGGTCAAACTGATCCCCAAGCCCCAAGAAGGAGGGCCCCAGGTAAGGTCAGGTGCCCCCAGCTGGAGCACATCTCCATCCCTCACCTGGTAGCTGACAAGCAGTTTGCTCTTCCACAGGGAGCTGGGTACATCATGGATAGAGAGGCGTAGATTGTGGTAACTGTCCTTGAAGTGGAGGACCCGGGGCTCCTCGATCAGCTGTCCCCCCATCTGCTTCTCCAGCTGGATCACCTCCTGCCCCACAGATAAGGAGGGCCAGGTGTCACACTCCAGGGAACAAACAGGAGCTGAAAGGGTCCCCAAGGCCCCAAACTCCTCCCCACTTCAGGAACCTTCCCTCCCTGCTCCCCACTCCCACCTCCCCAGGGGCCCCCAGTGCTCATGCTGCCACAGACGGGGAGGTGGTGGATCATCCCTGGGGTGGGAGGAGCGGCCGGGGGCCCCTGGGCCAGCACCTTCAGCGCGTCGTGCGTGTCGTGGAGGCAGTAGACGCGGATGGTGTACTCCAAGGAGGTGCAGGCCGTTGGGGCAAACAGCAGAAGTTTGAGGCGCTTAGCTGCGGCCGAGCTCAGGGCTTCCCCAACCAGGGCAAAGCGACCCAGCTGCTCCGTGAAGACATGGCAGGCTCGGGCCTCCAGCTGGCAGTAGTAGAGGTGGGCCGGTGACTCCTCGCCCAGGTGCAGCACATCCTGGGGAAGGGAGCGGTTACCAGAGTCCGCGCTGCCCTCCCATCTCAGACGACCTCCACCCCCCTCCTCCTCCTCTTCTACCCGCCGGCTGCAGGCCTCTGCACCTTGGAGGGGCCTGTACCCCAGAGCCACTCACACCTCCCACCCTGCCCAGCCGCTCACCTCCCAGGTGCCCTCACAAGACTGTTTCTTGAGCCGCAGACTCCAGTTCTCAGGGCTGGGCTCTCCACAGTGGTCCATGGAAAGGATGACTGGCCGGGTGAGCAGGACGCCGGGAGGCCCGCAGCTAATGATGGGGCTCAGCAGGGTCTGGCAGCCAGCTAGGGGCAGCCTCAAGTAGGAAAATATGGGACAGGGGAGGGGAGGAAAGGCATCAGTGGGGGAAGGGCAAAGGCCCAAAGAGCAATGATGTCAATCCAGGGCAAGCTGCCCCAGGGGAACCAGGGTGCCCCTCCCACAGCCCTCCCCTGGCAGATGGGCTGGGCCAGGGTGGTGACCAAGGAGCAGGGCTGGGCTGCAGCACGATGGGCAGGGGGCCAAGCTGAACCCCCTTCTCCCTATGGCTGCAGGGCTGGGACAGACCCTCCTCCCCCTCCCCAGCAGGGCCCAGGTTATGTCCACACCTCACATCTTCCTGCTTATGCAGTGTGAGGTAGATCTCGTAGATCTTTCCCCGGGGAATGGCATCTGGAGGGATCAGGAGGCTGATTCCTGGAAGAGATGAAATTGGGAAGAGTCTCTGTGTAATACCCTTTGTCTCCCCTGTCCTCCCCCGGCCCCTTCGAACATCTCCATGTCATAAACGATAAGGAAATATTTTCTGTTCTTATGGGCAGAACTCGTGTTATTTCTCCTGTACAAAATCTGTTTCTCTCACAGATCCACAGTATGTATAATATAGACTTAGAGGTGGGTGGGATCTTAGAGGTCCAAGGCTAACTGCTTAATTTTACCGATAAGGAAACTGAGGCCCAGAGAGGTTAAGTGCCTTGCCCGGGATCACACAGGTCCTCAGTGTCCGAGGCAAGATCCAAGTCCATCTGATGCCCCATCTACCAGACCTATGCTGCTTCTCCAAGGGCCTCACTTCCAGCGCCAGCTGTCACTACTTCCTATTTATGTGGTCTTGGACAAGCCATGTCCTTTACTGAACCTGTTATTTTTTCTGTAAAATAAAGGTCTCTTATGTTCCCTTCTCTCTTTAAATCCCATTAGCCTCTGATTCTGGGAGGCCCCACATTTGAGGGGATAGGAGGCAGGCAGGGGAGGAGAACATGAATAAGTGCTCAGAGAAAACCTGGGCAAAGTGGCTAACCCAACTGCTGGCTTCCTCTCAGGCTACATTCCATCTTTCTTCTCCCTTTCCTGGAAGAGCTGTCTCCAGTACCGCCCCTACTTCTTCCCTGACCACTGGCTTTGGACTCCCCCACTCAGCTGGTGGTCTCTTGGTCTCTTCACTGCAGACTCTGACTGCCCTTTCTTGGTCCTTCATTTGGAGATCATGGCTGGCTAAATCCTTCATCTTGCTGCAATTTTGATGGCTGATCTTTTCCTCTCCTCCCGGATACGCTCCACATGCCTATGAATTCTGTGACAATTGTTTTATTTGGACAATTCTCAGCCACCTGTCGGCTGCTCCTTTTCTGGGTCATATCTATCTCCTGTCTTCTAAGGGTGGGGGTTGCCTGAGGCTCGACCTGGAGTCTCTTTTTTCTCTCTACATTAAGGTTTCTTTCTCTGTGTGGTGAACTCCTCAACTACTAAGGGTTCATCTCTCATCCTGCTGCTGACAACTCCCTAAACCAAATATTCAGCTTGTTCATTTCTTGAACTTCGGTCTCACATCACCTGCATCCCTGCAGGATATTTCCAGACAGGTTTCCTTTCTATTTCCTTTCGTTTGTGTCCTTTCAAACGCCCTATTTCTATGGAGGACACATCCTTCCAATTACCCACATTAGAGTTAGCCATCGCTTTTCCCTCTCCTTCCCTGCTTTCCCAGCTGGTCAATTGCCAAGTTGAACTGGTTTTCCTTCATTGGGACCTTTTGTACCTATTTTTTCAATTCACATGGATTTCACTCCTGTTCAATTTCTTTCTTTTAAAAAAATAACTTTTTATTTCCAGAACCCATGCCAGGGTAATGTTTTACAACATTATCCCTTGCACTCACTTCTGTTCTGATTTTTCCCCTCCCTCCCTCCACCCCCTATCCCAGATGGCAAGCATCCCATTCAGTCTCTTACCTTTCACTTAGACCATTATAACAGTTCCTTAATTAGACTCCCTGTCCCCAATCTCTCTCTTTCCAATTCATCCTTCAAACAGCCACTTAAAACAATCTTCCTAAGGCACATGTCTGGCCATGTTCTTCTCCTCAGAAACCTCCAGGAACTTTATACTATTTTTAGGACATATAATGGCATTATGGATTCTCCATAATCTGACAGCAGTCTACCATTTGGCCCTAATTTCATATTACTTATTGTTGTTCATGCCTGACTCTCGGTGACCCCGTTTGGGGTTTTCTTGACATTTCCTTGTCCAGCTCATTTTACAGATAAGAAAGCGGTAAAGGCATTTGCCCTATCACACAGCTAGGAAAACTCAGGTTTTCATGCCTTCCAGGTCTAGAGTTCTATCCACTACATCACCTGGTTGTCCTAAAGGATCTACTTCAGAGTCTTGATTAAGCCAGAGGGAAAGACACAGCCTAGCAGAGCGGAGAGAGCACTGAATGTGGAGGCAGGAGATTCTAATCCTGGCTCAGCCATTTCCTATCGGTCTGGCCTAGGGCAAGTCAACCTTGTCTGTTTCCTTACTGGCAAAAAAAAAAAAAAAAGATTGCTAAGTTTTCTCCCAAAACTAAAATTCTATGATTTCTGTGAGATTGGAAAAATCCCAAGAGATTGTTCCATGGAGAAGGCCTGGAAAAAGGCACTCATGGCAGGACAGTCTAAAGTACCCCAATGAATCTTGGGGCTCAGGTATGGAAGTCCCTTCCTTATGTAGGTGTGAAAGACAAGGCTCAGGCAACAAGGACCTTAGCAGATAAAGTCATCTATGTAAATTGTTTTGTAAATCTTGGGGCACTCCATCACATATTATCCTAATATCAGGAGAAGAAATGTCACTTGGGACCAGAATTGATGGCCCATGCAGACAGAGAAAATTGGTAACTCCAGTTCTTGGGAGATGAGGAAGACTGGAGGATGCCATAAATTTCAGCAGTGCTGAGTGGCAGAACTGGGATCTGAACCCAACATATCCAAGATTGTTTGCCACTGTCTTCCATGATCATCTGAGTTCAGATCCAGCTTCAGACACTAACTAGCTGTGTGAACCTGGGCAAGCCACTTAATCTCTGTCTGCCTCAATTTCCTCATCTGTAAAATGGGGATAATAGTACCTACCCCATGAGTTGTGAGACTCAAATAAGATAATAATTATAATGTACTTAGCAGTGCCCAGGCACTTAGTGAGTGCAATATAAATGTTAGTTATGATTATTATTGAATATGGCCCCAAATACGGTATAATATGGTAATGGCTTTCCAGGACACATGAATGGGACAGTAACTCCCATTCCTACCTGGAACGCTTTCAAATTTACAAAATACCTTCTTTGCAATAACCCTGTGAACACAGGGAACAAGGATTGCTTTCTTCATCTTAAGATGGGGAACTTTGAAGAAGTTAAGAGATTTCTCAAAATCACACAGGCGGTAAATGTATAAGGCGAGATTTAAACCCAGGACTCTGGACTCTAATCACTACAATGGGACAGCGAGGAGTCTCCTTTAGTGGAACTCGAGCCTTCAAAGAGATCTTAAACTTGGTGCCCGAGTTAACACTTCAAACTCTTGTCTGAAACGCCTTAAGAAAGCAGAAGCAAAGGCTCCCTGGGCTTGTCTCAGAGACGGCATGGGGGCCTACGCCCCGATTCACAGGGGGCTCCACGGGGTGGGAGGGCCAAGCTCGGGCCTGCACAAGAGGCAGCTCCTCTCACCTCCGGGGTGGGAGCGAGGGTCACACACACACCCCTGGCAGCGACCGGACGGGAGGCGGCCCGGGGCTCGCGGGGCACCAAGACCCCCGGCTTCTGCTCCCAGGACGTCTTCCACCGCTAGTGGGCTCTTGGGGAATGGGTTACTCAGACTCGAGGGGAGCGCTTCAGGCGGACTTCATGAATTTGGCCCACATTCACACATTGCGTCATTTTTTGGATGCAGATTCTGTCATCTATGGTTAGTTATTCCAGCTTCATCCCTCTGCATATTGGATAAGAATGTTGCGGATGCCTTTAGAGGCCACTAGGTGGCGCGGCGGACAGCGCTGGGCCTGGAGACCTCACTTCAAATGCGTTCTTAAACACTAGCTCGGGGGCTCTGGCTAGGTCAACAATCTCTGTATGCCTCAGTTTCCTCAACTGTAAAATGGGGACAACAATAGGGCTTACCTCCTAAAGTTGCTGCTAGGATTTAACGCTTAGCACCCTGCCTGGCACAAAGTAGATGCTTAATAATTCCTTCCTTCCACTGGGCTTTCCTTCTTCTCTCTCCTTTTTTCTTCCATCCTTCCTCCTTCCCTTTCATTCTTCCCTCCCCCTCCTTCCTCCCTTCCTCTTCCTCTGTCCCTCCTCCCACGAGACTGAAAACCACCAAAGGAACAAGTACGGCCCGGCATTCTTAGTGAGCCCGTGCTAATTCTCAGTGACCGCTGCTTCACTTTTGTGGCCCCAGCACTGAGCAGACACACTCAGCGAGTCTAAGGAGTCGGGGGCAGGGTTTGGGTTCCATCATAGCCCGGAAAGGCAGCCGATCATGTGGGTATGTAGGGCAGGAGCCGTGAGTTCTCTCCCTCCTGCAGAGAACCGTCATTCTCAGCCTCCCCAAGGGGCTCCGCATCCAACTCAGCCTCCCCAAACCACAACCTTCTGCCCCAAGTTGCTTTGTTTATTTTATTATTATTATTATTTTTTTTTTTGCTGAGGCAATTGGAGTTAAGTGACTTGCACAGGGTCACACAGCCAGGAAGTGTTAAGTGTCTGAGGCTGGATTTGAACTCAGGTCCTCCTGACTTCAGGGATGATGCTCTAACCACTGCGCCACTTAGCTGCCCCCAAGTTGCTTTGTTTAATTTCAACCTCGCTGTGCCCCGTCCTGGGTGTCCCCCAATCTTTCTGCTACACTTGTAAAATTCCTGCACTGGAGATGAACAAGGGGTTTTTCTGAGATAGCTTTAATACTTTCAGCAGTCACTTGCTGATCTTCCTCAAATTCAAATGCTATTCATAATAGAGACACAGTCCCAAGGGGCTCCTCTGAGGTCTCTGTCACCCTAAGCCCAGTTAGCTATAAATGGTAGTCATTCACCTATAGCACTTTAAGGTTAATAAAACAGCAATTTAGGGAAAACATCCTCATTCCCATTTTACAGATGAGTAAACTAAAGCTCAGACAGAGAAATGATTCGAAGAGAGTTATACAGATAGTGAAGCTGAGGTCACTATTTGAGCTCAGGTTTTCTACTTCAAGTCTAGAACCCATTCTCTAATAGTAGCTCTTGCTCTCCCATATCTATCCCCTTCTCTCTTGTTCATACCCTTCCTGTAGAATGCTGGCCATGGCCTAATGAGAGTCTCTCCATCACAAAATAAGCCTTACCTGTGTTGGGAATCATTAGCCGTCCCCCCAGGAAGTTAAAGGTCCCGTACGCCATGTTGCTGGTCCCCCGGGGCAGGGAACGGAAGTAGTTCTGGGTGGAGAGACGGGCGACGAAGTCCTCGGCCTCAGAGGCAGGTGAGCTGTGGTGCAAGGTGTGCCGGCCACTGCCCAGGGGGCTAAGGAGGTGCCCGTTGGTGAGCTGGAACTTGGGGCCAGAACTTTCCTGCCGCGGGCACAGGGTGCCCTGGTACGTGGTGGTTGTGGTGCTGAGGTCCGGCTGGATGGTCAGCAGGTGGGAGTTGTCTATTAGGAACGGAAAAATGAAAAGGGGGAAGAAATGCAGAACAAGGTGAGAAGGTGCCTCAGGGTCTTCCAGGCCAGCAGAAAGCCCCTCTGCCGTATCCCTAATGAGCCCGTGCAACGTTCTTCTGAAGCCCTCCAGGGAGGGGGAACTGGCTGGCTCTATCTGTCTGGGAGATTCTTCCTTATAGAGCTGAGACCTGCTTCTCCACAAGCCCATGACGTTCTTAGTGCTTCCTTCTGGGGGGACAGACCGGAGCCCCTGACCTGGTGACGGCTCTCCACATGCCTGCAGACAGCTATCAAGTTCCCTCTTTTCTGAAGAAGAGCCTTCTCTCCTTCAGACAAGTGTTCCTATTGCCTTCCCTACAACAGGGCTTTTCCCTGGCACTCTCCTCACTTGGGCAGCCATTTTTGAACCAAACACTCCAGCTTTCCAGTCAATCAATTCCTACACACATCTAAGCACTTGATACGCGTTCCACTCTGTGCCAAGCCCCAGAGGGACCAAGAACCGGCCCCTCCCCATGCCCCTGTGTGACAAACATCCAAGATGACACCCCCTGCCCTCGAGGGGTTCCTGCTCTACGGGAGGAGAGGGCTGGCCCCCCAGGTGCATACGAGAGGGGGGAGAAGGTAAGAGCTCCCCAGGCTCCCTTCCAAGGGGAACCTGACAGGCCCTGGGGCCGTGGCAGGGAGGGGGCCTTCTCTGCTTTCTGAGACACGGCTGATTCCTGGTCACTATGCTGCATCACTCCCCACCCGGAGCTCTCGGAGGTGGGCGCCAGCTGCCTCCCCTGCTCCAGCCCCCTCTCCCAACCCTCTCCGCCCCTAAAGCCAGCAGCCGGACTGAGAATCATCCCCTACGCCCGCTCACTGGTGCCCAGAGAGGCGCGCGCCCCCTGGGTAGCTGACTGAGGCCAGCAGGGGCAGTAAGATGTCATCGGGGAGCCGGCCCGGAGGCAAGGAGACTCATCTCTGAGTGCAAGTCCAACCTCAGACCCCCACTGGCTGCCCAGACTCAACCCCGCTTACCTCAGTTTCCTCATTTGTAAAATGAGCTGAAAACAGAACTGCAAACTAGGAGGGCGTCTTTGCCGAGGAAGGCCCCCAAAGGTCACAGGGAGTCAGACCCGCCTGACTGCAGGCTGGCCCTCAAACCCCCGGGAGTGGAAGGGGCTCAGCCAGGCTGTGGAAGGGCGTCGGCCAGCACGGGGCGGGGAGGGGAGGCTCTGGCAAGGACTTATCCCAGACAACTGTCAGAGCACTTTCACGCTCCCAAGATGACCTCCTGCCACACCAGGGAGTCAGGGTAGGAGTACCATCCTCCCTACTTTATAGACAACTAGATTATGGCCCAGAGAAATGGGATGGTTTGGCCAGTCACAGGGGCCCAAAGGGCAGGGGATCTGAGCCTGAGTCTGCTTCTCTTTCCAGCGTCACCTGACCTAGGAAAGCCCCGGGAGACCCCAAGTTCTGATCTCTGGTCAAGGTCACCGACACCCTGACCACCAAGCGCTCTCTGGGCCCTGCCAGGCCCAGCTTGTCAGCAGAGACGGCCTGTGCACGGCAGGGACCTCTGGAGGGGCCTCAGCCAGGGTGCGCCCGGCAGGGCACCTGAGCACACCTGGCAGGGCCGGGCACGCGCGGTGACCTCACCTGCCTTGGTGGGCTTGATGCTGACGGGCTGGAAGCCTGAAGTCAGGATGGATGAGTCGGCCACGTCCGAGTCCAATCCCTCTTTTTTCCGGCAATAGACCAGGATGAGGACGAGCAGCAGGAGCACCAAGCACACGGCCACGGCGATGAGCCCCACGTAGAGCGCCACATCTTCCGGCCCTGAGGCGGCTGGGACAGGGGGCAGGGAAAGGGTGAGGGGCTTCCGGCTGCCCAGCCCCCGCGAGCAAGGGTTTGACGAGTTCACGCTCTCCGGGGCATCTCTGCGGGGTGTGGGCGTGTGTGTCTGTGTGAGCTGCGGGGAGTCAATCTTCGCTCACCAGGGGTGCTGGCTCCGGCTGAGAATAGCAGCGCGGCAGAGGGGGGTGGGGGCCTGGGTTCCAGGCTCAGATCAGTCACAAACTTGTGTGACACCCGGGACAAATCACTTCCCCACCCCAGAGATCCAAGCTGCGTTAGAACGTTTCTGACCCCCCCGAGTTCCATGCTCCCAAGAGCTCTGAGCTCTGGCACTCTGGGAGCTTGGGAGGCGCTTTCGGGCTCTGATTCTGGGATTTGGAAGGGTCTCTATAGCTGGGGCGGGGACAGAGGGAGGCGAGCCCACACCCCCCCGGCCAGGGCCAGCCTCCGAAGTCCGGCTGTGCGGGAGGCCTGTGTCCCCCAGGAGGGGCTGAGCCCGACAGGGGATCCGGGGGGCGCAGCCCCTCTCCTTTCCTCCTGCTTCTCACGTCCTCCCCTCCCAGGTACGCGCCCGACCGTCCTTCCTTGACCCCGGGGCTGCCCAGGGACGCAGATGGGGCCTAAGATGGGGTGTCGGCGGGAGGCAGGTGGGGGAGGACAGGAGAGAAAGGGCAAGAGGCTCTGGTGGGGAGAAGGGAGGATTAGCTGTCTGGAGGAATCAATATTGATTTTAGTGGAAATCTGCATAATGGAAGGAAGGTTCATCAGGAAGGAATTGACACAGATAATTAGGTTTTTAATTGAAAGCGAAGGTGGGGGTGGGGGAGGAGGTTGTTTCAGGGAAACATCACATTAGAACCTTTGTGTTAGTGACATTGGCCCAGAGCCTCCATCCTTTACATCCTCCTTCCCACTCCCCACTGCTCTGACATGACATGGTGGGAGGCAGGGTCTCCCGGGAGCATAGACTTTGATCTAGAAAGGACAGGAGGAGTCATTTGGTCCAAGCCCATCCTCTGCAGGTGAGGAAACTGAGGCTCGCAGGGATTATGGGAGCCCCCAGGCCAGAGCGGCCACGCCCGGGTCTCTTCCACCACTGCGCTCGGGGCGGGGCAGCGCTACGCAGGCCCACCGCTCGGTCAGGGCCCGGGTCTGGGAACGAGGGTGCCCCTGACTGAGCTGCGTGAGGGAGCGGGCGGCTCAGGGCCAGGCGCTGCCCAGGGGCAGCCAGGCCGGAGAGGCTGAGCCATGTGGAAGCCCACCTCTGCCGCAGGGCGGGGTGGGGGGAGACCCTCCGCTGGGGGCACTGTTGGCACGGCTGGAGGAGAGAAGGGGCTGGCTGTGGGGCCTTACAGGCAGGAGGGGAGAAGGCTGTAGGGGCAGATCCTACAGAACGTGAGTCAGGGGGAAGGACTTGCTGCAGTGTGAGGGGCACAGTCCAGGAAAGCCTTGCCATCTGGGGTGCATGGCGGCATGAGGGGACCTTGGGGAAAACTCACTGTGGATGCAGAGGTCGCTGGTGCAGTTGCGCGTGTCCAGGTCAGCTCCCTGGCAGTCCTCCCCACCGTTGCGAGGGGGGGGCTCGGAGCACTCCCGGCTCCTCCAGCGGGTGCAGTCCAGCGCGCAGGCCGACCACTTGCTCCACTCGGTCCACCCTCCGTCTACTGCACATGGGAGACGGGGACACCAGACAGAAGCAGAGGGGAAACGTTCAGTCCCTCGGCTGCAGGGCACAGCGAGGTCCCTGCCCCCTAGTCCACCTCTCCCTCAGGTGGAAAAACAAAGGTTGTCTCGGAGATGTGCCTCGGAGGGGCTGGGAACACCAGGCCTGTGCTTGTCCATCTGAACCAAGGAGAGTGGAGTGGGGGGAGGGCGGTCGGCGGACATGATGGCGGCGGCGGCGAGTGATGGCGGCGGCGGCAGGCGGGGGCTAATGGAAGTGGGAGGTGGTATGATGCCGGGGCGATGGGCAGAGCCCGGGCTGGGTGGGGTGCTGAGGAGGGGAGCCGGCAATGAGGGCGATGGGATGCCAAGGAACGTCCACGGAATGAAGAGGCAGGGCCTGGCTGGACACCCTGCTGTCTAGGGTAGCACTTAGGGTGCAGAACTGGTGAGCTTGGCAGCCTCTGTGTTCCAAGCCTGGAGATAGACTCTGACCCCGCACTAATCCCTGATCCTGGAATCAAGAATCAAGTCAGCCCTGAGCTCTAAGCCCTGTCCCAGAAGGACCCTGTGGGGAGATGGTCTCCCTCTGGCTGAAATCTCCCAATTTTCTAGTCTGGAGACCATCACACTGGAGCCCTCGGGTAGCTGGCCAGCGCTCCCTTGTCTAAGCTAGCCTTTATCTCTTAAGGGATGCAACAGAGGCGATATGCTTTTATAAGGTCAGTGCCGAACATTTATTCCCATAGGAGAAGTTCTCAGCCTTCTCTCTCCCTTAACATCTCATCAGCTCCTTTGGCTTTAATCTTCACCTCCATGTGGATACATCCCCAATCCCTGTTTCCAGCCTTGCCCCCAGGATTCAGTCTTGGGTTTCGAAGTGGGTGGGGACTGGCTCTACCTTCATAATAAATAACTGACATTTATATTGGGGGCTTCAAGCATTATTAGCCCCATTTTATAGATATATCTGAGGAAATGGAGGCTGAAAAAAGTGCCCAACATCACAGATTGAGTAAGTGGCTGCAAGTCTCATTGTCCGTTCTATCCCGCTGCCCCTTGGACTACAGTAGCAGCACTTACACCGAACTATCTGCTCCCCAGAAGCTAACCCTTCCCCTTGAACATTTTCTGTGGAAATGTCTCCTGCATTTGTGGATTCTCACTGTAACTACCCTCTCTTCTCTAGGCCCCCAGCTCTCCTCCTCTAGCCAAGGGGAAGAAACACAGACTCCTCAGCCCGGTGGGAGGCCGTGCATAATTACTGGCTTCAACCTGCCCGATTCTGAGGGGCACCAGCCCCACACCCATTTCCTGACACCACAGGGAAGGCCCGGGTTCCCAGGTTCTCCCAGGAGAACCACCCCAGGTATCAGCTGATGGGACCTCAGAGGCACCTCCTGCCCCCAGACCAGATTGCTGGGGGCCCGGCTCTCGCCTGCTGCTCCGAGCTGTCCACAGCCCTCTCCTCCGGCCCTGGCACATCTCCCTCCCCTACCGAGGGGGCTGTTTCCCTCCTGAATCTCCCCAAGGCTCAGAGTGCAGAGCTCCGTACATGTGTTTCTGCATCAAGCCCAGGCACTTTTCCTGCCCAAGGCTGCTTCCTTATCTTTAAACCTCCGGTGCTCAGCACAGGGACTTCTGCATTTAATAAAGTTTGTTGGGCTGAGCAGTAACCCTGCGCTCCCGGGTCCAGGGCAGCTGTGGCTGGGAAAGGGGAATCCGGGGGTCCCCACTGGGGGGAGTGGTGCCCTCCGTGCCCCGGCCCTTGACCCAGGGGCTTCTTTACAACCCAGCTGGGAGGTCAGTGCTGCAGGGCAGGGAATGTGTCCGCTGCTCAGGAGGAAAAGCTTGAGAATGCCACTGCCTCATCCCCGCTACCTGCACGTGCCGTGTGAGCTCCGCTTCTGGCACAAGCAAACACTCAAGGGGTGCTGGTGACTGACGGGCTGACGGGGTCCGGACCCGGACCCCACACCCCGGAACTGCACCTGTGCCTGTGCTCTCTGTCTCTGGGAACACTTTCCTGCCGTCCCAGACCAGGAAGACTCCCGGGGTCAGGGAGTTTGTGTCACACCCTCCCCGAGTATCCCACGAGCTCTCTCAGGGCAGGCACTGCGTTCTGCCAGTATGAGGCCCTCCCACAGGGGTCCCTTAATCAACACGTGCTAGGCCGGGGAAGGATGTCTTGCTCTACACCGCTCTAGGGAGACCTGGTTGTAGAGGGCCAGTCCTGAATAAAACCCATGTGCAGGAAGAGTCTGGTCAGACACAGGGTCACATTTCCTCCTTACTCAACCAGCCCTCATGGCTTCCTATTGCCTCTGGACTAAACAGAAAAGACTACTGAGTCCCAAACCTACCTTTCCTCAGCAAATCCATGACCCAGGCAAACTGAATCTCCTACTCTTCCTCCTCATTTCCTTCCTCCACACCTTTATTCTAGCTGTTCTCCAGTGCAAGAAGGCACTGTCCCCTCTCCCCTCCAACAATCTTCTGTTTCCTCCAAAAGCTAGCTCACAAAGCCTTTCCTGCCCCCCCCCCCCACCATGGTGTTTTGTGTGTATGACTGCACAGCCCTTTGAAGCTGGGCCGGTCACTGCTGCCCCAGGGTTCCTGGCACGCAGGATCGGCACTGAATAAGTCCGAGTGCACTGACTGGATGCGCAGAGGAAGGGGTTGTGGGGGGCTGAGGGTGGTCTCTCTCCACTGCTACAGTCGGATGATCCCCCAGCTATGGCCCAGAACTCTAGTGTAACCCTCTGCTGGCAGGGCCGGACCTCAGCCTGATTCCGAGGAAGGGTCCCACACCGGTCCTACAGCACCCCCCCGGTGCCAGCCTGAGGGATGCCTCTCCTGCCTGGTCTGTCCTTCCTTTCGTCCTTCTCCCCGATCTCCTGGTTCCTTTCACACCCTGGCTTGTGGTAGCCCACTGGAGCCTGGACGGGCTGTGCTGGGGCCTCAGACACAGAGGGGATGTGTCACAGGGGCTTTGGGATCAATGGTCCATGCAGAGAAATTTACTTACAAAAGCGAGGCCGGAGCCCAAGGCCACCGGGCCCAGAGGCCAGCTCTGGCGCTCACACACCTGCCTACATGTGGAACCAAAGAACCCAGAACGTCCCAAAGGAAGGAAGCCCCCCCCCCCCCACAGAATGCTGGATACTGACAGGGCCTTAGGCACTCAATGTCGGAGCTAGAAAGGGATGAGAACTCAAAGAGCCAGAATTGTAAAGGACCTCCGGATAAAGACTGTCAGGAGTTGGGAAAAGACCCTCAGAGCCGAGAGCGTCAGAGCTGGCAAGAACACCCAGAATGCCCAAGGAGATCGACCCGTTTGCGTTACAGGGGCGGAGGAGGCCTACAGAAGAGCGACGGCGCAGCAAGGCGGGAAGCCACGTTTCTAGCCCTTTCTCTAGTGTAGCCCCGAAAGACCCCATCTGCCTCCTGCCATTTCCTCACCTTCCATCTTTCCTGCCTGAGACAAGACTTCTCTGACCCAGGACCAAGGAACCTCCCAAGGAGAGTCAGCTAGCGTCGGCCCTCATCATGGCGGAGGCCCAAAGGCAAGGGGCCTAACCCCCGAGAGGGCAAGTGCGATGGAGCGCACCGTGCGCCTGTGCCCAGCATCGCCCTTGGGGAAAAGCCACGGCAAGCACTCACTCAGGCCTGGTGCTGCGGAGAGGAGCGCCTTCCTTCGGGGGGCCTGGGGGAGACAGGGCCAAGGGGGGACCGGGAGAAAGAAGTACTGATGTTGGACACAGTAACGGGATGTTTCCTGTGGAATCTCAGAATGGCAGAAGGGCCGGCAGCCCCCATCCGCCTGACTCGGCAAATATCCCCTCGCTGCTGTCCCCAGGGTCTCCCCCAAGGCTCCGGTGATGGGAACTTGGGGACTCACTGAGGCAGAGTCCTCTCCAGCTTCCGGACACACCAAGGGCTGGGGGACCGTTCCTTAGGGAAGTTCAGCCCAAACCTATTTCTCAACAACTTCGCCCTGGGGTCTCTAGCTGTGCCCTCTGGCGCTGGGCACAGCAAGCGTAAGCTCTCTTCTCCAAGAGAGCCCTTCAGATTCTTACTAATAATAGCTTTATAAAGCACTCTGAGACGCGCAAAACACAAATGTGACTTCATTTCATCATCACAAAACCCCTGGGAAGTAGGTGCTGTAATTACTCTTCTGTTACAGACGAGAGACAGAGACCAAGGGGCGGGCCCCGGGTCACCTGGCTAGCTGCGGTGGGGTATGGGTCCTGCTGACCCAGGCCCGGCGCTCTGTCCGGCGCACCCTCACGGACCCCATCCCTGTGGCTTCTCTCTTCCAAGCTCCTTTAGGCCTCCCACAGGAAGCCCTCCATCCCCTCACTATCCTACACGCCCTCCTTGGACCCTCTCCGGTGTCTCAGCACCCCGTGTCTGGCACCAGACTCGCTGCTCGCCGGCGGGGGCGTGACCGGGTAGGACGGCAGCCCCGCCCCCCTGTGCTAAGGTGCCTCTGGCCCCTGCCTGGCCCAGATGGTGGGACTAGAGCGATGGAGGCGGCGGAGTGACCAATGCAGGGTGGCCATGGTGGTGGAGGCGAGGGGCCAATACCTGGGCACAAGGAGGCACAGGCGGTTTTCTGGCCGCTCTGGCCCTCACAGAAGGAGCCCCCGTTGAGCGGTGCCGGGTTGGTGCAGCTCCGGCTGCGTTTCTGCCAGCCTCGCCCACAGGTGGCACTGCAGGCTGACCACTCCGTCCAGGTCGACCACCCACCGTTCACTGGTGTGGGACAGAGAAGGGACCAAGATCAGCGGGGCCCGAGGCTCGGCAAGGAGCACCTCCCCACGGGGGGCTTGGGGCGCGAGTGCAGAGGCAATGTCCTTAGCGGGGGCGGCCCCGTACAGTCCTGACTGCCCCAGGGCAGAAGAGGAGGAGCTGAGGGGAGCGGGTGGGACCCCATCTCCCACGCCTGGCAGCCACTGGCAACGACACCACAGCAGGCGCCCTCCCCCCCAGAGCGCACAGGTCCGGGGGCCTCTCACCCGCCTCGCCCATCTGCCAGGGAGTGGCCAGAGGCCTTCGGCATCTGCTGGCCCGGCTCTCCCTTCCTGCACCCACACTGCCTAGGAATGCCCTCCTGCAGCCCCCTGCCTGGCCGCCCATCTCCTGCACCAGGCGGTGTGCCCCCTCCCACGGCCCCCGCCTCAAGTCCCCTCGGTCCCGATGCTCATGCGTCCCTCTCAGGCCGGGCACCTGCACCGCTCAGGGCAGGGCCCCCCTCCAGCCACAGAGCGCCCGCCGAGGGGTGGGGCTCACCGTAGACGGTGACGGCGGCCGAGGAGCTGCGGCGCCGGGCCACAATGTTCTTGGCCACGCAGGTGTAGTTGGCCGTGTCGGCCAGCCGGGCCTGGCGCACCACCAGGCTGTGTTCCCGGGTCACGTAGACGTTGGGATCCAGGGACGGGTCAACCAGGTCCTCGTTTCGGAGCCATTCCACCTGGGGGGACAGGGAGGCACTAGCAGGTTCTGCCATCCACCGGGGGTGGGGACGGCACCACCCAGCTGCTGTCCCAGAGGGGCCCTGCCCACACAAGCCCTGAGGAGGGGCAGAGGTACGAGCTCTGCCCACACGGATCCTGCCCAGTCGGCCCCAGAAGGGCCTTGGTCTGAGTGGAGAGCAGAAGGAAGGCTGATACACAGGGAGGCAGGAACCTCCCCAGGACTGGTGGCAGGCCCTAGAATGGCACCCTGGGGCACTGCCCAAGCCGGGCCCAGGGCGCAGGATGATGTCCTGTGGGCTCGGCCTAGGCCCAGGGCACACAGAGCAGGCTGGGCTTGGCCCCTGGGCCACCTCAGGGCTCACCCCTGTAGACCACAGGGCACAGTGAGCAAACTGAGACCACGAGAAGGGAGCTCTCTTGTGGCTTGCCCAGGGTCACAAAAATGGCAAACAGTCTGGCCACAAGTAGGGCCTGATCCTTTTATTACAAACATAAGGTTCTTTCCAACACACCTCACTTCTGTGAGGGCCACCTGACGCTGTCTGTGGGACTGTCACACGGGGCACTGGCCCTACAAAAAGCAAACCAGCAAAGATGGCCCCAGCCTGCCCAGGGAGGAAGCCCATGGGGAACAGGCCTGGGCTCATGCCCCCTCACAGAGCCCCCCACAGCCCCACAGCCTGAGACTACGGTGGGCTCCCTTCTCCCAGCAGCTGGGCGGCACGGCAGACCCCCCACAGGCAGAAAGACTGGGCCAGGCTGCTGTCACTCCCCTCCCAGGCTTTTACCTTACTCGGATTATAGGCTTGGAGAAGCTTGCAGGGGCCTCAGAGAGCGCCCTGCCCAGCCCTGTCATTTTTGAGGGAAAAGAGGCCCAGAGACCAGGGGGCTTTGCTGGCCCAGAGTTCTGCCCCAAGCTGACTAAACACCCTGGTGCCTGGGGGGTCTGGCTGGTGTGTGGGCTGGGGGGCAGAGCAACAGGAAGGGGGGTGGGCACGCTGACTCCCTGGGCTCCAAAGGGCTGGAGAAAGGGGCTGGAGCCGGGCCTCCCCACCCGTCCCTTACCTCAGCAGGGGGGATGCCCTCGGGCGGGCGGCAGGGCAGGACGATGCCCTGCTCCAAGGATACTTCCTTGGCCAAAGGCTCCTGTTCAAAGTTCTTGCGCAAATCTGGGAGAGAAGAGAGAGAGGTGAGGGCTGCTTGGGTCTGGCAGAGATCCTGCCAGATACCGAGGAGAGGTCTTTTCTCCTGGGCATTGAAGCAGGATCCAGACTCTGTGATTGGGGCGTCTGTGGGCTCTGACAGGTGGCCGACCCCCCGGAGCGGTGGTGGGAAGGAGTGCGGGCTTCCAGGGGAGTGGGTAAGGGGTCCCGCCACCAAGAACAGAGCTTGTTTTCTATGACTCCCCTCAGGACTGGAAAGAAGCTCCAACTCAACTGTCCAACAGCCCCAGAGCTTGGGCCGGGGCCAAGGCCCCCAGCACTTTCCTGAGCTCCTGTCCCTGGAGGCCCCCTTGTCTCTGACTCCCTGTACAGAGAAGCCCGTTCTGGCTTCATCTCCCTGTCTGAGGAAGGGCTCTCCAAGCTGCCCCCTCCCTGCGCAAGCCCGCTTCCTGACCAGGACAGCTCCTAGCCCCCTCCTGGCCATTCCAGGGTGCTCACAGGCAATGCGGACATAGGCCTTCTGGCTCTTGGTGGTGCCTGAAGAACTCCAGGCTACGCACTGGCACCAGTACTCCTCCAGCCCGAAGACTTTCTCCACCTGCTGCCTGGAGATGTTGATGCGGACCTCCATCATGGGCAGCCCTGCGTGGGAGGAAAGGACCCTGAGGCTGCGGTCACCCAGAGAACTGCGGAGGGCCCTGCATTTGGAAGGGGCACACGGGCCTCGGCCTCAGGGGCACCAGCATGTGGGGTGCTGAGGGGGATCCCAGAAACTCAAATCTGGCCAGGAGGCTGGACTGAGCTGGGGGCCGGACCGAGGACACTCAGAAGGCCTCAGGGCCCTGAAGAGATGCTCAGAGCCTGGCAGGAGGCAGGAAGGGAAAGGGTGGGGTGAATGTGAGTGACTTCCTCTGGGGGGCAAGGGGCTGAGGCCAGAGGCAGGTCTGAGTTCCAGTTTAATTCTGCTGCGGGACAAGACGCTGTAGGAGGAATACAGGGACCAGGGAGAGGCAGAAGTGAACCCAGGGTGGACGCTGAGGCTTTATCTTTGATTTCCTCCTCCTATGAGGGTCCCAAGGACTGGCCTTCCAATGGTCCAGAGGGAAGAGGGGACGAATTTTTCCAGGTCACCATAGGAATGGGAAAAACAATGACATGGGAGGTTCTGGGTGGGGGGAGTCTTTATGAGAAGATGTCAGGGAAGGCTTCCTGGAGGAAGTGGTATTTGGACAGGGCTTCAAAGGACAAGTGGGAACTGAGGCAGTGAATATCCCTGCCAGCCACTGGTCTGTGCGACCGTCTCCCGTCCTGCTGCACGGCTACGATCCTGTCCCCTCGGCCACCAGTTTCTCCTCCCATCTGTCTGTCCCTCCCCACACCTGTGTGTCTGGCCACCAAAAGCAGGGTGCAGAGGAGAGTAAAAACTGTTTGTTTCCAATTTCTCCTCCTCCTGACCCCAATTTCCCTCGGGTCACTGGCTTATCAGAAAGAGAGAGTGAGGCAGGGATGGGAATGTGTTTCTATTGTTAACAGAGAAATTCAATTAGGGCTGCAGTGCAGAGTCAGGTCTGAGCTGGGGGGAAGGAGCCAAACTTAGCTCAGCTAGTGTAGCTCAGGGAGGCTGGGGGGTAGGAGCCCCCCTTTTAATCTGCTAACCTGACCTCCCAATGCCACCTGTCTTTGTCTCCTGCCCCACCAAAGGACTAACGGTTAACCCCTCTCCACCTCGGGTCCCGGATCCCATTTTCCACAATTAGCACAGCAGAGCAAAAACAAGCCCAGATTAGGAGTTAAGAGACCAGACTTGAGTCCTGGGTGCGAGTCCCTGGCCCATTTCCTGCACTGATCATCCCTAGCTGTGTGACCTGGGACAAGTAGATCATTTTACTCTTCGATGCTTCACTGTAACGGAGGCGACTGGATTAGGGCTCCTAGGCCCTGACATTCAGAGTCCTCAGGTCCCTTCTGCTTCTGCCAGGCGGGGTGCTGAAGTCTGAACCTGGCTGTCTCATCGGTCAGGTGGGGATAACTGTACCTTCCTGGCCCTCTATAGGCTGAGATACGGATCCTGCAATCGTAACCCCGCCTGAAATGTTGTTTCTCACTGGTGTAAAGAAGGAACTTTTCTGCAGACCTAGTGTCCAGTCTTGCAGCATTTCCCCGGGGCACCGAGAGGCTGCCCAAGGCCACTGCACTAGTAGGCCTCAAGGGCCCCGAAGGTCACCTCTCTGCTGGCCTTGCTAAGGTGTCAGCTGACAATGAAGGCACGGACCCTCCCTGGCCTCTCGCCATCTTTACGGCCCAATTTACTCCTTTCTAACTTCGTGTTTCTGTCTAGGCAACATCTTTCATTCCTTTTCTGATTATTTCCTTTCTGATGTTTCCATAACCTCTCAGAAGGGCTTCCCGCCTTCACTCCCCATATTCATCCTTCACACCACTGAGGGACTGATCTTCCTCAGATCCAGACTCGATTGCGAAACACCTCGACTCCAAAGTCTTCCATGACTTCCGATTACTTACTGAATCATCAGATTCTCGCTAGGATTCAAGGTCCATCACAACCTGGCACTGGCTCACCTTTCCTGCCTCATCTCACATCCCTCCCTTACACAAATTCCATAATTCAGCCAAACCAGCTTTATTGGCCAAACTATCCTGTGCTCTCCTTGGCTTTCAATGCTTTTTCTTACACCCTGGCTAGTGCCTGGAACTGCCCACCCTCCTCTCTTCCTCACCGCTGTAATTCCTTCTAGTTATTAAAGTCCAGCTCAAATACTACTTTTTCTTTGATGTTTCTTCATAAATACATCCTCCACCTAAAGCCTCACTCTGCTTTGTTCCTTTCTAAAACTTAGATGTCACTGTACATTCTGTTCTGATGTCTCATCCCTCTACTGGACAGGACCGTGCCCTGGGCTTTCAGCTGAACTAAACAGGCAGTGGAACCTCTAGTGACCTTCATTCCAGCAGCCCTAACCCTGGCATTAGCGGCGGCCGGACTCCCTTCATCTCCCTTAGCTTCCATCTCTTTTCTTGGTGAGCCTGAAAAAAGCAGCAAAGACTAGGAAGTGCACCATCTCAAGGAGAACAACTCCTCCCATTTCTGCCCTCTTCTCTATTTTCTCCATTCCTTTCTTCTCCCTTCTGTTCCCCTCTCCTCTTTCCTTCCTTTCTCCTTGCTTGTCTTCCACTCTTCTTCCTCTCCTTTTCTTCCCTTTCTTGTTTTCCTTTTTTTCTCTCTTCTCTCTCCCTTACCTCTTCCCTTCCCCTCCTCCTCCCTTTTCTCTTTTCTCTTCTTGAGCTCTGGTCTCAATGTAGTCTGGTTATCTTTGTTCAGTTTTGTAGCCCTTTCCCCCAGTATAGCAAAAATGTGTGCCCTTAAAAAGATTGGGCAAAGAAAGCAATGTGGATGGTTTGGGGTAGCTCAGACCTGAATTGCCCTGGAATCATTGTGCAGAGCTGGGTTTAGCTCTCCTCCCCTCTCCCATGCTTTCTTTTCCCCTTCAAAGCCTGGGTTTTGTCCCTTTAAGTTCCAAAGGCCCATTGCATAAATGAGAGACAATGGGGGACAGTGGCAGCTGCAGCTGCGGAGGACAGGTGTGTGTATGGAAGCAGATGTAACCTTGGCTGGCCCAGGCCCTTTCTGGGGATGTAGCAATTAAGATGTTCTGTGTATGTGTGTGTGTGAGGGGGGGAGGCTGATAAGGGAAAAGAGGGAGGAGGAAGGGAAAAAGGGAGAATAGAGAGGGAGGGAGAGAGGAGGAGGAAGAAAAAGAGGGAGAGGTGAATAAAGAGAATGAAAAAGAGAAGAAAGGAAGGAGAGGGAGAAACTAAGGGGGAGAAAAGAGAAACTAATGAAGAACAAAGAAAGGGAGGAAGGGAAAGAGAGGTAGAGAGGGAGGGAGGAAGGAAAGGGAGGGGAGAGAGGGAGATAGAAAATAAATGAGAGAGAAAAAAGGGGCAGAGAAAGATGGAGAGATAAGTAGTGAGACAGGAAGAGAAAGGAGAGAATGTGTGTGTATGAGTGGAGGCAGGGTGATAAGGGAAGAGAGGGAAGAGGAAGAGGAAAAGGGAGAGTGGAGAGGGAGAAAGGAAGAAGGAAAAAGAGAGGGAGAGGTGAATAAAGAGAAAGAGGGAGCAGAAAGGAACTAAGGGGAAGACAGAAAGAAATGGAGAAAGGAGAGAGAGAGAGAGAGAGAGAGAGAGAGAGAGAGAGAGAGAGAGAGAGAGAAAGGAACTATTGGGAAGATAAAGAAATAGAGGAAGAGAGGGAAAGAAGGAGAGAGGAAAGGAAAGACTAGAGGAAGAGAGGGAGGAAGGAAGAAGAGGGAGGGGAGAGAAGGAGAAAGAAAATAAGAAAAAAAGGAGCAGGAGAAAGATGAAGAGAGATGTGTAGTGAGACAGAGAGAGGAGAGGAGGAAGCAATTGGGAAGGAGGGAGACAGAGGGGCCCAACAGCACAGGCCTATGTGATCAGTACAAGTGGGTTTGTGTTTGTTGACTAGGCCCCTAGGATGACCTCAGTGGCTCTGTTTTCACCCTCTCATAAATCTGGTTCTAATAACCAATCAGTTTGTTTAACAAACAATAAATTACCACTTTCCAAGGTTGGGCTTAAATGCTTAGGTCAGCAAATTTGGGTCTTTTATGGAGTCAGAGTTTCTGCTCTAATGTGTATCACATTTATCTTTTTTTGGGGCCTGAAGACTTGATAAAGCCATTGCACCCCCTGCCCCTCTCCCAGGCCTGAGGTAGGAGGAGGGTGAGAGCACAAGGAGCTCCTTCCCCCTCTGGCCGCCCGGGGTGGCTCCCCAGCAAACATCCCTTCCCACCTCCCCACACTGTGCCCCCGGCCCCTCTGGTGTGCAGGGCTACAGAGGGGCAGGAGGCAGGGAGTGACGGCGTCCTCCTGTCCACCGCTGCCTCCTGGGACCTTCCTGGGCAGAGCTAGCTTTCCTTTCTGGCCCCAACTTTGCCATCTGTAAGATGGGGCTAAGCCCTACGCTGGCTGCCTCACCAGGCTGCTGCAAGGGAACCATTGTGTAAACATGGTGCACTCCAGCAAGAGTAATTATATTATTATAATTAAATACATAACAAGAACATAAATACATATTATTATTAATAATAAGCAAGGCCGCTCTGTCTCTCCAGCTCCCCCGCCCCCTAAATTAAATTCTGGCTGGCTCTGAGAGGACAGAACAAGATCTAATAATGAGAGCCACTAGGACCCGTAGAGGTCACTGGGTCCCACCCACACTCTCAGCACCTCAGCCAGTACGCATGAAAGGGTCCAGAGAGAGAGAGAGAGAGAGAGGAAGGGAGGGAGGGAGAGGGAGAGAGAGAGAGAGAGAGAGAGAGAGAGAGAGAGAGAAGACCAAAAGGGGGAGGGAGATACAGACAAAGACCCAGACAGACAAGAGGAGGCAGAAAGCGAGAGTGAGTATGGAGGCTGTCTTCAAGGCTTAAACAATGTGGTGTCAGGGCCCACAATTCCCCGGGGTGATAATTCCCGGGTCTCGCCATGGTCCCAGTAGGGCAGACTCCCTTTGGGGGATGGTCACCACATTTTGGGGCTGACCGAGGATACAGGACGCTGACCACAAGAGCCGGTGGGGAGCTGACAGAATCCAGCGCTGACACAGCCTATCAGAGCGAGGGAGCTCGGCACGTGGGATGTCAAGGTTGGGCAGGAAAAGACGGCCTTGTTCAACCCCTCATTTTACAGGAGACCTAAGGTGGGGCTGGAGAGAGGGGGTGACTGAAGTCACCCCCCGAGGTGAGGTAGCTGACAGTCTCCGACAAGCACCAGAGGAATTAGGGGCAGAGAGGGGGTTTGGCGTCGGGGTACCTGGGCCCGTTCACTGCTCTGTCGGCGTGCTGGTGATAGGCACAGGTAAATGATGTGTGGGCCCTGAATGAGGAGGGCTGCTACAATAACTCCCCCCTTCTCTTTCCTGAGGCCCCCTGTGAGAGGCCCTCTCTGGAATCTGTGATAGCCGAGATTTAAACTCAGAACGGGACTCAGAGACCATGAAAGCCGCCCTCTCATTTTATAGATGAGGGAACTTTTGCCCAAGGTCACCGGTCTAGTAAGTGTCAGAAGCAGGATCTGAATCCAGGACCTTTCATGTTAGAGTCAATGCTGTTTCTGTCTCTGTTCTCAACAGATTCTGGTCTGGCTCCCCACAAGACCAGCCATGTGTGAGGTTACTCCCTGCTCTTGGAGCTGTGATCCCGTGTTCCTCTTTTTTTTCTTTTTGCAAGGCAAAGGGGGTTAAATGACTCGGCTAGGATCGCACAGCGAGCAACTGTTCTCTCCACTAGCTGCCCCCCTTGTCCCTCCATGTTCCTGAGCCCTCTGCCCCAGCCCATGGGCTCCCTGGCTCCTGATGACTTGGAAGCAGATGTAGGCTGCCTCTCCTGGGAAGCCTGGGACTGGGCAGCAGAAAGGAACGTGACCCCTGAATCCCAGGTCTGGTTGAGCCTCCTCCCCAGGCTTCTAAGGAAGACCTAGGATCAGTCTTCCCTTATACTTGGACCCCTACTCCTGCCCTCCCCAAAGACCTGAGCCCCTGTCCTCCCCCGTCTCCTCTCCCTAACTCTTCATGTCAAAGGAGAAAGGGCAAGGAGTAGCTTACCTACCTACGGTTCTGATAAAGGAGACCCTCAGGGCGCTGGGGTTTGTCAGGGACAATACCCCCCTCCCCACTTCTCTCCCTGCAATACCGACTGCTATTTCTAAGGAGGGAAGTCATGGGCAGCTAGACTGAGATGGGGAGGGCAGAGCTTGTGGACAGCTGCATGAGGAACCAAAATAACTTGTCTGAATAGAAACCCTTGCTTATTTTTATTACTAATAATAGATATTCTTTGTCTTTGAATCTCTAGCACCTAGTATAATGTCTGGCACATTGGTTGTTGGGCTGTCATTTCAATCGTGTCCAACTCTTTGTAACCCTATTGGGGGTTTTCTTGGCAAGGATACCAGGGTTTGCCATTTCTTTCTCATTTCACAGATAAGGAAACTGAGGCACATAGTGTTAAGTGGCTTGTCCAAGGTCACACAGCTAATAGATGTCTGAGGTCAGATTTGAATTCAGGTCTTCCCAACAGTATCCACTTTCTAGCACACAGCTAGTACTTAATAAGTGCTCATGACGGATGGCTGCATGGCTGGGGGTGGTGGTCAGTTCCTGGATTTTGGCTTGTCCTAGCCCTCAAATCTACCCACTCTTGAAGATGTCTTACAAAGCACTTTGGGTGCCCCTCTCTAAAGCACTTGTCCAAAATTATGTGGAATGGCAGTTCTTTGTGTGGTTCTCTTATCCCCTGAGACTGTAAGCTCTGAGGCATAGGGTGACAAATGGGCTCTTGTCTAGTTATTATTCCCCCATCAGGATCAGAGGGCTTGGCAAACAGGGCCCACTTAGGGAAGGGCTGCTGAGGTTGCCCAGACTCACAGCCCCAAGGACTGGGGGGAGCTGTGCTGAGCCCCCGGCATAAGGACCTTCAGGTGGATTCTGGCTCTTTCGTTTCTATGAAACGAGGGAAATGAACCTGATGACTGGAGATAGCCCAGGGTAGAAGGGCAGAGAGAAAAAATCACAGATTGGTAGCCAAAGAGATCTCCATTCAATTCTTGGCTCTTTGACTGATTTCCTGTGTGATCTGTGACCTTGTCTGGGTCTCAGTTTCCTCGCCCGTAAATAGAGGGAGTCAGACCAGGCAGCTTCTCAAGCCCCTTCCAGCTGGGACATTGGATATATCTGTGATTGCTTTTTTGTGCTGAGCCAATATCCATCTCTCAGTCATTTCACCCACTGGTTACCAGTTCAGTCTTTAGAAAAAGCTGCCTGGGCCCCGAAACCCCATTCTGCTCTGAATACACACCAGAGACTAATGGGCCTGCTTCCTCAGCCCTTCCCATCCCTTCCCCCTCCCTGCTCCCCACCCTCCCATCCCTGTATCCCTTCCCTCTCCCATCCCCCATCTTGGTCCTGTCCCCTTCCCCAATCCAGCCTCACCACTGCCCTTCTCGGTGCTGTGCTCTGTTATGTGGTCTCCCTGGTGAACCCATTCCCCATTACACTTGAAGTAGATCTGGGTGGCAGGGCTGGCCTTGCACGTGAGCGTCACCGGCTTGTTCTTGACAATGTAGACATCCTCAGGCTCCACCAGGAAATGGGGTAACAGATCAGGGTTTCCTCCAGGCACTGGGTTGGCCACAGTGGCACTCTGCTGGGCACCTAGGATGGCAAAGGGAAGGGATGAGAGGCCTAGAAACAAACAGACACACAGCACGACCCCTCGGGCCTCTGGAGGGGACATCCTGTCTTGGGGTCTACCCTCCCAAACAAGACCCCATCCCAGTCAGAGCCATGGTTATAGGACTCACAGTTAAAAGAGACTCAATGAGAAAACCGAGTTCTGCAGAGAAATGTCCTGCCCTAAGTTAAAGAACAAGTAAGCGACAGAGAGGGGAGACCAACCTGGGATTTCTAACTCCAAATGTCTTAGCCAAGACAGAGCTCTGTCTCCCTCCAATTTTTAGGTTTTAAAAAAAGCTTCATGGGAGTCACTACATTAAGGAGAAAAGTCACAAGTGAAGGAGTGCAGGAAGGGTAAGTCAGTCAGGATCATAAAAGCCGCTCTTGTCTGCTCGCTGTTAGGGCCAGTCATGGCGATTGCCCTGTCTCTGTGTCTCCCCTCTGAGGGCATCTGTGCGATCTCTGCCACATCCCAAAGAAGCAGCCGCCCAGCTCCTGCTCAAATGCCCAGGGACTGAGGGTCCCCGACCTGCTTCCTACCAAGGCAGGCCAGTCCCCCTTCTGCCATCTCTGATTTGGAGATAATTCCTATTTCTGTTATGGAATTTTTCTTCTCTTGAGCTAGAATCTGCTTCCCTCTCCTCCTCCTCCCTTTTCCCAGCACACAAACCGCTGCCCCCAGTGCTGTCCCCCGGGGCCTGAGCAGAACAAATTTAATCCCTCTTCCTCTTGAGGTGTTTATCACATCCTCCCCAAGTACTCTCTTGTTTGAGCAGTAGATTCCTTGTTCCTTCCAACGACCCCCGTGCCCTGGGCCAGTCCCCCTCTTTCAATGCGCTTGTTTGTCCGTGCCCACCCTAAAAGGTGCGGCCCACATCACCATGCTCCCGCATCGTTCTGGTCAGGGCAGGGGGCTGGGGAGGAGGAGAGGGGTCTCTCTGTCCAGGGGTCGGGGACTACCTTCCCACCCCCTTCCTGGCACCAGACATTGCTCAGCCGGAGGGCAAGGGGCCAGAAGCTGAAAACCCCTCAAATACTGGGAGGCAGGGCGGTGCGGTGGGGAGAGCTTGGGCTCTGCGGCAGGGGCTACTGGTCAGCTGATTGTGTGTGTGCCTCTCGGTGACCCCTCTGGGGAGTTCCTGGCCAGGACCCGAGTGGTTCCCCCTTTCCTTCTCCGTTAGGAAATGGAGGCAGACAGGGTGAAGTGGCTTGCCCAGGGTCATCCAGCCAGGATGAGTCAAGACCAGATTGGTCCTCCTGACTCCATCCCTGCACCACCTCGCTGCCCTTCTGGAGTCAGAGGGCTGGGCTTCCAATTGTCCCCTGGCCAATTACTGCTTGGGTGAGCTTGCTGGCGCTCAAGCCCTGCATCTGGTCACTGAGGGGCCTGCACTCGTTGGCCTGAGAGTCCCTTCTGGTCCCAGGCCCTCTCAAAGCTTTGGTGTCCCTGCTATAAAGTTCACTACCTGCCCCGGGGGGCTGCTGTGGGAATCACCCTGGAGAGCCCACCCAGGAAGTGGGGGGCGAGGGGGGGCACGGTTATTCCATGGGTTCAGAGGCAGCCAACCCTCGGGATGCCGCTTGTGCTTTCCAGTCATGCTCCCCCCTTTCTTGCCTTTCCGGCCTCTCTCCCCCTTTCTTTGAGTCTCACAAACCCCCCAAATTTGAGGGAGAGGGAAAGGGAAGGGGAAGAAAGGGTCCATTTGGGGTTCTCTCCCAGGACACTCCATGAAGCCCTTACCCATGAGCCCCCCAGGAGTCCCTGCTCCCAAACATCTGGCAGATGCACGGCAGGGCAGCACTGCAGAGACCTGGGTGGGACCTCCCTGCACAACCTGTAGCTGGGAGGGAGAGCTGGCTAGTGCCATGCTGACGAGGGTCACCGGCTTCTACTGGACCTTCCGACGAGGGAGCCTCTGGGTTGTGGGGCCAGTGGGGCCCGATTTTGTCTGGGACAGCGGCTTTTACATCCTCCTTGTCTTTTCCCTCTTCTCCCGTCTCTGTTCCCTGGGTCTCTCTCCCCTTCATGCGACCTCCCTATGGCCTTGGGACCACTGAAGTGAATTTCTGCACATCTGGACAGTTGGGTCAGGGGAAAAACACAGGCCCCTTTGCCAGGCCCGATACCAGGCCGACTCTAAATGGATTTCTAACCCTGCCTCGACTCTGCCCTCCGACCCTGACCCACTCTAGTTCCGGTCATTAAAGTGATCCTCCCTGTCCCCACCTTGCCCAATTCTGGTTCTGAAGCCACAGTCCAAATTCCAGCCCAATCTCGCCTCCGGTTCACCACCTTCCCATCCTCCAATTCCGGCCCTTGCCAAACGGGTCCAGCCCACCCTGGGCTTTTCAGCCCCACCCCACACCACTTGTGCTTCCCTTTGTCCTGACCACATCCATAACTACTATGCTGTTTCTGGATGTAGAAAAGTTGGAGGTTGGGGAAGTGGGCAGGGGCAAGAAAGCAAAAGAGCTTGGAAACAGCATCAGGCCCCGTCCCCGCCTCTGACTCACTGCCTGACTCTGGCACATCCCTCAGTCTTCCTGTCTGTAAGGTGGGCGAGTGGGACTTCCTGATAGCTTTAGGTCTCTCCAGCTCTGGAAGTCTGTGATTCTAAGGCAGCAGAGACCTTGGAAAGGTCCCGACAGCCCAGAAGTGGGATCTGATTTCCAATTCAGTAGAATCTGAGGCATGTTTCTGGCCGAGCCCACCCACCGCTCTCCTGTCTCTCTGTGGCCAGGGAATGTGAATGGAGGAAAATGCTCGGCCCTCATTTTCTCTTCCCCTCTCCTCCCCACACAGGCAGCTCTGCTTTGGGGTGGGGGTGGATGCTTCGGGGCTCAGCTCAGCCCCCTTCCCTGACTCTCTCACTCTCTGTCCCGCCACTCCGGGATCCTCAAAAACCCACTTCCTGGGCACAAACTGAGATTTCCTAGTCATGTTTCTCTGCCCAGGGCAGGGGGTGCTTGGGAGTGGGGAGGCTTCTAGCCAGAAGTTCTGAAGCTGGCCGAGAGATTCAGGGAGGGAGGGGGAAGACTTCAGCCTGAGGTCCGGCATAGACATCCCAGGGCTGCTGGGAGCCCGCGGCCAGAGCTGTGGCCACCGGGCACCCGAGGGGGTGGGGCAGGTCCGAGGGCTTCCTAAGCTTCCCTCTCCGGCGTCCCTGTCGGCCCATCCATTACCGCACCAAGCACTGCTAGCGTCAGGCGCCCGCTGAACCCGCCACAATCCCTCATGTCTGCATTTAACTGCTAATGAAAAATAAATGTTCCGTGACCAATGAGGGGCACAGCTCACTTCTCTGGGGGCTGCATCACGCCAAGCCACGCCGTGCTCTCCGCCTCCTCCTCCTGCTCCAGCCAGGAGACCCAGGGGACGTTTGACTCTTCCCTCCTGAGCGGCCCACGTTGCCAAGGGCACCCGCCGAAGCCCTAAGGTCAGGGGTGGGGGGCTGCTCCCCGTGACGGGCGCGGGGATCCCTTTTGGGTTTTTGTCACTCTAATCTATAAAATGGGGCCAAAACCCCTCTTTCTTTTCCCTCCTGGGTCCAGTTGGAGGATCAATATCTGAACACTCTTTCTCACATACAGATGTAGTCAGGTAAGTTGTCAGCTCAGAAATCTTTAGTGATTCCTTGTAGTCTACTGAGTAAAACTCAAACTCTTCTGTTTGGCATTCAAGGCCCTTCACAGTCGGATGCCCCCCACCTTTCCAGCTCTATTACATATTACTCCCCTGCATTCTGTACTCCAATTAAAAAGGACAGTTCTGTGAGCTCTGAACATGCATGCCCTGGGATTTCTTGCCTTTTCTCCTTCTGTCCCCCTCTACCTGCAATGTCCTCCCTCTTCCCCTCTGTCTGTGAATTCATAACCATCTGTTAAAAGATAGCTCAGATGCTGCTACTTCTAGGGAAACTTCGTCCCTCAGATCTCCTGGGTATGTATCTCTAGCAATAGGCTCTCTGCATCAAAAGGTGAGGACATTTCAGTCACTTAGGAGAATTCCAAACGATCTTCCAGAATGGTCAGACCAATTCACAGCTCCACTAATAAGAGTTCCTGTCCTTTCACAACACTGGCTACTCTGATTCTTTTGGTCATCTCTGCTAATTTTCTGGATGTGAAGAGAAACCTTTGAGTTGTTTAGATTTGAATTTCTCTTTTTTTTCAAAAATTAAATTTTCTGTCTATCTCTGTTTCCTCCCTCCCTTCTTCCCTCCCTCCCCCTTTCTTTCTCATCACCAAAATTTCTACCACTATCTCTTCTCTCCCCTTTCTGGAGAGCCATTCCATATAACAGAATTTCTCTTGTTATTAGAGATCTGAATGAAAAAAACATTTATTAAGTGCTTACTTAATAAGTACTTATTAAGTAAGTACTCATTAAGTACTTATCACGTGCCAGGTATCATGCTAAGTGCTCAGGATACAAATACAAGCAGTCCCTGCTTACATCCTAATAGAGGGGGGCAGAACGTGGTGGGGGGGAGAAAGTAAGGGGTGAAGTGTGTAAGAAGCCCCTCTAAGGACCTGGGGATAATACAGAGGTCTGCCAGGATCCTAGGCAGGAGAGTCCAGGTTCTGGAGGGGGGATAAAGAACAGAAAGTAGAGTCTGGAAATGTCTGGGAAGTGAGGCAGAGACTTAGTTTCAGGCCAGACTGAAAATTCACCTCTTGGAGCCAGAGCTCCGGGAGCAGCATCCAAGATGCAGAAGGTGGGGGATGATGAAGATGCTCGGAGTACGGCAGCACAGCCTGGAAATGGGGAGTGACAAGGAGGCCGTTCTGGGCCAGAAGAAGACAGAGATCGTCTCTCGGGGACCAGACTGGGAACAGTCTGCTCAGCTCCACATACCGGTGCTATACCTCTAAGATGAACTTGCCAGGTAATATGTGTTTATGTCTTGGCCACGAGCTCCAAGAGGGCCAGGATGGCTTCTTACCCACACCCCTAACACAGCACAATTCTCTCTAAATATGCGGCATTCCACTCAAATCCATCAACTTTTTAAAAGCAGCTTTTTGATGCTTTAAAAGGCACCACCAGGTAGGTGGTGCCATAATGTCACAGAGTGCCGGGCCTGGAGTAAGGAAGGCTCATGGTCCCGAGTGCAAATGCAGTCTCGGACACTTCCTGGCTGTGTGACCCTGGCCAAGTCACTTCAGCCTGTCTGCCTCAGTCTGCTCATCTGTAACACTGCTGGAGAATGACACGGCAAACCAGTCTAGGGTCTTTCCAAGAAAGTCCCAATAGGGTCACTGAAAGTCAGACACAGCTGAAAAATACCTGCATTAAGTGCTGAATTAGGTACCACAGGTACAGACACAAAAATGAAAGCCATCTCTGCCCTTGAGGAACTTGTATTCTATCAGGAAATATAATATGCAGGAGAGATAAGAAAACAAAATCTGAGGAGGAAAGTGCACTAATATCAAGGATGTGGCAGATCAGGGAAGGCTTCCTGTAGGAGGAGGAATCTGAATAATACGGATTTAATAAATGTTTGTTAAATTAAGAATGTGAAAGAGTGTTTGTAGGGGGAAGAATGTGAAAGTGCTCCTGACACTTAAGAGCGTGGTAATGGTATTATTAGCCAACACACGCTACAAACACTTCCAAATGTGGAGTTCACAGCTCAAGTAGTTGAGGGCTGTCTTTCTGATTAGGTCTAAAGCACAATTTATTTCAATAAATGGAAAGCCACTATTGTATACAAGGCCCTGTTCAAGGTGCTAGGAACCCTGCTGTCACAGTTGAATCTCTAAGGCATTCAAATGGGAAGGAAGAACGCACATAAATCATCGATACAAGGGAGAGAAAGGGGGGAGTAGAGGGGAGTACCGGACATAGGGTTATGGGGAGTCTGACCAGGAAGAGAAGTAAGGAAGCCAGAAAGAAGGGAAGGCTTCATGGAGGAGGTGGCCCATGAGTAGGTCCTCAAAGGGAGAGATTTCATCTTTTGGAGATGCTTGATTTCAGACTGCCAAAGGGATCCATGACACCAAAATGAAAGGCTAAGCTCCCCTGGCCCAGGCTAATCTCCTTATTTTACAGTAGAATAATTCCCAGAAGACAAAAAAGTTGCCTTAAGATCAGACAACATTTAGAGTGGTCAGAATTCAAAACCAGGTGACAGGATGACAGGATTATAGATTTAAAGTTAGAAGGAATCTCAGAAAGTATTGATGCAACCCCATTTTAAAGATGAGAAAACTGAGGACCAGGCGGGAAATGCCTCAGCTAAGGTCATAAAGGCAGAAAATGGCAAAGTCCATGTGCCTTGACTCCAAATCTACCACTCTTTCCATCCCCCATGATATCTCCCAGAGACATGGGAGTTCTCTGCAAGAAAGATAAACTATAGAGTCACCCAAGTGACTGTGAATGGGAGAAAATGCAGAGGGAACAGTCAAGGGGTGAGCTCCTCAGCCCTGGGAGAACTGAGCAAGTCAACTCCACCATCGGGAGACAAGGGACCCCCCTCACCCGTGCATCAGACACAGGGAAATGAGGCGAATGTACTTCGCAGGCAGCGGGCCCTCACCTGGTTTCCCACCTCCTGCATGTATCCACGGCACACCGATGGACGCGTGAATCACTACAGTTCCAGGTACGTGGAACAAAAGCCGAGGATGTGAGCCCTCGGATACAGGCAGTCTCCTGCACCAGTCCTGCGCCCAGGAACCAAGTCATGAGGCCTGCTGGGGAGAGCTGGGAACGAGGCTGGATGACTCAGTAGGACTCCCCCCCAACTGCTGGGGGCCGTCTGAGGCACCCCAAAATAGCACCGTGTGATTGTTTTGTTATTGCTCTGGCCTTGTGACTTCATTAGCATAAAGAACTACTCTCTGGAATACGGATCTACAACTGTTATAAAGCATCTCATCATGAGGAGTCGCCGGGGGCCACGGGAAGATTGGCTGAATTGCCCAAAGAACAAAGGACAGACGAGAAGACCAGGTCTGATCGCAGGTCCTCCCGACTCCAGGGCCTGGGCTCTGCCCACTGCACCACCTGGCTGCCTTTGCCCAAACAAAGACTGGCTTGCTCACAAAGGGGATTCGGTGACAAGGGAGGCGCTGCTGAGCGAAGGCCCTGCTGAGGGAAGGCCCCAAGGGCAGGAAGGGGGTGGGTGCGCCGGAGCTTTGGAGGCTTCCTGGAGGAGGCCAGGACGGCTAGATTCAGCCCTCTCTCAGACCTCTTCTGCCTCAGTGCTTCTACAACCCTTTGATCCAGGCAATCTTTCTAGCGAACTGAGTGTGAATTATGTTCATGGCTGCACGGATGAGGGATGGAGGCAAAGGAAGCACTCCGGAGCGTCAGGGAAGACTCACTGCCAAGGTCCTTTCTGTATCTAAGGCTCTCTAAGGCCGTGGGGTGTCCAGGGGCCAGCGGCCAGGGAGGGAAAGCTCTGGGCCGGCTCTCTCCTGGATCCTTCCTTCCGTGGCGGCCTCCAGCCTGCAGCCCATTTGCTTAAGCTCCTGGAGCTGTGTCCACCCCCTTCCCCAGCCGCTCAGTTTCCATGGTTACTCGCCTGTGACAGTGCCACAGGACCCAGCCACATCTCCAAGAGCAGGAGAAAGTCATTCTCTCTCCTAGAGTGTGACTGTGTCTGTGCTCACCCTGACAAGGCACCGATCGTGGGAAAGCACACACACACTCACACTCACAACACACACACTCACACAGACACATGCACTTTCCAACTCACTCGGACACAACGGACCCACGGCGATGCAGCCCGGCACCCCCAAAGCCACAGCGAATGCACACAGCCCCACCGAGTCACTCGGAGACCCTCACCCACTCCCGGCCACCCCACCCGCAGGCACCTGCCCCAGCACAGACACGCAGGCGGATGCACACCAGGCCCCAGTGTGGCTTAAAGGCAGCGGGTGCCCGGCGCCCTCCGGGGCCAGAGCCACAGCCTGCCAACAAAGAGTCCTTCCTGACTGGGGCAGGTGTCTGCAGTCCTTCCTCGGCAGAGAAAGGTCAGGGGGCACAGGGCAGGGCAGAGGAGGGAGGAAGGGTCCCAGCCCCTCAGAGGGCTGGCCTCTCTTCAGGCCAGAGAAACAGTTAATAAAGCGAAGCCCTAAATAAGCATTTGATTAGCAAACGATAAAATAGCTATTGTGTCCCTGGATTAAGCTGTAATTGTTGCTGATAATTGGCTGGTTAGAATTTAATAAGCTGCAATTAAATGGAATGGAATCCGGAGTAATTATGGTTCCTCACAACCCACAGTGAGCAGGGGAGAAGGGCCTCCTTCCTGCTCTGGAGTCTTGGTTTGCTAAACACCCTGTTTCCCGGCTCTTCAGACTGGCTGGAGAGCCTGGGAGGAGAGGGGTAGGTGGGAGAGGGCCCAGTGTGTGCGCTGCCGGAAGCCCCCGAGACCAGACCCTGGGTGCAAGCCCACCTGGAGGGGCTTCGGGAACCCGGCTGGAAACCTCCCCGGCTGGAAACCTCCCTGGCTCAACGCCGGGCTCGGCTCTGCAGGACGGGATGCCCTGCGCCAGGATGAGGGAGGCCGACTCCACGTGGCCGTCCCTGGAGCACCCTGGCAGCGGAGACAAAGGCAGGAGCATTCGGGAAAGCTGGGAGGGTCTGTGGCCCAGGGTTGCAATAATGAGGGGAGAAGTGCTAGCCTAATTGGGAGGGAAGAATAGCTGAGCCAGGAGGAGGAGGTAGGGGCTGAGACTCCGGGGGACCAGTCTGCAGGCTTGTACACACATAATCAGGCACATGCAAATCATACACCCATACATGCTCTGGGCGGGGGGAACGCAGGGCGCTCTGAGAGCGATTCTGGAAGGCTTTAATCACGGTCAGCTAGGAACAGGGGCCCCTGCACGCAGCCGGAGTCTGGCCCGATGCTCTTACTCCGCACTTTCTCCCTGACTACTCTGCAGACCCCGTCCTCTGTACCCTGGTCACGTTCTAGCCCACCGGCCTCAGGTGCTGCCGCAGCCTCTGACTGGGGATAATAAACGGCCTCCAGGACGCTTCGTTTATAGTCCCATCAGCATTTTTACAACATAGCTGGCAATTAATTTAATTAAAAGCCCTGTCCTGGACATAGAGACATTTCATATCCCACTGGCTCAACAACAAGCCCCCTGTCACAGCTGCCGCGGACCCTGGACTCCTGGCACAGCTCGGAGCTTCCTGGGGCCGGACCTTGGGAACTGTCCCTGGGAGGGTCCTGGGCCTGCGGGGAGGGCCAGGTGGTGGGCAAGTACAAGCCACAAAAGCTGGGCTTGCTTCCTCTAAGATACGTCCCCAAACAAGAGATCAGCGATACATACAGCGTCTAGCTGGAAGAAACAGACCTCTGAGACATGAAGTGTTAAAGCACTTTCATTTGGTGGGGGACAGGGGAGGGCAGAGTGAATAACTGTCCCCATTTTACAGAGGAGAAAACTGAGTTACGATATAATTGACAAGTGAGAGTTTTAGAGAGAATAAATCACTTTAAAGATGTGAGCTGGTGATGTTCCTCAGTAATAAAACTTCCTAATGATTAGAGCTGTCTGGAAAGTGGACCACAGCCTCGGGGGGGGGGGGGCCTTCTGGGAGAGGCTGGATGACCACTAGTCAGGGCTACTGCAGAAAGGCTCCTTGCTCAGTCTGGCTTGGACTATGGCCTCTGAGGGCCCTCCAACACTGACAGACTCTGACCTCACAGGGAGAAACTGAGGCCTACGGAGGGGGGAGCTTGTCCAAGGTCACAGCGGCAAGGCAGGGCTGGGGCCCAGAGGACAGACTAACCCGCCTCCACCCCCACCCCCATGCACCCGGGCCACACGTGTGACCTTGCTCAGCCAAGGTCACTGCTCCCTGCAGGGGAGACCAGTCCCTGCGATGTCCAGGCTCGGGAAAACGGAGAGTCCCTATGGGCACTCACACACAGTGACACAGCCAGATTTTTCACAGACCCTCACCCCGTCCTCCACAGTCATGGGCACACATATGGGCACCCCGGGCACATGTGCAGGAACCCCAGGCACACATACGGGCACCCTGGGCACATGTATGGGGGAACCCCGGGCACACATGTGGGCACACCGGCTGCACTGAGCTACAAACCGTCCCACACAGGCAGAGACATGCAGCGGTGGGTGAGGTCGCAGGGAGGCACCCCGCCGCACCCAGACACAACAGATGCCCCAAGGACGACTGGCCACAACAGAAATAAGACCCACGCTCACCTATGTTATACCCGTGACAAAGGCAAGCCTGAAAAGGGCTTGCCCCCAAGGATAAAACAGCCAGAAATGGCAATAAAACACACACAAAGTCCTTACAAAGCAGACATCCCCATAGGGTTATGGCCAACGGCAGCACAAGCATTTGTGCCAGGGGATGCACCAGGTGCCGTGGGGCCAGAGACAGAAATGAAACTAACTCTGCCCTCCTGAAGCTGCTTTTCTCCACCTGCAGGCGGCTGGGACTGAGGGCTGAAGAGCAGGACCTTCCATGTACAGCAAACATCCCCCTCTGCTTCTAGCCCCGGGGGAAGGAGAAACCTGCCCTCTGGGCCTAGGCCTTTCTAGGGCTAATGCCCTGTTAGCTTTTGCCTTTGTAGGCTGAGAGAACACTTGGGAACTGGGACTCCCACGTTTCTGCGGGAGGATCCTCCTTCCATTGGGAGCATCTGCTGTCTCCCAATCCCCTTCTGGCTCTGCCCCAAAGCCCGGCACAGGATGGCTCAAGGAGGACCTGAGGCCCACACGGAAGCAAAGCGGCTCTGCTGTGCTGGAGCGAACTCCGGCCAGGAGCTTGGAGCTGCGGTTCTGTTACTACTGATAGGTCGGTCATCCCAGGGCTAGAATTATTCCTCCTTTGTAAAGAAAGAGGAATGAAGAAGAGTGAGGGAGAAAGAAGAACCTTCTTTAGATTGTGATTTGGAGCAAATAACTCTGGGCTTTCGATGGTGTCCCCTGTAAATTAGGGAGAGAGATTGCACAAGATCATCTCTGAGACGCTTCTTCAGATCAATTAATTCTAATTTGATAATGATAATTAAGCAATTATTATGGCGAGGGCAGTGTTCAAGGCAACGGGAGAAACTAAAACAACGCTTGTCCTCAAGAAGTTTACATTCTCATGGCAGAAAAAGCACATCATAAATACAAATAAGTTTAGTATGAGAAAAATGGCAAAGAGGAGTAATTGGGGATGATAGAGAAGACGAAGATTTCATGGAGGGGATGGTACTCAAGCTGAGTCACGAAGGCTACAAAAATTCTGAAATAGGGTGGGGAGCTCCAGCAAGGAGGTATGGCTTGTTTCAATGGATGGAGATGGGAGAAAGGGTACGAGGTTATTACTAATTACAGTTGGGACACAGAGCATATGAAAAAGAAGTGAAGTAAGACTTAAAAGGGAGTCACACCGTGGAGGCCTTCAACGCCACCCTTTGAAGCCTATGGTTTACTCTGCTGGCAATGGAGAGGGGGAGATTTGTGGAAGACTATTCTGGCAGTAGTATGGTGGAGAGAGGGGAAAGGGAAGAGAATGCAAGCCAGGAGACTAATTAAAAAGTTTCCCCAGGTAAGATGTGAGGAAGGTCTGAACTAGGTGGTAATCTAGTGAACAGAAAGGAGATGGAGTCAAAAAATAGGAAGAAAAGTTGACAACAATTGGCAGCTAATCAGCTATTGGGGAAGGGATGGTTAGGCAGAGGGAAGAGCCAAAGTTAACTCCAAGATGACTGGGTGGAATAGTAGCATCTTGAATAGAAGCAGGGGACATTGGAAGGACAGATTTAGGGGAGAGTAATACTAGAATTCCAAGGTTTGCAAAGCACTTTACAGACCTCATTTGATCCTCACAACAGCTATATATATTATAAAATAATATAAAACTATATAACACAAAATATCAGACATTACGTGATATATTATAATACTATATAACATAATATTATGTAATAATGGCAGGTACTATTATTGTTTCTATTTTATAGATAAGGAAATTGAGGTTGAGAAAGATTAAGAATCTGGCCTAAGGGGCAACTGAGTGGTGCAGTAGATAGAGCACCAGCCCTCAAGTCAGGAGGACCTGAGTTCATATCTGGCCTCAAACACTTAACACTTCCTGGCTGTGTGACTCTGGGCAAGTCACTTAACCCCAAATGCCTCAGCAAAAAAAAAAAAAGAAAAGAAAAGAATATGTCTTAAGAGATCAAGACACTTGTCTAAGTGTCCAAGGCAGGATTCAAATTCAAGCCTTACTGGCTTCAAGTATGACAACTCTTTCCACTAAGTCACTAGCTGCCCCTGTGAATATGGTGAGTTCTACTTTTGACCACTTCTCTTTGTTGTTGGGTCCAAGATGCTTTACAGGACTTCCAGAAGAGATACCCAGAAGACAGCTGATGGCACATATGGTGTTCAGGAGAGAGATTAGGATGTGTAGACGGATGTAATGGGGGAAAGAGCATATTGGAAGACCTAGATTCTTATTTTAGTACTGTGATGTTAGACACGTCAATTCTACTCCCTGAGGAGATGGTTTTTCGTTGGTATAATTAGAAGGTTAAGTGTATGAATCGGCTAGATTACTGGACCTTCTTGGTTCTTTCTCTGAAATCCTCATAGTTCTTTAAGACCCACTCAGATGGTACTGCCTCCAGGAAGCACACCTGATACTATGATGTTGGGTTGATGGAGAATAGGATGAGCATGTGGTTCTGGAGAATTGCTCCCCTATTTGTTCTTCCCTGAGCCATTTTGAAGGGAGAGAAACCTTTTCCCCTACCCCTGAAGAAGTGAGGAATAAGGTTGCATGCATCTGTTGGTCACCAGTGAGGCTCTGAGCAGACTATGGGCACTTTCTTTCTCAGTAGTCATAGCCAGTGCTCAGAGATAAGAAGCCTGGATTTAGATTAGAAGTCTTGGGTCCAAATTCTGGATCTGCAATTTACAGCTGTGAATACTTGGGCAAGTCACTCCTATTTCTCTAAATCTCAGGGTTTTTTTTTTAAATAGTCATTAAAAAGTCATAAAAGACTTGAAAAAGCAATCTATACTCAGTGCCTCTACTTCTTCCTTTCTCATTCTCTTTTGCTGTCTGGTTTCTGATCTCATCATTCAACTGAAAACTGCCCTCCCCAAAATTAGCTCCCCAAATGATCTCTTGTCAAACCTAATGACTTTTTCCTCAACCCTCATCTTTCTTAGCCTCTCTGCAGCACGTGGAACTCTTAATCATCTTCTATTGGAGATTCTCTTCTCTCTAGGATTTCTGGACATTCTCCAACCAGCTTGAGCACTCCTCAGTCTCATTTGCTAGATAGTTTCATTCTCTGTCACACCCTCTGTTGATATACGCCAAGGCTCAACTCTTACCTCTGATACTTACTAGCTAAAGCAACTCAGGACAAATCAGTTAACTTCTCTCCACGTCAGGTTCCTTATTTGTAAAATTGGGATATTTACAGAATCTACCTTACAAGTTATTGGGAAGATCATGTTTCTTTCTAAATCTTGAAACAATTATACTTCTTACCTTCTCAGTGAGTGAGAGAAATGTTTAGAGGGAGGAAATTTGGAACTTAATTTTTAAAAAATGAATGTTAATTTTAAAAAAGAATTTGAAATTACTACACAAATGCTAGCTACTATTATCTATATGCTAGCTACTATTATCTATGTGTATGATTCTCTCTTTCTCTTTCACATACACAAATACACACACACACACACACACACGCAAGCAAGCAAGCAAGCACATGCGCGCACTAATTCCTAGTCTCCCAGCACCTCCAACTACCTATTGATTATGTTGAACAGAATCTCTCATAGGCATCTCAAATGCAATACATTCAAAACAGAACTCATTATACTGTCCCACCCCATCCAATTTTCTAATATTGTTGAAGGAACCATCATTTTCCCAATTTCCCAAATGCCTTCAACTCCTCACTCTTCATTTCACTTATTCAATCAGTTGTCAAAGCTTGTCATTTCTACCTTCATAACATCTTTCACATCTGATCTCTCCTCTCCACCCACACAACCACCACCCTAATTCAAGCCTCATTCCCTCATTTCCTGATTTATTGCAACAGACTCCTAATTGGTCTTCCTGTTTCAAGATTCTCCCCACACCCATCTATTTCTTATACACCTTTCAAGAGATTTCCTAAAGCTAAAGCATAGATCTGAACATGTCATATCTTTCCTTCCCCACCCCAGCTTTCTTCCTCTACTCAATAAACTTCAATGGCTCCCCATTATCTCCAATATAAAACAAGACCTCTTCTGTTTAGCATTTAAGACTCTTCACAATTGGAATCCTTTTCTAGCTTTCTAATCTTCTCCTGATTTACTCCCTACCACATAACATACAATGAGCTAGCTACAGCTCAATGATACTAGGATTTTTGCTATTTCTTACATAATGCTCTCCATCTCTTACCTCTATACTTTGCATATCGCTCTGTCTTCTTATTTTCACCTCTTCACATCGCTGACTTCTTTCTACTGTCACTTCAAATGGTACCTGTAGGAGGCCTTCCCAGACTTCTAGTTACTTAGGCTTTTCTCTATAAGGAAGGTCACTTTCTTTCTACTCTGCATGGATCTTGCATCTATTTATTTACCTGTAATTTTCCTGGACATTATTCTTGCAAAGTCCTGAAAGACAAGAACTGTTTGGGATTTTTTTGGCCTTTCTTTATACTCATAATACTTAACACATCATTTGTCACCAAGTAAATGCTTAGTAAATGTTCATCTGAGGGAAATGCTCCATAAATCTTAAAGTGTTTGAGTGATTACTTTTATTCTTGGACTCATAATAGCGCAATGGGAAAGAGCAGGGATTATGATCACCATTTTGGATATGGGGAACTTGAGGCTTAAGAGGTGAAGCCCAAGAGGGCCCAAGTTCACATGTGTGAGCAGAATGGTGTAATGAAATGGGTGCTAGATTCAGGGTCAGAAGATTTCATTCTGAGTACCAGTTCTGATGCTTCCAGGTAGTAAGATCTCAGTGAAATCTAAACCTGAGGCTTAGTGTCCTAAGACCTGTTAAACGAAGATAATATTTGCATTTCCTTCCCTATTCCCTTGTTGTGAGTGAGGTGTTTTGTAAATGTTAAAGACTACAGGATGTAAGTGGTTAACATTATGACTTTGGTCAAAGTTTCTTTCTGAGCCTTAGTTGAATCATAATGCTGAAATCATCCTCCTTGAAGAGTTGTTTTGAGCTAATGGACAAAAAGGGCTTAGGGACTTGGTCAACCTTAAAGAGCTATGGAAAGCCTGGAGTATGTAGCTAAAATTCCTGACCTGAAGGTTTCAGAGTGTCCACCTCCACTGGCCCTTCCCCCTTGCCAATGCACCCCTCCCCTCATTTCCAGAGCTCCCAAAACAAACAGGCTAGAAGCTCAAGGGGACCGTGCATTATGTTAAGTAGCCGTAATTAAGCTGCCAGCCCAGAGTCCCTGTCCCTGGACAGCATTAACGCCTCTTCTTGTCATTACTCCCAACACGTTGCTGCCTCTGAATTAAGGGGAAGATGGATCCCAATGGGGAGAGAGCAAGGCTTGAATGTGTATGCTTAGGTGCATGTGTACATATGGAGAAAGCGAGGTCCCTTTATCATACATGCAAGGGGAAATGCTGTCCATTTTCTCTGATTATCTTCTGTCCGGATGGCACCTGGAGAGTCCTTGTAAGTGAAGCATCCCTGGGAGATGACTGGGAAGTATCAGCACTGGACAGCGCCGGATCAGCCAAAAGGCAGTGGCTAGTGAGTGACAAAGTCTTTACCTTCCGTGTGCATGTGCTCTCCCATCTGGACAGGGGATTGGCTGATTTGCACCCAGCAGCCTCTCAACTGTGGCTGCAGTTCTGAAGCCTCCCTCATGGCCCAGCCCCTGACGAGGCAGTAATTAGCCCTCACCCCATTTTAATTACCTGCTGTCCAAATAATTACCAGCTTGTTTATTTCCCTCAATGGCAGGGGCACTTTTTCGCTGGTATTGATTTCATGTTTTCTTGGTTTGTTCATTATCTCTCCTGCCCCTATTTAATGGGCCCCAAGATGGAGGGGGGTTGGGAGGGAGTAAAGGAGGAAGGGGGAGGGGGAATTGGTAGGACTGAAGAAAAGAAGGAAGAGAAATAAAGGGAAGAAAGGGAAATGAATGAAGGAGAAGGACAGAGAATAGAAGAGTTCACTGAGGGCCTTATAATTACTGTATGATCTTGGGCCAATTGTTTACTCTCAATGCACAATTTAGGAAAGGGTTGGATTAGAATCTCTAAGATATTTTCCAGCTTCTTATCCTTTATGGTTTAAAGCCTTTTCTGACTCTAATTCTATATTCTGTCTTTTGAGATCCTTCCAGATCCATTCTATGATTCTAAGGCAATTCATTTTTCTGTGCCTCAAATTCCCCATCTGTAAATCTGTCTCCCAAGGTCCTTCTTCCAATTTTCATGTACTTATTTAAGAAAGAAGAGAGAAGGCAAGAGAGTATGTTGAATGTATGTGCAGGACCTGAGGATTCATAGCCAGAAGTTCTGAAAGAGAAAAGCCTATCTGGGTACCCTTGCATGGTCACAGATTCTGAGATCCCATGCATGGGCCTTTGGGGTGAGGGAAAAGAATGCGCTGAGAAGGGACTATAGGAAGCATGATGTCCAGGGAAGAGGCCCCAGGAAAATGCCATCAGGGGTAGCCCTTCTCTGAGATTCAGCTCTGGTATTTTTAGTCATTGTAACCAGGGAACTCCACCAGCTGAGGAACTCCAATACTGGAGCTCAGTACAGGAGATTTAGATGGCATTTATCTATCTATCTATCCATCAATCCATCTACCTCTATATATGAGTAGAATATGTGGGGTGTGTGTGTGTGTGTGTGTGTGTGTTATAAATGAAATGCTCTCCCACCCTCCCAACCTGAGAGGTAGACAGAATCCCTCCTCAACCTGACCTCCCATCTTGGTCCCTTCGGCCTCCTTCTCACCTGCCTCCAGGTCGTCATGGAGACGCCTCTGTTGCCAACTATAGAAGGCTGGCAACAGAATTCAGCAACTCTCCCCTGCTGTGTGTGGGGAAGGAGGGGGGGGAAGAGAAGAGAAAAGACAAAAGTGGGGGAGAGCTTTGGTAAAAAGTAGATAGGCTAGAGAGGGAGAGGCCTGGGGCATCTTTGGGGGAAGATTTAGGGCCCCTGGAAGGGGTCATTAGTGTCTAATAAATCACTAATAATTGCATGAATATTTAAATCTTTAAAAAAAAACCTTCACTGGGCAGAGAGAGCTCCCCTGTATCGGTATTTATTGCTATCGAGCGGGAAGATATAAAAGTTGGTATCGGGCTGATTGAACTGGCTGTTATCTCGGCCGCTAAATGGGTAATTGGGAGCGAGAGACGCTATCAGCAGATATAAATTACCTACAGTAAACCCAGGGCATTAACCAAGGGTTTATTATCAATTATCCCCTAGCTCATTCTCCTTAAAATGAACTTTAAGTATATTAATGAGAAAATTTACGGGTCTTAATGAATTGAGGAAGAAGAAAGGATGCCGGGGCCTCCCCCATCACTTGTTGGTTGGTGGGCTAGGAGCTTGGGCTCTTGGGCCAGGACTGTGGCTCTTTCTTAACTGGGGCCCATCTCACAAAGAAGATTCATCTCCAAGGGATGAGGTGGAAAAGCCCCACAGTGAGACCAAAGAGGGATGAAAAGCTGTCTTTGTCAAAAGCAGCCCCAATTCTTTGCTATGGCTTTGGGAATCTATGTTCTGGCAGCTACCTCACCTTCTCATACTCCCAAGACAAACCCATTCTCAGTATCTGGAAGACTGAAATTACAGAGCAAAGCAAGACAGAAGTCTGGATCCAGTCCCAGGGACAGATAGCTGTGGGGCAGTAGAAAGAGCTCTTCATTTGGATTCAGGAGATCTGAGTTTGAATTCTCATTCTGATGCTTAACCACATAAGTAAATTTGGATTAGTTGTTTAAGTTGTCTGTACCTTAGTTTCCTCATCTGTTAATTAGGGATAATACTACTTACCTCAAAAATTGTTAAACAGATGAAATGAATGATACATATAAAATGCTATAGAAATGTAAGCTATCCCCCTAATCAAACCTACCCAAGCCCAGCCTAGCTCTACTCGCTGGGCCTAGAAACTCATAGGCACTTAAGCCAACTTACCCTGGCCCTAAACAAAGACTAGTCCTGCCTTCTTATCAGAATCAGGGCTCCTGTGTCCAGTTACCTTCTCTATGAGACACCCTCATCCTAAAGGAGCTTCAGATCCTTTCCTTCTAATTCCCCTGGGATGCTGGGATTGAGTACTAGAAGGGACCATAGAGATCATCTAACAACTTTCTCATGGGCAGAGGAAAAAAGAGAAAGGACTTGCCCATAGTCACACAGGTGAACCAATAGCTGAACAAAGTCATAAGGTAAGAGAGTCAGGGTAGGAAGGGACTTTAGAGAATATCTTGTTCAACCCCCTTCCCCAATTTCATGGATGAAGAAACTGAGACCCAGAAAGGTTATCTAGAGGCAGCAAGGTAGAATATTGTCTGATAAAGCTTGGTACATGGAATCTGAATATTTATTTTTGTTTTTCATTTATGTGATTCTTCATCACCTCATGGACCATTGTACACCAGTCTCTTGTATCCTCTACTATCAGTCAAAGTCTGTCAAAGTTTCATGTTTGTTGTTTCCATAACATCATCTATCCATCTCATTTTCCACTACCCCCTTTTCCTTTTGCCTTCAATCTTTTCCTGTAAGTCCCATCTTCTCATTATGTGACCAAAGTATTTAAGTTTCAGCTTCAGTGATCCCAAGTACAGATTTGGCTTTGAACACGTATTAGCTATGTGACCCTGGACTGGTCACTTCATTAATGTATCTTAGTGTCCTTAACTGTAAAATGAGGATAATAATAGCACTTCCCTCCTTTGTTGCTGTGAGGAGCAAATGAGATAATAATTGTGAAGTGCTTAGCACAGTTATACCAGTTTGCTTAGCACTAGCCCAAAGCAGGTATTTAATAAAGGCATTTTTCCTTCTTTTTCCCTTATGTGGCTTACCTAAAGTCACAAAAATGAATATGAACACACCTTCTTACTCAAAATCCTGTGCCCTTTCGTGCCATACTGTCATTCAACCAATACATATTTGGTATTCAACCAATATATATTTGGTTTGTGGTGGGGGCTCTGAGATGAAAAGGAGATTAAAAAAAACCCCAAAGTTCTTTGTCAAGGGCAAGAAGTTCCAAGAGAGAGAGAGCTGCCATTCAGGGTAAATGGGAAGATGATAAAAGATGCTAGAAATAAATAAGCAAATAAAATGGCAGCTATTTCTTCATCACTTTTATGTTTGCAAAGTGCTCTGTACATATTATCTCATTTGATTCTCATGACTATTTGAGGAAAGTGCTAATATTATCCCTTGTTTACAGGTAGGACAATAAAGCTTAGAGAAGTTAGTGACTTGCCCAGGAAAAGAAAACAGAACTACTCAACTCTCATTTTGCTTCTGTTTTCTCTGACAATGAAAAGGTTCTTCTGACTAGGAAGGACAGAACAGAAATAATTAATGGGGAATTGAAATCCCAGATAAATCAGGAGAGCTGCCTTCAATAAGTTTATATCACCAGGCCTGGATAAACTATATCTCAGGGTACTGGAAACAACTGGCAGATGAGATTGGCTGAATCACTGCCAAGGGTCCTCAAATAATCATGGACAATGGGAGCAACAGGATTAGAGAAGGTTCAATGCTTGCCCTAATTTCCAGAAAGGTAGAGGGCATAAAGTCTCCTAACTATACACCAGTGAGCTTGAGAAATATTCTTGGCAAAATTCTAGAGCATATTAAAGGGATGGTTTATGAGAATCCAGAAGGGGAAGTGGGGAGCTGTAAGAGTTTCCTCAAGAATGGGTCAGACAAGGCTAACCTCATTTTGGTGGTTTCTACACTGGTAGATAGGGGAAAGCCGATGCATACCTAGATATGAGCAATTCTTTGGACAGTCTCTAAATGACCTCCTTGCAGACATCATGGTGAGCTGTGGCACAGGGGGAGTGATCAGATCCAAAGAAGGTTCGTTAGTGGAGGAAGTCAACTCTCTGATGACTAGCACTGGGGAGCCAGTTGTTCTTGTGCTCCTGGGTCATTTAAGATTTTCATCATTGACTTGGGGAAGGACACTGATGGCATGCTAATTATAAATCTGTAGATAATGCAAAACTGGGAGGAACGGCTGACATAGTGGATGACAGATTCAGGTCCAAGAACATCCTGAGAGATTAAAACAATGAACTAAATCAAACAGGATGAAATGAAACAGGGAATCCATTTGGGTTTAAAAACCCAACTTTTCAGGTTCCCGATTAGACAAGAGCTTGTATGCAAAAGATATGGGTACTATAAATGTTCATATGGATCAACAACATGATAACAGCCAGAAAACATTAATTTGATCTTAGGCTGTATGAAGATAAGATCATTCCTGGTGGTCACAAAGCATCCAGAAAGAGGGCTATGAGTTAGACCATATTTGGAATACTTGTTCAGGTTGGAGTGCTGAATTTGAGGGAAGTTGCTGACAAGCTGGAATAACCCCTGCTAAAGGCAACCAGGATATCAATGAGACTGTCATTCAAGAATGGGATGAACAAACTGGAGTTATTTGGTCTGAAAGAGCTATCCTCATGTAGGAAAATAGCTATCCTTAGGCAGAAAAAGACCTATCCCTGGGCAGAAAGAGATCTATCCTCAGGCAAGAAAGAGAGCTAGCCTTGAGTTCAGAAGGTTTATTGTGTGGAAGAAGGATTATTATACTTGTTTTGCTTGGCCCCAGAGGAAAGGAATGGGAAGTTACAGAGGCACATTTAAGGGCCTACAAGGAAAAGTTTCCCAACAATCTGAGTTTCTTTGATGTAGAATGGTGGGTTTTCCCATTGCCTGGAGGTAGTCAAGTAAAGGCTAAAAAACCACTTGTTGGGGATTTTGTAAAGATTTCTGTTAGGTATGGGATGGACAAAAGACCTTTAAGATACCTTCCGCTTTGAGATTTTGAGATTATAAATAGCCTGCTCGAGCTGGTTCAGTATTAGGAAACTATCAGTATAATTGGCCATATTAATAACCAAATTAACAAAAACCATATGATCATCTCAATAGATGCAGAAAAAGCATCTGATAAAATCCAACATCCATTCCTATTAAAAACACTTGAGAATATAGGAATAAATGGAGTTTTCCTTAAAATAATCAGTAGCATCTATTTAAAACCATCAGTAAGCATCATATGTAATGGGGACAAACTGCAACCATTCCCAATAAGATCAGGAGTGAAACAAGGTTGCCCACTATCACCGTTACTATTCAATATTGTATTAGAAATGCTAGCTTTGGCAATAAGAGTTGAGAAAGAGATTAAAGGAATCAAAATAGACAATGAGAAAACCAAATTATATCACTCTTTGCTGATGATATGATGGTATACTTAGAGAATGCCAAAGATTCTACTAAAACGTTATTAGAAATAATCCACACCTTTAGCAAAGTTGCAGGATACAAAATAAACCTATGTAAGTCATTAGCATTCTTATATCTCACTAACAAAATCCAACAGTTAGAATCACAAAGAGAAATTCCATTTAAAGTAACTACTGATAGTATAAAATATTTGGGAATCTATCTGCCAAATGAAAATCAGAAACTTTATGAGCAAAACTATAAAACACTTTCCACACAAATTAAGTCTGATCTAACCAACAGGAAAAATATTAAATGCTCTTGGATAGGGTGAGCAAATATAATAAAAATGACAATACTACCTAAACTAATCTATTTATTTAGCACTATACCAATCAGACTCCCAAAAAACTATTTTAATGCCTAGAAAAAATAACAAAGTTCATATGGAAAAACAGAAGGTCAAGAAGTGGCCTAGCTGTACCAGATCTAAAATTATAAAGCAGTGGTTACCAAAACCATTTGGTATTGGCTAAGAAATAGACTAGTTGATCAATGGAATAGGTTAGGTTCAAAGGATAAAATAGTCAATAACTTTAATACTCTAGTGCTTGACAAATCCAGACCCCAGCTTTTGGGATAAGAACTCACTGTTTGACAAAAACTGCTGGGAAAATTGGAAATTAGTATGGCAGAAATGATGCATTGACCCACACTTAACACCATACACCAAGATAAGGTCAAAATGGGTTCATGACCTAGGCATAAAGAATGAGAATATAAATAAATTGGAAGAGCATAGGATAGTTTACCTCTCAGACCTGTGGAAGAGGAAGGAATTTATGACCAAAGAAGAACTAGAGATCATTATTGATCACAAAATAGAAAATTTTGATTATATCAAATGGAAGAGTTTTTGTACAAACAAAACTAATGACAAACCCAGACCCTAGAAGGGAAGCAATAAACTGGGAAAACAGTTTTACAGTCAAAGGTTCTGATAAAGGCCTCATTTCCAAAATATATAGAGAATTGACTCTAATTTATAAGAAATCAAGCCATTCTCCATTTGATAAATGGTCAAAGGATATGAACAAACAATTCTCAGATGAAGAAATTGAAACTATTTCTAGCTATATGAAAAGATGCCCCAAGTCATTATTAATCAGAGAAATGCAAATTAAGACAACTCTGAGATACAACTACACACCTGTCAGATTGGCTAGAATGACAGGGAAAGATAATGCAGAATGTTGCAGGGGATGTGGGAAAACAGGGACACTAATACATTGTTGGTGGAATTGCAAATACATCCAGTCATTCTGGAGAGCAATTTGTAACTATGCTCAAAAAGTTATCAAACTGTGCATACCCTTTGATCCATCAGTGTTTCTACTGGGCTTATATCCCAAAGAGATTTTAAAGAAGATTTAGAGACCTGGATGTGCACGAATGTTTATGGAAGGTCTCTTTGTAGTGGCCAGAAACTGGAAACTGATTGGATGCCCATCAATTGGAGAATGATTGAATAAATTGTGGTATAGAAATATTATGGAATATTATTGTTAGGTAAGAAATGACCAGCAGGATGATTTCAGAAAGGCCTGGATAGACTTACATGAACTTATGCTGAGTGAAAGAAGCAGGACCATATGATGATCAATTCTGATAGATATGGCCATCTCCAGCAATGAGATGAACCAAATCAGTTCCAATAGAGCAGTAATGAATTGAACCAGCCACAACCAACGAAAGAACTCTGAGAGATGACTATGAACCACTACCTAGAACTCCCAATCCCTATATTTTTGTCTGCCTGCATTCTTGATTTCCTTCACGGGCTAATTGTACGCTATTTCAAAATCTGATTCTTTTTGTACAGCAAAATAATTGTTAGGACAGTCCTAACAGTTAGGATATGTACACTTATATTGTATTTAATTTATACTTTAACATATTTAACATGTATTGGTCAACTTGACATCAGTGGGAGGGGATGGGGGAAGAAGGGGAAAAATGGGAAGAAAAGGTTTGGCAATTGTCAATGCTGTGAAATTACCTATGTATATAACTTGTAAATAAAAAGCTATTTTAAAAAATTAAAAAAATAAATAGCCTGCTCAAAAATGTGTTCAAATACATCTAACTCACCCTAATAGTTAACTGAAGATTACCTTTCCAGGAATATATTTAAAGGGTTCTTGAATCTGTCTTTTAAGTGGGCACTGCTTCTTAGGACAACGAGTTCTATGAATTTACTCTAGGATAATGAGTTCTATGAATTTACTCCATGATGTACAATAGAAAACTTCCTGTCATTTGTCATAAACCTAGGCAGTACCATGGAGCAATGGACAGGGCAAGGGAAGAAGAGTTCAAATCCAGAATTAAACACTTACTAGCTGTGATCATTAGAATGGGAAAGAATCCTTAGAGATCACATAGTTTAGCTCCCTTCATTTACAGATGGGCAAACTGAGGACCAGAAAAAGGAAGGGACTTAAAATCATCTGGAATGGATTGTAAAGCAGTACACAGAATGTCAAAACCAGAAGCAATCTTAGAGAGTATCTAGTCTTACTCCATCACATTACAGATGGAGAAACCAAGGTTCAGATAAGGGAAGTGAGTGGTTTGAAGTCACTCAGTGAGCAAATGCCATCTCTCTCCTCTCTTTCGTGGCCAGATTTCCCAGAAGAGCCCACGTGGCCTACTGCAGAGTCAAGTGCATGGACTTGCCCCATTGCCTTGCCTTCCATTGCTTGCTCCTCTGGCATCTGGCTTCTGTCCGCACTATTGTCCTGAAACTGCTTGCTCCACACTCACCAATTCCCAGTTCTCAATCTCTTGCTACTGACTCATCTTTCTACAGAGCTTGACACTGTCGCTCATCCTCTCCTCCCCCCAAATCAATAACAGTAATGATTTGTTTCTATGATGCTTTAAGGATCACAAAGTGCTTTCCTTCCAACGTCCCTGTGAAGTGCTGTTCTTCACAAAGGTGATGTGGGTTAGATGCTACTTCCTACAAAGCAGTCTTCCTGCCATCCTGGCAGTCAGGGCTCTCTCCCTCTTCAAGTGAGCATGGATACATTCTTGTCTGTGTGTATGTTGTACCTGTCCCATAGAATAGAAGTTCCTTGGGAGCAGGAACTCTTACTTGTTTTACCTTTGAAGCCCAAGCCTAGCAGGGTGACTTACTCATGGTGGGAACTTAATAAAAATGTTATACTGGACTGGCCTAGATCGCTGGACCCCGGCCAATATTATCCTCCCAGGACTACCTAACTCACTATTTACCCCTTGCTTGGCTTCCATGATACTTCTCCCATTGGGTTCTCCTCCTACCTCTGCCACTTTCCTACTTCATTCTTTCTTTTCTCTCTAGTTCCCAAAGTTCAGTCATCAGGACTCTGCAAATTAAGGTATTACTCCATGATCTCACCCAGTCTCTGGCACATTAGCCGACTCTCTGATCTATGTATCTAAGTCCCCTCTCTTCTGATCTCGAGACCTACATCTCCAGAAAGGCTCTACTTGATGTCCCACCACAGCCTCCAACTCAGTGTGTCCAAAACAGGCCTTCCTTCTCTCTCCCTCAAACCTGCTCCTGCCCCCCCACGGCATGCTCTCTCAGTGATGGGAAGCATGTCTGCTAATGTGGGGAAAGCAGTCACTCAGAGTCTTGTGTGACAGAGGCAGGTCATTCCCCAGGACTCAGTTTCCTCATCCTTCAATCAAAGGGGGCCAGACTACCTGAGGCCACTTTTAGCTCTGAATCTCAGGTTTTATGACATCACCAGCAGTCTCTCAGGTGGGAAAGTAAAGAATGAGCTTCCTTTTCCCTCACCCCTGACAGACGTCTGTGACCCAGCCCTGCCAGTTCTTCCTCTGAAAAGGTGTTCAGGCTTGCTCTTCTGCCTCCCCCACTGCGACCACCCCAGTCCAAACCCTCATTATTTTTCCACTGAACTATTTCAAAAGCCTCTTAATGGGCTTCTCTGCTTCCTTTCCAGTCTCTCTTCCCATCCCACTGCTCCTGGTGCTAGTTCTGCCTTCAAAGCCAAGAACAAGAAGTCAAAATCCTTCTCTGTATTTGAAGTCAGCTATCATGGCCGCCTCTTCTTTCTTCCCACTCAGTCCTGAGTTTTCTCTAGACTATTCCTTTCATTTCAGTTCCTTTACTTTATCTTCATATGGCAAGGTCTCTTTATGAGGCCATGAGGTCTCATGCAACTAAGACATTTTGTACATGGTCCAAGAAGCAGGAGAGACACCTTCCGTGGGTGGTGGCAGGAGGGACGTGAGACAGATCGTGGGCCACTGGCTCAAAGGGTGGGCTCACTCGTGTAGTTCACCTGGCAGTTCAGTCCTAAAAACATGTGTTAAATGCCTGCTGTGTAAAAGGCACTGTGCTCTAGGTATGTAAGATAGGAAAGAAAGAAAAACAGCCCTGGTCCTCAAGAAGCTTACGTGCCACAGAGGAATGCCATCTGACAGAGGTAAGCACATGTATACATAGACATTAGGTATGTGCAGACATGTAAATATAAAATCAAAAGGGGAGGAAAGTCCCCTAAACCCTAAATGGTACACGATGAGCACAGAAAGAAGCTAGAGAATCTAAGATATGGAGGGGGAAAGGGAAAGCATTCCAGGCATGGAGGAGAATCTGTGTAAATTCATGGTGGCAGAAGACGGAATACCAACTTGGCTGGAATGGAGACTGCATAAAGAGGAATCATGTGAAATGATTTTGGGGAGTGGGGGTTCAAGAGCGATGCTGAGAGATTTTAACATCTACTTTCTCTCAGAGGCAATAGGGAACCACTGAAGGCTTTTGAAAAGTGATGTGATATGGTTAGACTAGTGCTTTAGGAAGCACGTGGTAACCAAGTAGATAGTGGATGGAATAGAGGTTAGAAGTCAGGAGTCTCAGGAGGCCATAACAGAATCCTAGGCTAGAAATCATGAGGGCCTCAGTTGGAATGGTGGCTATGTGAGTGGAGAAGGGAACACAAGTGGTGGTGGACGGGAGCGAGAGGAGAGAGGACAGGGGAGAATCATGTATGAAGTTGGAAGGCCAACAGGTCAGGAGTAGAGGAAACGATTAGTTCCATTTTGGACATGCTGAGTGACCACATCTAGTTGGAAATGTTCAACCGGCAGTCAATGACAAAGACTGAAATTCAGAAATTGTACTAGGACTCCTTAGAGATCCCACTTATAGACTGTAATATATTAAGAGCAAAGCTGATGAGTTCTCATCAATGAAGGAAGAAAGAAAAAAACAAGTAATAATTAAGCACCTATTATGCACCAGGCACTATGCTAAGTGCTTTACAAATATCTCATTTGATCTTCCCAACAAGTAGATGCCAGGGTCACACTCCTGCTAAGTGTTTGAAGCTGAATTTGGATTCAGGTCCTTCTAACTCCAGGCCTAAGGTCCTATTCATTAAGCTATTTGCAGCCCCTAAGTGAGGGGGTGTACAGCAAGAACAGAGCCCAGGATGGAGACTTAGGTGACTTCCATTGTTAGAGAACTGGATGTGTACGCTGATCAGCAAAGGGGGATGAGAAATCAGGAGGAGAACCAGGAAAGAGCATTGTCAGGAAAGCTCTGGGAGGAAAATACCCAGAAGGGGTCTAAAGCTGCAGAAGCCAAGGATAGGAACTGAGAAGAGGCTGAGATTTAGTCATTAAGAAATCCTCAACAGCTCTGAAGAGAACCGTCTCACTTGAGTGGTGAGGTCGGAAGCCTGAAAGAAAAGGGTTAAGAGACTGGGGTGGGGAAGAGTGCAGGCAATGACCAGAGAAGACTTTTGTCTAGGAGTCTGGGGTGAAGGAGAGGAGAAAAGAACACAATCTTTTCCTGTTTTGACTATTCTTGCTAATTAGGTGCAAGAGAGGTTGTGTACATCAGGGATGGTGGGCACTGGGTGTGTTGGCGGGTTGATCTAATGCCTTTCTCCATCTGCCCACCTCTCCCCTCACTCATCATCCCTCTGGTCATGCATCTTTTTTTCTGAGGATGTTGGATCTAGGCAGCAAAGAGCCTTTCAGTCAGCTCTGCATACACATGCAGAAACACATCTAGGTACATGACGCATATGAATGCATGCATATACATGACAGAAATAAATTAAACATCTGGGACCACCAACAGTACTCCTAGCAGGGCTCCACGATTGAGCACCTGTTTCCTCTTCCTGTTCTTGGGGAAGCCTGGACAAAGGGCAAGGAGCTTTTGCTATCCACAACTGGGAGGGGATGGGGTGTGAAGGCAATGCCCACAGGATAAGAGGGGACATTTCTCACACAATAGTCTTTCCACAGGATTCGGGGGCAAGGGCCTGACTGTAAGTTGAGGTACAGCTGAAACTGTATTCCTGAGCTCTTCCTGGCAGCTCCATGCTTCTGCTCCCACTCTACTTTGCTGTACTCAGAGCATCCCCAATCCCTGAGGTTTAAAATTTGAGGTCAGTCCCTCATCACCATCACCATCATCATGCTTCTCTTCAGACCTTGGCTTGTGTGAGAGGTAACCAAAGTGCTGAAAGTTGGCCCAGTTATGAATTCCCTAGATCCTAGGGGGGATGAACACAGATCAGCTGATGAGCTCTCACCAAGGAAGGAAGGAAGAAAACTAATAATAGTTAAGCACCTACTATGTGCCAAGCACTATGCTAACTGCTTTACAAATATCTCCTTTGGTCTTCCCAACAAGTAGATGCTATTATTGCCCCCATTTTACAACTGAAGAAACTGAAGCAGACAAGTTAAGTGACTATTATTGCCCCCATTTTACAACTAAAAAAACTGAGGCAGACAAGTTAAGGCACTGTTATTGCCCCCATTTTACAAATGAAGAAACTTGAGGCAGAGAAATGACTTATCCAGGGCCATGCTGCTGCTAAGTGTCTGAAGGAGCCTGGAATGTTGGTAGCACTCTGCTTTCTCTTTCTTGCATGCTGAGACCCATAGATTCCCTGATCCCTGAGGTGCCGATTTTCTACCTTCTAAACTGAGCTATTGCTGAGACAAAGCTCCCTCTGCCTTGCCCTGGTTGCAGAGCTGGATTTCACTCTATTCTCCATCTGGATTTCCTTCCTCTCAATGTGTTCCAGTTTATAAATTTCTTTTCCACAATGAAGCCTCCAAAAATAAACCCCAAATTCCAGATGTAGGCTGACCAGAGCGGGGTACAGTGGCACTGCCCCCTCCCCAGCTCTAGGAAGTACACTTCTGTTCACCACACCACCTTTCACAAGATGTCAGAACTGGAAAGGTCCTTGGAGGTCATCTGGCTCCACAGCCTAATCTGCCAAGTGAAGACACAGAGGCTTAGGGAGAAATTATTTTGACAAGGTCATAAAAGCTAGCCAGTGGAAGAGCTGGGATTTGAACTCAGGACTTGTGATTTCAAGATTCAGTCTCTGTCCTGCCACAGGATGCTTCTTTGGCGATATAATGGCTGCTATTGTAACTTATCCCTGTCAAGGTTGACGATCTCCTATTTTACATGAAGGAGTAAACTATGGTGTCTGGAGCTCAGGTCATCCAACTCCTGGGCTGGGTTGGTCTCTGCTCAGCAAGCCCCTGCAGCGACAGGATAACCAGGTGTGAACCTGGAAAACTTTGTTCTGCATTCCTCAAAGTGCTGGTCTTACAGACAGCTACAAATGGGAAAGATCCAGGTGGGAGATGGGGAGGGCAGGGATGTGGAGATCTGGCTCTCTTCCCGAACTTCCAAAGCAGCAAGCATCTGTACCACATGCTGCAGTACTACAGGAGCGCAGAGGCTGCCTCCTCGCCTGCTCTGCTGCCTTGTGGGTGAGCTTGTCTGTCTAAGACAGGCTGGGAGCTCTTCTGGGGCACAGAACTCAACTCTCCTCACAGGAGCAGAGGCCCCAGGCTTAGCGCTGGATGGGCCCTTGAAGTTCCCTCATTCAACCTCCTTATTCTCTATGTGAGAAAAAGGAACCTCTGTGGCCAAGTGGTCTAAAGACACATGGATTACACAGCTGGTATTGATAGGATCAAAGTGGCAGCCAAGGATAAAGAGCTGGGTCTGGAGTCAGGAAGATCCGAGTTCAAATCTGGTCTCAGACATTACTAGCTGTGTGACCCTGAGTAAGTCACTTATTCATTGTCTGCCTCAGTTTCTTTAACTGTAAAATGGGGATAATAATATTGAGACAGCTAGATGGCACAATGTATCTGAGTTCAAATGTGGCCTCAAACATTTACTAGTACATATTCACTGTCTGCCTCAATTTCCTCAATTGTAAAATGTGGATAATAATATTAAGGCATTTGGTGACACAGTAACATTCAATGCAATGTTAGACTGGAATCAGGAAAACTTGAGTTCAAATTTAGAATTATAAATTCAGAAAGGCAAAGCATCTTAAACATCATCTCAGACAGAGTAAGTTGACTTGCCTAAAGTATCACCAGTAAGATCTGAATCCAAGTCTTGTCCAGCATTTTAACCACTGAACCCTCCCACCTCTCTTATGACTTTCAGCTCTATGCTCTTCCCTTTGCATCACATCACCTTTTAATTTTTATTAGGGGAGAGTGATTGGGATGCTTGCTGATTGAGACCCAGATCACGCAGTTTTTCTCAGGGAGTTTAAGTTTCCAAGGCACTTCAATCCCCACCCCCATCACCAGAGAGGGACCTCGGAGCATAAACAGGGATGGAGAAAGCTGAAGGACTGGGGTCAGCCGGCCTGGATCAGGAGCAGGAAGGCTCTCAGGGAGCTTTTTCCCATACCAGCTAGACCCTCCCGCCTCCCCTTCCCCTCCTGGTTTTTGCTCCATCCTGCTGCCTCTTCCTTGATGAATAATCCTTTCTTTGGTGGCTATAATTAGCCCCAAGCAGAATAATTCATAACCAACTTTATTTCTTGTGGCATCTTTCTCGCTAACGTGTCACGGCTGCCTCCTCGATGGGAGGGGAGCACTTGAGGACTGCTTTCTCCCAGCCCCATCAAGGCCACAAACAGAAGCTGAGGCTAGTAAGCAGAGGGATGAGTGTAGGCCTAAAGGTGCAAAAATGTGCAGGCCAGAACCCTGACCCATCCTAGCAAGCAAGTCTTCACCAGGCACCTACTACTGTGAGCTCGGCACTCAGCGTAGTAATAGTGGCGGGCGGGGGACAGATGAACATTATGGCACGATTCCTGCTTTATTTCCTCTAACAGAAGGGAAGCCCCTTGAGAACAGCGGCTGTTTCATTTTATGCCTTTGTAACCCTAGCATCAGTGCTTGACATATAGTAGATGCTCAATAAATGTTTTATTGATTGTTTGATTCAGGGAATTCCTGATTTAATTGAGAGCTGCCTCTCCTTCTCTCCCCCCCCCCTCACAATTAATCAAAGAGTATCAGACTTAGCAGGATGTTAGAGAGAGTATAATCCAATCCTTTCCTTTTTTAAATAAGCAAATTGAAGCCCAGAAAGAAATGACTTGTCCAAGATCATATAGCGAATAAGTCATAGATCTGGGACTCAAACCTAATTTTCCTGATATCTGAGTGCAGAGCAAGTCCAACCTTTGCACAAAACACCCTGGTTTAAAAACTTTCCTCCTTTGAATTGCCCCCTAGAGATTTTTATTTCCTTTTTTTTTTAAACCAAAGAGGAAACTGAGGGTCAGAAAAGGGAAGTGATTTCTTACTTTCTGGCACAGTTAAGGATGAAATGAAAGGTAGAAGGCACACTACAATTAGTAACCACTAAAGAACATTAGAAAAAGGAGTGATTATCATGGCCTCCCTGAGAGAAGATTTCATAAAATATTTCTCTTCCCTATAGCTATAGGGAGACAATTTCCTCCTCTTGCTGCCCCATTCCAAATAGATATATTATGTTCTACTGAAAAGAGGCATCGTGTAAAAGCCTCATTTCTAAAATATATAGAGAATTGACTCAAATTTATAATAGTTCAAACCATTCTCCAATTGATAAATGGTCAAAGGATATGAAGACAACTTTCATATGAAGAAATTAAAACCATTTATAGTCATGTTATGAAAAAATGCTCTAAATTACTATTGATCAAAGAAATGCACATTAAGACAACTGAGATACCAGTACACACCTCTCAGATTGGCTAAAATGACAGGAAAAGAGAATGTTGGTGGGGATGTGGGAAAACTGGGACATTGATACATTGTTGGTGGAGTTGTGAATGGATCCAGCCATTCTGGAGAGCAACCTGGAATTATGCCCCCAAAGTTACCAAACTGTGCATACCCTTTGATCCAACAGTGTTACTACTGGGCTTATACCCCAAAGAAATACTAAAGAAGGGAAAGGGACCTGTATGTGCCAAAATATTTGTGGCAGCCCTGTTTGTAGTGGCTAGAAACTGGAAAGTGAATGGATGTCCATCAATTGGAGAATGGTTGGGTAAATTGTGGTACATGAATGTTATGGAATATTATTGTTCTGTAAGAAATGACCAGCAGGATGAATACAGAGAGACCTGGAGAGACTTAGATGAACTGATGCTGAGTGAAACGAGCAGAACTAGGAGGTCATTATACATGGCAACAACAATACTGTATGAGGATCAATTCTGATGGAAGTGGCTCTTTTCTACAATGATTCGGGCCAGTTCCAATGGTCTTGGGATGGAGAGAGCATCTGCCCCCAGAGAGAGAACTGTGGAGACTGAGTGTGGATAACAACATAGCATTTTCACTTTTTTGGTGTTGTTTACTTGTATTTTGTTTTCTTTCTCATTTTTCCCCTTTTTGATATGATTTTTCTTGCGCAGCATGATAAATCTAGAAATATGTACAGAAGAACTGCACATGTTTAACATATATTGGATTACTTGCCGTCTAGGGGAGGCGGAAAGAGGGAAAATTTAGAACACAAGATTTTGTAAGGGTGAATAATGAAAACTATCTCTGCAAATGTTTTGAAAATAAAAAAACTCTGAATAAAAAGAGGCATTTTGGTATGGTAGGAAAAGCACTAGACTCAAAATAAGAGGACCCAGGTTTTCCACCTGGCTATTGTACAAACTGTGTGACAGTGGGTATTCTCCCTGGGTCTCAGGGAATTTCCTGAGCAGCTAAGTGGCACAGTATATCACCTGAATCTGAGTTCAAATCCTTCCTCAGACATTCATTGGCTGTATGACCTTGGGCAAGTTATTTTATTTGTCTATCTCAATTTCTTCCTCTGTAAAATAGGGCTAACTATAACACCTATCTCCCAGGGTTGTTATGAGAATCAAATGAGAAAATAACTGTAAGGTGCTTAGCAGAGTGCTTAACATATATGTGCTCTATAAATATTATTATTATTATTTTATAGCACTTAGCACAGTAAGCACTATATAAAATTAGCATTATAATGTTAATGTTATTATTAGTAGTTCCCTCACTGGTAAAATTAGGAGGTCAGATAAGACAATCATGAAGATCTCTTCCAGTTCTAAATTAATGATCTCCTTATATTTTCCATATTAGAATGGAGATTGGATTGGCAATTTTATTTGCATAAAGAACTCCTGGATGAGGATATTATCTTTAACAATGCAGGTAGCCATCTCCCCAGTAATGTATAGTGTCAGCAAGTTGCCCGTGACACTAAAATTGGTTAAGTGATGGATATGCCCAAGGTTACAGCCAGTATGGGTTGGAGGTCACACTTGAACCCTGACCTTCCTGAGCCTAAGGGTAGCTATCTCATCATACTGCCTCTCCAAAGTCCTTCTGTGTGGCATGGATGGCAGTGGGATAGATAGAGGGATCTGTCTGTCCAGACAGTCTAGATCATTTATGAAGGGCCCAGCCCGGCCTGTGACAGCCCACATCAACAAATTCTTTTGGCTGATAAGACAAAGTGATATAGAAAAAAGGGCACTGAATTTGGGTTTATATCTTGACTTCAGTCAAGTCACTTAATCAATTTGGATCTAAATTTCTCTTTCTGAACCACGAGGGAAGGTGAATTAGGAAATTGTTGATGGTCTTTTTAGCTTAACCCTATCACTCCATATAATAAGAAAACTGGGCAGTGGTGGGTAGGGGAAGTGGAGGGCACTGGTGCCCCTATCCTACGCTCACCTCTGCTTTCTAGCCTACCTCAGGGAGTAACATCAGCCCTTTCCTGCCAAGATGACCATAGCACTAACTCCCCCCACCCTGCTAGCCTCAGCCTCCCTGCCTGGCTCTGCCAACAGCAGCAGTATTATTCTTGGCTCCTATGATGTGTGTCTGTGATGGAGAGAGATAAATAGATGTAGATATGTCCTTGCTGATCCCGAGCTGGTTATTAAAATGAGCATGTGGGAGAAAAAAATGCTGATCAGTGGTTACTTCATTCAGGGAAACACAAAGGTGGCGATAGGAATGAGAAATGGTCTGGCTGCTTTCTCTTCTTACTTCCTGCCAGGGTCAGTCCTCCCAGTTCCCTCTCTATCCCTAGACCTACCACCACTGCCAATCTCAATCCCATACCCAGATTCCTACTTCTCCACTCCCAAACTCAGTTCCTTTTCCTCCCTTCTCCCATGCCTCCAGCCTACTTCCTTACAGACCTGAGCACTTTTCCAACCCCAACCAACTAAAAGATTGACTTTTTTTCTGTTTGTCCTGACCAAGATCTTACAGGAAAATTGCAGAATCTAACCCCATAGATTCTTTTTTTAAAAAAATAATTATAACTTTTTATTGCCAGAACCCATGCCAGGGTAATTTTTTACAACATTATCCCTTGCACTCACTTCTGTTCCGATTTTTCCCCTCCCTCCCTCCACCCCACCTCCCCCAGATGGCAAGCAGTCCTATACATGTTAAATATGTCACAGTATACCCTAGATACAATATATGTGTGCAGAACCGAACAGTTCTCTTGTTGCACAGGAAGAATTGGATTCAGAAGGTAAAAATAACCCAGGAAGAAAAACAAAAATGCAAACAGTTCACACTCATTTCCCAGTATTCCTTTTCTGGGTGTAGCTGATTCTGTCCATCATTGATCAGTTGGAACTGAATTAGATCTTCTCTTTGTCGAAGATATTCACTTCCATCAGAATACATCCTCATACAGTATCATTGTTGAAGTATATAATGATCTCCTGGTTCTGTTCATTTCACTTAGCATCAGTTCATGTAAGTCTCTCCAAGCCTCTCTGTATTCATCTTGCTGGTCATTTCTTACAGGACAATAATATTCCATAACATTCATGTACCACAATTTACCCAACCATTCTTCAACTTATGGACATTCATTCATTTTCCAGTTTCTAGCCACTACAAAGAATGCTGCCACAAATATTTTGGCACATATAGGTCCCTTTCCCTTCTTTAGTATCTCTTCGGGGTATAAGCCCAGTAGAAGCACTGCTGGATCAAAGGGTATGCACAGTTTGATAAGTTTTTGGGCACAATTCCAGACTGCTCTCCAGAATGGTTGGATTTGTTCACAATTCCACCAACAATGCATCAGTGTCCCAGTTTTCTCGCATCCCCTCCAACATTCATCATTATTTTTTTCCTGTCATCTTAGTCAATCTGACAGATGTGTAGTGGTATCTCAGAGTTGTCTTAATTTGCATTTCTCTGATCAATAGTGATTTGGAACACTCTTTCATATGAGTGGAAATAGTTTCAATTTCATCATCTGAATATTGTCTGTTCATATCCTTTGATCATTTATCAATTGGAGAATGGCTTGATTTCTTATATATTAGAGTCAATTCTCTATATGTTTTGGAAATGAGGCCTTTATCACAACTTTAACTGTGAAGATGTTTTCCCAATTTGTTGCTTCCCTTCTAATCTTGTTTGCATTAGTTTTGTTTGTACAGAAGCTTTTTAATTTGATGTAATCAAAACTTTCTATTTTGTGATCAATAATGGTCTCTAGTTCTTCTTTGGTCACAAATTTCTTCCTCCTCCACAAATCTGAGAGATAAACTATCCTATGTTCCTCTAATTTATTTATAATCTTGTTCTTTATGCCTAAATCATGGACCCATTTTGCTCTTATCTTGGTATACTGTGTTAAGTGTGTAACCCTTTAGATTCTTAACCCCTTAAGCTAGAGTCTGGTCCCTTGGCTTTAGGTGTTTCTACCAGGGTTAGCTGACAGGGATGGTGATGATGATGATGATGATTACAACAACAATTATGCCTACTATGTGCCAGATGCTCTGCTAAGTACATTACATTTATTATCTCATTTGATCCTCAGAACAAAACTTGGAGGTAAAGTGCTATTGAGTCCTCATTTTACAACTGAGGAAACTCAGGTAAACAAGTAAAAGTACTCGCCCAGAATCACAGAGCCTGTAAGTACCTAAGGAGGGATTTGAATTCAGGTCTTCTTGACTCCAGGCTCAGCATTTTTTTTAATGCATCACCTAAGTTTTGGAAGATAATTTGCTTTCCCATTTTTAGTAAGAAAAAGGGATGAAGAGCAAGGGATGGAGAGAGCCAAGTTAGATCTCCTAAGGTGGCACCTGGGTCTACTTACCCAGGTGGAAGTAGCTGGGGTCTACTTCCAGCTCCTTGGATGTTTTAGAGTACATCATCTCCTTTGCCTCTTAGCATTCAGAGGATCAGAGGATTTTGAACTAGAAAGGGATCTTATGCTATTTCAATTCTACATTTCAAAAAAGGAGGAGCCTGAGCCCCAGAAAGAAATAAGAATTTGTATCATTATCATGATGATGATGATGATAGTGCTTTAAGGTTTGCAAAGTGCTTTATAATCATTATCCTATATTATCTTTACAACAATCTTGGGAAGGAGATAAGTTATTATTATCCCACTTTATAGATGAGGAAACTGATGCAGGAAGAAGTTACACAGTCTGTCCAGGGTAACACTAGTGAACTAGTCAGAGTCATAGCTGCTAAGTGTCTGAGGCAGGATTTGAATTCAGGTCTTCCTGACCTCCAGATCTAACTCTCTATCCATCACTTAGCTACCCCAAGGTCACAATAGATAAATTGAGCTGGAATTTGAATCCAATGTTTTTTAAACTATACCACTGAGGAATGGGAGTAGAAGGAGATAAGAAAATATAGGGATTAAATAGGGATCTAGGGGCTAACCAAAAATCATACTGCCCTCTTCCCTAAAGAAACAGGGTTAAAGCAAAAAGGTTCTGTTAGCATATGACTGAGCAAAAGGGGCCAGCACAGAGAGACCCATCTTGGGAACAGACGAGATCTAGATAAGCCTCACCCCTATCTTTCTGTAAGACTAAGACGGCCCCAGTGACATGGTTATCCCACCCAGCTGAGCTGCTATGACAAAGGCCATTCATCATGACTGCTCCAGTGTCTGAGTTCTCCGTCACAGATTGCTCCCTCTTGCTGCCCACGGGGACTGGCTGGATTTCTGCCAAGTTCTCCATCCTGTAGGATTTTGCTCCTCCCCTACACCAAGTCTTCCCATAGCTTAGATTAAGGCAAGCTCCCTCCTATCATGAGGGACTCTTCAGGCCTCACTTCACCAACTAATTTTTCTTTTCCACAATTACAGATCTTTCTAAAACCAAACCTTGTCCTCCTAAAGAAGTAGGGAGCCAGATTACAGGGGGAAAAAATGGGTTGACTTCGTTTTCTGCTCCTGGGGAAACAAGGCTGACAAGAGCCGAAAAGGAAAACCCACTGAGAGTCCTTGAATCTCTTGGTAGTTGTATAACATTCCATGCTCACATTTACCAAGTGTTTCCTATTACATTCAAGGATAGTTAGTTGGTGCAGAGCTTGGATAGAGCAGAGCCTGGAGTCAGGAGGATTTAGTTTCAGATATTAACTAGCTGTGTGACCCTGGGACAGTCACCTGTTTGCCTCAGTGTTTTTATCTGCAAAATGAGCTGGAGAAGGAAATGACAAACCTTAAATGGGGTCACAAAAAGCCAGATACAATGAATAATGAGACAATATTAATAACTACAGTCAAGAGGCCCTGTGCTTAGGGCTGAGGATGTAAAACTAATAAAACATAGCCCCTAATAAGTATCATAGGCTACAGAATGGGAATGAATCCCAAAACTTAAATAATACTATTGTTTTATTCTATAGCTGAGAAAATTATGCCCCAGCGATGTTAGGAGACCTCACTGGTCTCAAGGAGTTCAATCTTGTATAAAGGATGACTCATGAGCAGTTTGGCATAATGGAAAAAGTATAAGTTAGAAAATATGGATGTGAGTCTTGATTCTGACAGTTACTGATAGTGTGACCTTGAAGAGGTCATTTAATTTTTGAGCCTCAATTTCCTCATCTATGTACTAGCTTACTCTCTGCATGACCTTGAGCTAGTCACATAAGTACTCTGGGTGTCTCATTTTCCTGACACATAAAATGAGGGGATTGGACTGCATTATTTTAGGAAGGTGTCATTATGATTAGGAGTGTATGCAAATGATTGACAGAAACAAGCTTCTAGGAAATATATAAGGAGGAAGATTATGGAGTAATCAGGCCTGGGTCTAAAGATGCCAATGCCTAATCTCCCAATCCCTTCTTCTTCTGCTGCTGCTAGTGGCCACTGCCCCAATGGAAAGGAATTAAGCCCCGGGGAAAAGGAGGTAATAGTTCCATCGTCCTCTGTCTCCATCAGATTTTCATCTAGAATACCAAGATTAGTTATGGTTTTGATGATGTAAGAATGACATAAATAAGTTGCTAAGTTTCTGCAGGAGGACAAGAAGACTAGAAGGGCAGCAGATCCATTTCAAATGAGGACCAACTAAAGAATCTGAGCATTCTTAGTATAGAGAAGGAAAGTTCCAGGGGGAAATGAGAACTGTCCTCAAGCATCTGAAGAGCTGTCATGTGGAAGACAGACTACATTTGTTCTGCTTGACCACAGAGAGCAGACCAGGAGCTATGAGGGGGAAGTTGACCAAGATGAAAATTTAGGATTTTTGTTAGGAAAATAACCTAATAATTAGATCTATCTCAAAGTGGAAGGGCTTCATCAAAAGCTGGTGAGTCCCTCTCTTGTGGAGGTCTTCAAAGAAAGGCTGACTGATCATTAGTTTTATTATAGTGAGGATTCCTTCTCTGAAGATAGTCACTAAAGTCTCTTATAATGCTCACATCCTGTGATCTTGTGATGCAAAGCCTACTAGAAACCAAGGAGAGTGAAAGGAAGGTTATAAGCAATTATTTATAAAGCCTATTATGTGCCATGCATTGTGCTAAACACTTTTTTGCATATATTATCTTATGTGATTAGCAATTTTAATCATGGGTGGCTATAATTTTAAGGAACATTAGATGCTGAGTTCAACATGCCTATTTTACAGATGGGTAAACTGAAGCCCAAGAAAGAAAAAAAAGTTGCATAATGGAGTTGAGAGCCAGGACGTGTCTATCACAGCATCTGAGATAGGGCAGGAACCCATTCCCTCCTATAACACTGGCTAAGACCAGGAGAATAAGATTGGTCACGGAGACAAACACAGTGCTGCAATGAGAGGGGTGATGAGAGTATAAGGTAGGTGGTATCAGCATTATCTCACACTCAGGCATGTAGGTGAACTGGTGATGGGAGACAGCAAGAGAATATGGAGAGATCAATGGCTCTTGTGTTAGCAGATGGAATTACCTAGTAGCTTGCTGGAGCAAAGCACAGCTTTGTAAATGCTAGAGAACTATCCATGGTGCTAGACATAGAGCTGGGCGCTGTCCATGGTGAAAAGGAATTTCACATACTATTGAGGGCAGAGTTAGAATGGTCCTCTTGGGGAGAGAGAAGTTGTTAGGGCAAAGCCTGGGGAGGAAGAATGGCTTTAGAACAGAAAAAGATCTTCTCCCCTAAGTGCCTCAGTTTCATTTTTAATAGGGTTTGGAGCAGGAAGGGATCTTAAAAATCATCCAGTTCAATTCCCTTATTTTACAGATGAAGATATGAGGCATAAAGAAATGAAACGACCTACCCAAGATTACAAAGGACAGAACTAGCAAAACCAAGATCCAAACTTCAAATCAAAGGCTCATGCAACTACAGTGGGAGCCTTAGGCCTAACCCCTTCAGTCTTCCCCAAATTCACAAGGGATATAATCCAGTAAAAACCCAAGCCTCTACATTTTATTGTGAAAACTTATCTATCTCCTGCCAGCAAAATTCCTATCAATCAGATTCAGACAGCTTCTCCTGGGTCCCACTCAGGTCATGGTCTCCACAGACCTTAAACCTCAGCATTAGGTCCTTCTAGCAGCCTGAGCTGGGGACCTGGGGGAGCCATTGAGGTAGAGCTGGGCCCGGGGAAGGCAGCCGCTAGGGCATGCTGCCAACAGCATTAACTGGAGGGCTTGGCACACGATTCCATTCCTCCCTGGGCCCTGCCAGGCAGGCTGCCCATTGTTGGCAGACGGCACATGGTAGGGGGTGGCAGACACTTTGTGATGATGGGCCTGGTGAGGTCATGGGGGCAGATTAGGGAGGGAAGACTTTGTCTTCAGAAATAGAGAGAGGTGGGAGTTGGGAAGAAGAAAGAGCAGGGGAGCCCAGCAAGATCAAGACTGAGGAGAGAGGAATGGGCTATTTGCATCTCTAGGCTGGCAGGGGCAGAGGGAGGGAGGACACCTCTGGTCTGAAGGTATAATCTCCCCTCAATACACATTTCCTCATAGTTACATATACTCATTCACAAGGTCAATTCATATCACGATAGCCCAGTAGTAAAGCTCTTATGAGGCTTTCAGAAAGCCCCATCTTTTGGCTATTCCTAAATATTCTTTTCAGTATCATCCATAAACTCCCCCTGACCTTATTTGAAGCTGTATTTGTTTCCTGCCTGGACCTCCTCTCAAGTTGACAAGCTCCATAAATTTAACCTTCGTAGGGTGATGTAGAACTTCCTGTTCCTGGATTTCAACCAACAGAGATGGAGAAGAGGCTTTTGTTATACTGTTAGAAGCAATTAAGTAAGTACTGGGAAAAGAGTACTAGGCTGGAAGTCAGAAAAACCCAAGTTCAAATCCCATCTCAGATACTTGCTAGCTATGACCCTGAACAAATCATTTAACCTCTGTGTGCCTCAATGTAGACCTTATTGGTAAGATGGAGAATAATACCTACCTCCCAGGCTTTTTGTGAAGATAAAAAGACATCAAAGCACTTTGTAAATCTTTAAGCACTACATAAATCTGTGCGATCAGTACTACTAAAATTGGGATTTGGAAAATTGGTTCTTATTATTCTCCCTTATTGGCCTTCTCCACCTTTGTCTTTGTCTTTCCAAAAAGAAAGGTCTATCTCACTAGGCAGGCCAATCTCTTCTTCATCTCAGTGGTCAAAACAATAATTACATGTATATAGGGCTCTTCAGTAACAAAACATTTTCTTATTCATTGAATCCTTGTATATCCTGCAGACTTCAGATCATTATCTCCATTTTATAGATGGGATAACTGAGATCTAGAGAAAGGCAATGATGTGCCTTACACGATGCAGTCATGGGCAAAAGCTGGCTTCAAGCCTAGGTCTCCTGATTCCCAAATCTAGTGCTATTTGCATTTTCTAAGCTGCCCCTTATTCTGGCTGCTATCCTCTGATTCTCTCTACTTTGCTCTTCTGGACATTTCCCCCAAAGCCAGTGGCCAGAGTTGCACATGGGATTCCAGGTAAGGCTGCACCAAATCTTTGGAAAGCTTTCAATGACCTCCCAGAATCCTGGGGTCATCTTCAAGGAACGTTCTGCAGTAGCTTCCAGCTTTCTCATTCCATACCTTTCACTTGTTCACACTGAAATTCACCTATTTTTTTTGCTGTATTTATTTTTTCTTGTCTCTCCATAAGACTGTGAGCTCTCTGAGGGCAAAGAGTTTTTTGGTTTTTGTATCCCCAGTACAGAGCATAGTGCCTGGCACACAGTAGGCATTTAATAAGTGCTCACTGATTGAGTGACTATCTATATGTATACAAGATCTTCATGAAGTTTACTTCACACCCCGTGACCCCAGCCTTTCACTTACCAGAATAACTCTCAGTGTCATCTAATTTCAGTCTATCTTTCCTTTTCCAAATCAAGAACAGAAATATCACCTCAGATGAGACCCTAATCCTACACAGCCTCACTTTCTACCCTTCCCCATTCAGAGAAGAGCATGTTGAGCCATTCCTGCTAGACTTTCTCTTCCCCCTTCGTTCAGTTTTCAGTTAAGCATGATGACTCAATTTTTAAAAATATACATTCACATTCTGCCCAGGAAACACATGAAAACACAGGCCTCCTTCCCCAGCACAAACCCAGACCACCCCACCCTAACTCTGTCTCTCTCTGTGTCTGTCTGTCTCTCTCATACACACAACCTCTCACATTCAACTTCTTTCTCTCACTCCCCCACTTCCCACCACATTCATTCTTTCCCTTACAAACACCCTCACATACAACCTCTCTCTCCCTCTTTCCTTCCCTCTTCCCCCACACATGCAGCTCCCTTCTCTCCTTCTCACACACATTCTCTCTCCCTCTTTCCCTTCCTCTCTCTCCCAAACATACCTCCACACCTCCCCACACCCTTTCACTCTCAAACACCATCTCTCCTCCTACTCAGAGGAGACATAGCTTCTCTCTCACAGACATAGCTTCTCACACTCACATGGGCCTCTCACACTCATAGTGTTACACACAGTCTATCTCAAATGCAGAAACAAAAGCCTTTCTCTTTTTCACACAATTTTTCCTCCCTAACACACTTATATACAGCTCTCACTATCAACAGTCCCCCCTTTTCTCTACCTCATACCAAAGCCTACACCCCTCCTGTCTGTCCCTCTCCCCAGCCTTTCACACTGACACAGCCCCTCTTTCTCTCTCTCTCTCTCTCTCTCTCTCTCTCTCTCTCTCTCTCTCTCATACACACACACACACACATACACACACACACACTGCCCCCCTTTCTCCCTCTTACGCTCAGGCACATGTGTCTGCACAGCCTCATACTCAGGACAATATACATGCGCACATGTTCCTGACACTATTTATGTCCACAGGAGAACATTTTGCTCCTCCCTGGAATTGCCCAAGTCCCTCAATTTTTCGCCAGCACACTTGGCCAGACCAGCTTGGGAGTTTATACATGAACCATGAACGCCAGGAAGGAGTGGGGTTCTGGAACTTCAGAAAGCTGTGGCTTGGAAGCAGCTGTCACTCCAGATCAGGAGGAGTCCCTGACAATGGGCCAAAGAAACTGCTTGAAAGCACTGAACCAGGCCCTGGGTGGCTTCTGCTCATGTGGCAGTCGTTTACATCTGACTGCCCTACCTCGCCCAAACCCATCCCTAGTTCCTGTTGTCTATGTGGCACAACCCCGACCTGACCCACTGCCTCTTACCCAGGGCCAAGTTCCCTGTTCCCTCTCTTTCTGGGCAGCCCTGGCCAGGCTCACTGGAGACTTGGCATGAAGTACAGCAGGGAGGAAGGAGAAGGTAAGAGAAGTGGACATAGGTATAGTCACAGGATATCTGAGCTGGATAAGTCTTTAGAGCACAGAATATTTCTATTGTGCTTTTAAGATTTAGGAAGTATTTTTCCTGACTATGCTCCTGTGAGATAGACAGTGAAAGTATTATCTTTCCATTTCACAGATGAAGAAACTGAGGTTTAGACAACAGTAGAACAAAGAAGATTCATTATAACATAAGCACATCAGAGTTGGAAGGATTTTATTTATCACCCAGTTCCAACATTAATCATTTTATACAGAAAAGGAAACTGCTACCTGTCAAGGTGAAATAACATTCAAGGTCATACATTAATAAATGAGAGAGTCAGCATTTGAATTCAGTCTTCTGACTCCAAATCTTTCTATTACATTCTTCCTATTTATACCCCAATGCCTTAAATTGAATTGCAATTGGGGTCATTGTCTCAGCAGTCACCCAGCTCCACTCTGGGAGAGTATAAGCCTAAGCCTTAGCCTCCCCACAGTACTTGGGCAGAGAGAAAGATAAACAGAACTAGACAGAGAGAGAAAGAGGAAGTGGGAGCACTTATGTGGCTGGATAAATGTGTCTCTCAGCAAATAGGGCCCCATTTCCTTCTTCATCTATCCTGCTGGTTGGGATTTCTGAAATCTGATCTCTCTTGCTCTCTTTTTCGCTCTCTCCCCACATTTTTCTTCCCGTTAGGGTCCTCAGAGGGGAAAGCTTCACGGAAACGATTTTTAAATGAATTGCCCCTCCTGGGCCCTGGGGAATATATTAGTGTTCTGAAGTGTCAGCCAAATGGGGAAAGGGATGCCGAGCAGACAGGGGGACGGATCGAGCAGGCTGGGCCCGTAATTCTAACCATATATCTCAATCCAGACAGAGAGCCCACAAGGAATCATCAGTGGGGATGAAGGGAGGGGTAGGCAGGAGGTAGTCAGGGTGGGAACAGAGGACAGATAAAGATACCCAGAGCAGATACATACCTCTCTGGCCTTCAACACTTTAATCTGGAGGAATTATACAATCCTGGGGAAGAGTCTAGGCTCCCAGAATTATTCCCAGTTGGGAAATGTGGTGACTGTAAGGTAAAGTTACCTGATATGATGGAAAGAGCCCTTGACTTATGGATAGGAATTACAGAGTACTAGTCTCTCTCTCTCTTTTTTTTTTTTTAACTTGCTGTGTAACTTCAAACAAATTACTTAATTTCATTAAGCCTATTTCCTTATCTGGTGCAATGGATAGAGTGCAGGGGCTGCAATCAGAAAGACATCTTCCTGAGTTCAAATCTGGCCTCAGACACTTACTAGCTTGTTTGTCTCTTTTTTCATTTGTAAAATGAGTTGGGAGAGTAGGAAATGGCAACTCTAGTACCTCTGCCTTTTCCTAATCTATAAAATGGGAGTAACAACACTTGGAAATGTTCTGTTTCACAGAGTTGTGGGCAAAGTATTTTGTATTATAGAAGTATATTTGCCTGTATACTTACACTGTTAAGATGGGTTGTGTAATACTCATTTTACAGATGAAATAGGAGTCTGAAAATTGGAATCAGCTGTGCAAAAGCAAGGAGTTAAAAAGTGTTAGGGCCATAACTGGAACCCAGTTCTACTGATTTTGATACCAGCACTTTTTTCACATCATGTCTGTCTTCTGTCTAAGTAATGGGATCTTGGGAAAGCTTTCCCTCTGTAGGCTTCTCTTTGTCTTGCTGTAAAATTATGGACCTGGATTAAGACTCTTTCTTGGTCTAATATTCAAAGGCTGTGACTCCCAAGTCCAAGGAAAGCCAGCTTGTCTGTCCACTTGCTTCATAAAGTACCAAGTTTACTGATCATTCCTTGCTATTCCAGGATGAGCAGGAATAAATAATAAACCCCTATAAGACACACTTCTTATTCTTAAGAAACTCATAGTCTTATTGAAGAGATTAGACACGTGCACACATGTACACATGCACACAAAATAGCAGCCAACAACACATCAAATTATATGGTAAAGACAATGACTCAAAAGACTTGTGTGACCTCAAAAAAAATTCACTTTTCTTGGTCTCAATTTCTTCATCTGTACACTGAGGGACAGGTGTTGGCCTAAATGATGGCTAAGGATCTTTACAGCTCTAACATCTTATGTCTTAAAAGTCAAAGAAAAGGAGAGATTTGTTGGGGAAGAATCAGGGAGACAGCATGGCAATGTACAAAGAATCAGAAAATCAGAATCAGAATCAGAAAAATGGAATTCAAACCCCAGTTCTGCCATATACTACCTGTGACATTGGGTTAAAACATTTAACTTCTCTGGAGCACACCTATAAAATTGGCAATAACATAGAGGTTTCCTCAAATACAAAATCAAGAGACTTGAGGAGATGAACTCTACTTGGAACTTCCAGCTTTAAACTGATGACTTGAAATTGGCAATCCTACTGGAGGGAGGAGAATTTTAGTGCACCTTTAAGAATGGGGAAATTCGGATGGGGGTGTGTTTACAAACAGAGAGGAAGGGAGGGCTACAATTTAGGTGAAAGCATGGAACTAGTAGTAGCCCTACTATGTCCATGAAACCATAAGGACTGTCTGGCTAGAGTGAAGGGTATGGGGAGATTTGGGGAATAGAGATTAGCCCATGAATGTCGGACTTTACCTTCTAGAATACTCTGTCCTCTAGAAAATAGACAGTTATTGATGGTTCCTGAACAAGAAGGGAAATATTTAATAAAAGTTGTTCAATGAGAAGATGAGGGTGGACTAAATAATTCTTAATGTACCTTCAACTCTAGATCCTGATGGTGGACAAGATGGATTGTAGGGAAAGAGAGTAGAGAAAGGGAAACTGGTCCAAAGAAGAAGAGATGAGGACCTGAACTGTTAGGACTTATGGAGACGGAAAGAAGGAGGGGGAAGATTTATCAATTCTGGCAATTGGTGGGCTTGAGGGGAGGCATGAGGTGCAGGGAGGAGCTGCTGATAGCTTTGAGGTTTGCTACTGATTAACTGGAAGAAGGGTAGTGTTATTAACAGACACAAGGAAGTTGGAAAGGGCAGGGGAGTGATGACGAATTCATTTTGCTTTTAGTGAAAAATTTAAATAGGGGTAGATGGTAAATGTGGATATTAGGGGAATGAATGATTGGGCCAGACAATGAGGGCCAGACAGAGGACTACATGACGAGGATGAACAGATGGGGAAATGGTGAGATTGGAGAAAAAGGAGACCAAGTAGGTGGATGGTGAGGAAAGGCAGAAAGAACTAAATGGTGGGGATGGAAAGAAGGGACTAGAAGGTAAATATGGGCATAAAGGATGGTCAGAAGAGAAGAGACCGACTAGGAACCTAGCCTTGGCCACAGAGGAGACATTCAGAGAGGGACCAACAGAGAAGACTAGATGGTGGCGATGGGCAGAGGGGAGTGGTGGGAGGAATAGGGTTGTTTTGGTACTAGTTGAATGAAGTCACCAGCTGCAGTCCCATAAATTGCTGCCCGGCTGGGCTGGCAGTCCATTAACATGAAAGATTTTATCGCACTTTACAACCTCCCTGTCTTGTACGGCGACAGCAGGTAATTAAAACAATAATTGTTTTCTGATGTCGTTTTGCTGAACGATAAAAACTTTCAGTTATTTTCTTTTTACTAGGTGGGGGATGGAGCCTGGGGCAGGTCATTGTCTCAGGGGGCCGCTATAACAAGGTCAGAAGGATGTGCCCATCTATGGCCATGCAAGGGAAGAGATCCCAGAATGATCCCAGGATATAGAGCTGAAAGAGACCTGAGACACCACTCAGACAACCATATAATTTTAGAGAGGAACAAAATGAGGTCCAGATAGGGACAGAGACAGATGATCAAAGTCACACAAACAACAAAACAAGGACTTGAACTCAGGACTTCAAATCCTGAGTTCTTATTCTGATTTCCTTCCCCTCTCATTACACACACACACACACACACACACACACACACACAAACTATATTATGCACACTATACACAATATATACACATTATTATATTATAACTATCTAAATATGTTCAAGTATGAACAAACCACATAAACAAGAAGTAAGGAAGACTATCTGGTGTATACCAAACTTAGTACAAAGCCCCAGGGACCTGCCTACCTCCCAGAGAATGGTTTAGTTTCCCCAAACTATCCCTGGAGGCTGGAGATGTTATGGGCTGCTGAGTGAAAAGTAAGCTCTTTGGGGGATAAGGACTGTTTCCCATTTTAATTTGTATCCCCAAGTTCAAGCATAAAGTGAGAACTTAAAAAAAAGGAACGAATGTCATCTTTTACATCCCTCTGTAGCTTCAAGGTCATCACGAGGCACTCTATGGGCCTGAGCAGAGAGCCTAGAAGGTGACACTGGGGATGAATTTGTATGAACTGCAATGGGAGCTGGAGTAACAGGGAAATGGGGGTAATAACATTTGCATTTCAGCTTTCAAACTCACCAGTTACCCTGAGCAAGTCAATTAATTGCATCAAGCCTTGGTTTCTTTATTTGTAAAATAGGGATATAAACCTTTGCAGTCCTTAGCTAAAAGGGCAATTATAATGGAAGTGTGGTATCTTCTTCAAGTCTTGTTCTCTCTTTCCTAAAAAGGGATGATAATATTTGTACTCTCTACCTCATGACTGCTACAATGGCATGTTATTTTTTTGTGTGTTTTCAAATTCTTAGCTTATACTTCACGCCTAACTGTTTCCATGATTCTGGGGTGAAGTTTGAGTGGCATTCAAGCACAAAGGCCTCCCTCTCAACTTTTGCAGGGCTCCCCCAGTCTCCATTGTAAATTATCATCCTGCTCCCAACACTTTAAAACAAATACTTCTTAATCACTAAAAATTGAAATGATTTCATGTGAAAATGTTAATGCATTCAGAATCACAGCCGCCCCGGCTGCGTCTGACAAATTAGCGCCCAGCCCGGTGCATTGTTTGTAGCTACATTTATCCTGGTGACGAGACAAGAACACCAGCCGGATCAGTCACAGCCAGGCACAGAGGGGAGGGCCAGAGCCCAGGATCCGGGGTGGGGGGGCAGAGGGAAAGGGCAGCAGGTCAGAGATGGGGAGGAGAGAGCACTGAGGAAATAAGGATGAAGGACTCCTATGGAGAAGAGAGATCAAAACCTGTATGTCTCATGCCCACCTTTTTAAGGAGCTGATCTGAGTCATAGAGACTCTGGGCAGATAATTTTCTCTCTGAGCTTTATTTTCCTTACTGGCAATAGAAGGGAAGTGAGAGAAAAGCATAAAGGAGGAAAAAACAAAGTGGTACAAAGATTCTCAAACTCATTTTCTGTGTGACCGTGGGGTCACTGATCTTGAGCCTATTTGGGACTCAGTCTTCCATCTATAAAATAGCAAAAATAGGTGCCAGGCCTGGGATTTTACTATCAGGACCTCTGAGATGGGGTAACTCCTACAATGCAGGTCAGCACCTCCTCTGCAATTTACCATTTTACAGAGTATTTTAGGGCACAAGAGGTTGGGTCATTTGTCCAGAGTCACAGAGCCCATGAGAATCAGGTGGTCCTCCCTGACTCCTGACAAGGTCAGCTCTGTATTCACTGTGCCATGCTGCTGTTCATTATTAATAACTAATATCTTCAGAGTGTTTTAGTGTTTACAAATGTTGTTTCATATGCAGTAAGTGAGGAGTTCTTAATCTTTTAATGTCATGGACCCCTTCGGCGGTCTGAAGCCGATGGAACCCTTCTCAGAATCACGTTTTTAAATGCATGAAATAGCCTATGCAGAATTATGAAGAAAACCAATTATATTGAAATAAAGGTGAAATTTTTTTCCTCTCTATATTCACAGGCTTCCTGAAACCTATCATGGACCCCCAGAACTCTGGCCCTGGGGAACTGAGAACTCTTTGGCTCTCAAGCTTATAATGAAGGCTTCTCTAAAGAAGATTCTTCTTCCTGACCCATTTAGAATTTTCAAGGGTTTGCCATTTCCTTCTCCAGATCATTTTATATATGAGGAAATTGAGGCAAAAAGGGTTAAGTGACTTGTTACGTGTCACATAGATAGTAAAAGTCTGAGGTAACATTTGAATTCAGGCCCTTCTGATTTGGGGGCTGGCACTCTAGCTATTCATTGTACCTCCTAGCTTCCCCTGGTATGGGGTACAGCAGTCACTAAATAAACAGCAATCACTTAATAAATGTTCATTGGTGTGAAATGAACTTCAATATTCATGATGATTGCAGGCATGCAACCTCACTCTCCATGGAGCCTTCCATGTCCAGAGTTTGTCCCCTAGGCACTGCCCCAAGAAGCTGAGGCACTGAGGTAGCTAAAGCAGGGGAGCTGGACTAGCTTTATGCCTCCTAGCTGTGACTGTGGGGGCAAGTCACTTAGCCTCTCTCCATCTCAGTTTCTTTAGCTGTAAAATAAAAAGAATAATAACAGCTGCCTCGCAGGGTTATTGTGAAGAGATAACATCTGTAAAGTGCTTTGCAAACCTTAAAACACTATAGAAATGCTAGTAGCTATTAGCTATTATTAGCTACATGCACAGCCTCCCTTCTGTTCCCATCAAACCTGATTTCCACTGACTGAGAAGCCTTTCTTGCTGGGCCTGTCAGTCCTACTGGCCCTTTCCTAGGCCTGACTCCTTACAAAAACTGGTTTCCATCATCAATTAGAGCAAGCGCTGCCCTCCCTGACTCCCAGCGCTCATTCTTCCTATATCTCACAGGCCCTCCTAGTCCATTTCCCAATCCTGAGTGCTCTCTAGCCTGTACCACTCATTCTTTGCTTTCATAGCTAATACAAAACAGGCTCCACTCAACTTTACCCTGGCTCGGTGGGAAATAGACAGGGAGTAATGGATGAAGAGGATGAATGGAAGGGATGGGCAGACATGGTAGGAATAGTTATGATGGAAAGGACAGACAAAGGGAATAGATGGTGGGGATAGACACTGGATAGATGATAGGGGGTGGACAAAGAGATGGATGACAGAAGGGATGGCGGGCTCCCTCCCAGACTACCCCTTGTTTATTCTGGATATACTTACATAACTATAGTTAACTCCTTTCATAGAATGAAAACACCTTGGGGGCAGGGACTGTTTCACTGTTGCCTTTATATCGACTAGGCTGAATGTAGGCACTTAATAAATGTTTGTTGAATGCTGACTGATAGAAGGACTAGATGATAATGATGGACAGAGGAAGAAGAATGGCAAGGCAATTAATTTTCTTTCTTTCCTGCCACTCTGGACATTCTCTTTTCTGAAAAAGCCAATTCTACACTCCATGCCCTTAGTAGATGAGCTCTATTCTCTCCCTTGAACACTCTTCAATTTTTTCTCTGCTCTGTATCCTTCCTCTCCTGGCTTCTTCAAGGAACAGCCATATTCCCTTGCTTATCAAAAAAGAAACGTTCCTCTAATCCTTCAACCCTTTCTGGTTACCTCTCCTTCCTTCTTCTTTGAATGAATTAGTATACCCACTATCTTCAACAAGCCCTTAATTTGTGTCTCCCAGGTATCAGCATCATACCTAAACTAATCCACTAGGGATTACAAAAACAGAAATGAAAAATCATTCTTGTCTTCAAGAAACCTACATTCCAGTAGGTGATAGATACAAACAGAAATATAAGATACTTTGAAGAAGGGGAAAGTACTAACCACTCAAAAGATCAAGAAAGACTTCCTGTAGGAAGTGTGTCTTTAAACACACACACACACACACACACACACACACACACACTGAAGTTCTTGAAGGGGAATAATAAAAAAGCATTTATTAAACACCTACTGTGTCTTTGTGTTCTCAGATACTTAGCACAGTGTCTGGAACATAATAAATAATTAAGTGTTTTTATTTTATTTTTCTCAATTAAATTTAAAAATATTTTTAACATTAAAATTTTTTTGAGTTCCAAAATCTCTTCCTTCCTCCCCTCAGGAAGGCAAGTAATTTGATATATATTATATATATGAAGTCATGCAAAACATATTTCCATATTAGTCATGTTGTAAAAGAAAACACAGACAAAAACTCCCAGAAAAATAAAGTAAAAAAGCATGCTTTAATTTGTATTCAAACTTCATCACTTCTTTCTCTGGAGGTAGATGGCATTTTTCATCATAAGTACTTTGGAATTGTTTTGAATCATTGTATTTCTGAGAATAGCTAAGTCATTTATAATTGATCATCATACAATATTGCTATTACTATATGCTCTGTTCTCCTGGTTCTGCTCACTTCACTTTGCATCAATTTATGTAAATCTTCTCAAGTTTTTCTGAAAGCATCTTGATTGTCATTTCTTATACAACAGTATTCCTTTGCATGTGCTTAACCTATATTGGTTTACTAGCTGTCTAAGGGAGAGGAGAACTAGGGAAGAAAAATATGGAACACAAAGTTTTGTAAGTGTAAATGTTGAAAACTATCTTTTCATGTATTTTTAAAAAGTAAAAAGCTATTTAAAAAGGAACTACGATATTCTACCATATATATCACAACTTATTCAGTCATTTCCCAAATAATAGCCCTCAATTTCCAATTCTTTGCCACCACAAAAAGAGCTGCTATAAATATTTTTGTACATATGGGCCCTTTTTCTTTTTCTTTGATCTCTATGGGATACAGACCTAATGGTAGGCTTAACAAGTTTTTTTTTTTGACTAACTGTTCCAAATACTATGCTAACTGGGAAAACAAAGATAAAAAATGATAAGTTTCTGTCCTCAAAAAGCTTATATTCCATAGAACTCAACAAGTACATATATATATGGATACAAAAATAAAACAAGTTAATGGTAGGGTGTTAGGGTGGTAGAACAATAGAAGCTAGGTGTTTGAGCTGAACTTTGAAGTGAATTAGAGATTCCCAAAGAAGCAGATGTGAGGAGAGAATGGCATTCTAGTCAGGGGGACTGTAGCTGGTACAAAGGAATGGAAAGAGTAGGAAATGTCATGTGTGAGGGATGATAAGGCCAGTTGGGCCAAACCACGGAGCATAGAAGGTAGCTAGGACCAGATGGGTCTGAGTTTTAAATGCCAAACAAGTTTGTATTTTATCCTAAATGTTATAGAGAATTTTATAGAGAGTCCATGGAGTTCATTAAGTACTGATAAAGAGAAACTGTTCAGGTCTGAATTGAGTGATACCTAAATTCAGCTTCTGGCACATAGTAAGTCCTTAATAAATATTTGATTTGTTTCTAATTTAATTTTTAATTAAAGTTCACTAACTATCGTTCCCTGCCCCAAGCCCTAGGAAAACCCTTTGCAATTCACCTAGCCCTACGGGTAGCTTCCTGATGAAAATGGTGGCATTTGCCCCAATTTGGGAACTTGTCTTCCTAGGTGTGGGGGATTATTTGCTGATTCTACAATCCCTGTCTCAGAGCTAGTTGATGGGGAAGCTCCTAGTGGTATGGCAGGTTTGTTATTCTCATTCTTAACACTGAAATCACTGAACATCTCTCTGCTCCACTAAGGGCCAGCCAGGAAAATACAAGCAGGTTTCCATCACCTTAAAAATCAGAATAATTTGGCCTGACACACAGATCATCTCCAGAGTTTATGACAGCCCCTTTCCTCACACTGGCCTCCTGCCATCTTCACAGCATCCTGTTCTAAAGTTAAATGAGATTTTACCTCCAAACACCCTCCCATCCCATTCCCAAAAAGTGGTTTCAGTCTCATGCAGGATAGACTGGAGGAAGAGGTAACGAAAGCATCCAAACCATTTTAGGAGACTGTTAGAACAATCTAGGAGACAGATGGTAAGGAACTGAGAATGAGAATGAATGAGGAAGGACTCACTGAGATCCTTTTTTTTTTTTTTTTTTTTTTGCTGAGGCAGTTGGGGTTAAATGACTTGCCCAGGGTCACATAGCTAGGAAGTGTTAAGTATCTGAGGCCAGCATATTTGAACTCGGGTCCTCCTGACTATCCACTACACCAACTGCACCCCACTTTGAGATACTTTCAAAGGAAGACTCATCTAATTGGCTGGATCTAGGCTTAGGTCTAGAGGGGGACACGACAGTCTGCTAAAGTCTATGTAGACTCCTTCTCAGAATAATATTTTTAAATAATTGGAGGAAATGTCAAATTTCTGTTAGAGATTAGTGAAAATAAGGATATAATTCTTTTTTCTATCCATATTCACAGATCCCTGAAATCTATCCATAGAACTCAGCTTCCGAATTCTTAAAACTGTGGAGGAAGGTCCGAGCAGGAAACCTATAATCTCACAAAGAGGTGAGAATTGAAGCATTTGGGGTGGATAAGACTGATAAATAAAAGCAAGAAAGGAGAGAAAACTGAGGCTTTCAGGTCAACTCGATTTAGTGGATAGGAGAAAGAGAACCCAGTACAGTAAAGACACAGGAGAACAACATGAGTTTGGTCTCTGAATTCAAGGAAGGAGTGTCCCAAATGGGATACTGTGTGTGGTTAACAGTGGCAAACCCTACAGAGAGGTTCTTTATCACTACCTTTAAAGGCCTTGTTGTAGAGCAGGGGTTTTTCATCTGGGGGCTGAACTCATTAAAAAATTAGCTTTTTATTTTTCCAAATACATGAAAAGATAGTTTTCAACACATTCCTTTGCAAAACTTTGTGTTCCAAATTTTTCTCTCTCCCCTAGACAGCAAGCAATCCAATTTAGGTTAAACATGTGCAACTGAACTCATTTTTTTTAAATAGATGCCTATGTTTCATGATTACTTGTTTTCATTTTAGTCCTATGTATTTTATATTTTCCACTTAAAAACATTAATTCTGAGAAGAGGTCCACTGACTTTACCAGACTGCCAAAGTCCATGTCACAAAAAACTTACGAAACTCTGTCCTAGTATGTTCCATAGGAATTTGCCAATCCAATATAATAAGCATTTACAAAGTGTTTACTATGTAAAAAGCCCTACAGAAACAAAGAAAAAATGGAAAAGCATTCTCTTCCCCTTTGTATTAAGACCCTAAAAATGCTAAATTTTGTTCTGCAATGTGGGGGAGAGGAGTGAAGGAGAAAATAGACTGAGGGCTGGAATTGGGCAAAAATACATGTCAGCAGAAGAGACAGGGAATTGGAGATTAGATCAGGTTTAGAAAGGAATGAAACATGAAAGCCCTAGGGGCTAAATGCAAATGCTTCCTGGATCAGCTCCAAGCAGAGGCATCCCTAGGAACCTGTCCCTGGTCTCCTGGGCTCCTCCATCCTCCCTATCCCCACCCACTACCAGAAAGGCTGGGACTGGACTAATCAGTGGAACCAGCTGCTTTCACTCCATCTGATGCCTCTTCCACCTCCTCTAAGTCATCTGTTTTCCAACAGAAAACATGGAATAATAGCTTACTACTTTTCAAAAGTTTTGTCTTATAGGTAATCATCATTCACTCCCTGAGCTGTCTCTTTTCCAGGTAAAGCAGCTGACAGTGCTTAAATGAATTTCTGGATGACATGGTCTCTAGTTTGGGTGGCTCTCCCCTGGCTGCATCAGTGCACGGTATCCATTTGCCTCTTATCCCCCACCCATAGTCAGGGGCCCTGCTCCTCCTGCCTGACCCTGTCATGGGTCACCATGTCATGAGGGTCAGAGTGTTGGACTCAGGAATCAGGAAGACCTGGATTCACACTAAATGTACCATCCTGAGCAAGTTACTTGCCTTTTCCTGGCCTTGGTGCCTCAACTATAAATGATGTCCTTGGCTGAGATGGCCTGGAAGGTCCTTTCTCACTCTAAACTAGACTCCAGTATCTTGGGATGGCTTTACAGAAAGAGAACAATGATACCCAGGAACTATAAGCCTAGATACCAGGACAAGCTTCTAGCTAAGACCTTTCTTCTGATCCCTCAGCCCTCAGTGAGCTTGTCACACAGAAGCATGGGAAAGTTGCATCTTTTGGGAGGGAGGAGCTGGAGGATGGCAGGGGATAGAACTCAGTGACCAAATCAAAATCAAATAACAAGTGCCTATTTTAATAATAGCTCCAACTGCATGCAGAGGGTGTGGGGGGAAGGTAGTGTTTTCTAGTTTCAAGCTTTTCTGCCCATTCTCTCAGACCTCACTCAGAACCACCCTGGTAGGAAAGCTAGCCATGAGACTTGATTATCCCCGTCCTCCTAACAGGGAAGCTTGTTTGCTCAACATCATGACATAGTTAACCACAGCCCTAGGACTCTGGAGGCCCAATCCAGGGCTTATCCCATTGTGTGCTAGGCCTTAGGCTCCCACTTGGAGGGGAGGCAAGAGTAGACTGAAACTTGAGTTTGTCCTGCTGTTGTCCTGATCATTGCTCAGTTGGGGGAGACATGAAATACAGCAATGAAAACTTTGGATAACAGGTCAAGGAAACATGAAAAAGAAAGCTAATCTATCACCTGCCTCCCACCTACTAAAGTCCAGAGATAGGGCTTCTGAGGGTCTTTCATGCAAAAATGGGGAGTTAGGATCTAGCTATAGAATTAGAAGGGCCTTCAGCCACCTATTCCTTAGATTGCAAGTTCCCTGAGGGCAGGAATGGTATGGGTTGGTTTGGTTTTGCCTTTCTGGCACACAGTAGGAACTTGATAAATGCCTGTCAGCTGATCTAGCCTAATCCTCTCATTTTAAAGAAAAAGAAACTAAGGCCTAGGGAAGCCAATAACTTGCTCAAAGTTTTATATGGAATAACTGCCAAAGATGCAGGGATTCCTAACTGTTTTTTGGTTAGGGAGAAAGCATGGGTAAGGGAAAAGTTCCCATTCTGAAAAAAAGGAAAAACAAAAGGGGAGGGGGTAGCCACCAAATAACAGCTTTTTGACAGAGAAGCACTAATCCTGTCTGTAGTGATATAGATTCTGGGGTACCCTCCCTTATTTGGGAGCCCAGGCCTAAAGAGAAGGTTCCTGGGCCTGGAGCCCTCATATCTCACAGTATTTTACTCTACCCCCCAGCAGGTACTAATATCTTTTACCAGGATCTAGGGAGGAGGGAAGAGAGAAGAGCCAGGAGGTGCTCCTCTCTAGGGACTAGCTCTCAGGCTAAGGGGGAAAAAGTCAGGGAGAAGTTGAAGCTGTTAATTGCTAATCCCTGTGGACTCTAGGCAGGGGCCTTGGCAAAGCTGCTCACGTGCCTACTGATTAAAACCAGATGGTTTAGATCTGCCAAGTGTCCCAAGGGTTCCCCACTTGCCTCCCTTGTCCCTAAACCAGTAAATCCCACCCCAGCCCTTCTGTGTCTCCTTCTGGCTCAGAGATTCTCCCAGTCCTGATGGAGGTAGAAGCAAGGATGGGAGGCCAGTGCTGGGGCTTCAACTCCAAGAAGAGGGGAATTGCAGAGGCTACGAGTGGTCTCCCCTTCCCCCTTCTTAGAATGCCTGGGGAGCCTTCATTAGGTCCTTAAGGATTGGAATCTGAAACAATCAGATGAGACTTAAGAGAAGGAAGAAAAATGCAATTTTTTGGGGGGTTGGGGGCAACAATTCTGGGGGTGAAGAGAGAATGTGGCTATTCCCTTCTTGGGAAGAGTTAGATTCATAAAGAAAAAAACAGCAAGCACACAGAACTTTGTGGCAGCAGAAGGGATTTCTATTGTGCTGGAAGAAGCAGAGGTCAAGGTGGTCTGTGGGAGTAGTTTCCGAGGCACCTAAGGCTCTGCTTCAAGTAGAAAGAAAGGCACCAGGTAGGTGGTAATCCTGAGCCCCTCCCTCCCCCTGAGACAAGGGAAACGAGGAAAAGGACAATTGCTCTAGACATCCCTTCTCTATCCTATCCTGTCTGTCTCTCCCATTGTCCCAAGCCCCAGCCCAGAGCTGAAAAATATCTCCAAGTGAGAGACTAACTCCCCTTCCCCCTAATATCAGCTGGGAGCTTCAAGGTGACCCTGAGCGATGGGCCTTCCAGATGCTGGGCTGGGAAGAATGCTCGATAGAAGCAGCAAAGGCTTTAAGCTGCAGGAGAGGTTGTACCACGGGGGAGGGTCACCTTCCTACCTGCTCTATGCTGCTAGTGATCTCCTCCCATCTGCAGTTCTTTCCATCACCAACAGGGAATCCAATCCCCTTCCTGATCTGGTCCTTAGATCTGGATTTAGGGTGGGGGCAGACAAGATTCCTAAGAACAAGAAGCCTTCCTGGGGAGGATGGGCAGAGATTGAAAGACATCTCTCTTTGTCCACCTGGCTCCCGGACATCAAGACAGAGGGGAATGGGATAGAGGCGGACCTCCCTGCTCCACACAAACACAGAACACCTCACCTACAGGGAAAGACAAAGATATCCAGGGCTCCTGCTCCCCCCTCCTGAATCCTGTTCTCTTCTAATCCCATGGGAGGAAATCCAAACAAAGACATTTTATACCTCTTTTCTTTTTTTCCTCAAACATGCACACACACGCACACACACGTTCCACAAATATAAAACCAGAACTAGATTTAGAAGTGATGATCCTGGGTTTGAATTTTGGCTTTTATACTTAGTACCCAGGTGACTCTTTTCAAGCCTTAGTTTCCCTCTCTGATAAATGAGGCAGTTGTGAGAGCACTAAATCCACCCACACTCATTTACCAGCATCCTTTCCCTCATCATTCTCCTTGGGTGGGAGCTGGGAGGGAGGGCTCTATATGACCCTAAGCAGCTTTCTATCAGAACCAGAATAGCTCATGTGCAGAGTTTAGAAACAAAGGCATCAGGGATGGCATGTCTTCCCTTCCTTACACATGGGTCAGGTCTGGTGCATGTCCAGTTGATCATAAGGAAGGGCCTGGTTTTTTTCTCCTTGGGTTTGTACAAAGATAAAACAAAAGAATTCTGATCTGGGCACAGGCTTACTTGGTTCATCCCTCAGCTCTCTGAGAGATGCCTGAAGTCCTGCTCCCAACCCAGCCACACCTCCCCCAGCAGATGCAGAGTCCCACTGTGAGTGGAGCAGGTGGCAGGCAGATGTGAGCGGACTGTTAGGAACACCTGCCCCCAAAGGAAAAGTTGTCAGTGTCTCAGGCCCCCACCACCCACCTGGAGGGAGACACTGAGCACATGTAAGCAGCAAATCCTCACTGTTCCTATTCCTAAAGCCACACCTCCACTGACAGAACTCCTCATCTCTTCCCACAAACCCATCCTTCCTCCTAACCTTCCTATTTCTTCACAGCACTGTTTTCTAGATTATCCAGTTTTAAAATCAGGAGTCAATCTCAACTCTTCCTTCCCACTCTTTGTAGCCAATTTGTTGCCAAATCTTACTGATTCAATCCCTCATAACCTTTCCAGAGACTGTCTCCTTCTCTCTATCCACACACTACAACCCCCCTCAGGACCTCACCTGTGCTATCATTACAGAAGCCACTCACTGGGACCCCTACATCTTGCTTCTTCCCTCTTCAATCAATTTCTCACCCAGCTATCAAATTGGTTATTTCTGAAACTCGGGTCTGATTGAGTTGTTCCCTTGTTCAAGAAACCTCAACGGTTCCTTATTGTCTTTAAAGACAAAATACAAATCTCTCTCTGGCAATCACAATCTTTCTCACTCCTCTCTTTCCAGGCTGATTATTCATGACTCCTATGTAGTCTACGATCCAGCCAAAGGAACCCTCTTACTGCTTCCTACCCACATTCCATCTTCTATCTCTGGGCTTTTTCTTGGGGGGGGGGTCAGCTGTCTATATCTCTGAGGCCTGGAATGCTCTCCCTCTTCATTTCTGCCTCTTGGAACCCCTTGCACCTTCAAAGTTCATTTCAAGTGACTCTTCAAGTGGTCTTTCCTGATTCCCTGAAGTAAACAGTGCTATCCTTTTGCTAATTACTTTGGTGTAATAAATACAATTGCTTTGTATTTATTTTTTAGAGACCTATCTGTGTACAGGTAGTAGATCTCTAATAGGATATAAAATTCTTGGAAGTAGAGGCTTTCATTTTTGTTTTTATATTCCCAGAATGTAGCAAAGTGCCTAGCACAAAGAAAACCCTTGATAAATGTTTCTTAAAATGAGTTAAATTAGACTGAAACACGGTGATTTCCAATTTTTCAGATAAGATCAGGATTTGTTCTAACTTAGGGCAGCAAGATGACTGACCTCCCATCCCCAGGAGCTGTGTCAATTCAATTCTGTTCAACATTCATTGAGTCCTTGTTGTATGCAGTGCTTCTGGCTGGTATGCAAAACACAGAGGAGCCAGGATTGTAATAAGATGTAGAAATGTACACAAGTAATTGGGAAATGAGGTAGAGGGAGATGAAGTCCCATGGAGAGGGGTTTGTAGAAGAGCCAGCTGGCACCAGGATCTCTCCTGGAAAGAAGAGAATGCTTTTAATAGAGGAGCTTCCAGACTTGTGGGATATGTCATAGTATAGGGCAAAGATGCAAAATGTTGCACTAGACAGAATATTGCATATAGAGTCAAGAAAGCTGGGCTAAGAGCCAACTCCATCACTCCCTAGCTGTGTGACTGTGGGCAAGCCTTTTCTACTTTTTGGACCTCAGTTTCCTTATCTGTAAAATTAAAAATTTGGGCGAGAGGACTTCAGAAACCCTTCCAACTCTCCAAGAAAGCAAACAGTTTAAGTGAGAAAAGTTTGGAAAGTTAGTGGGACCCTCTGCCCCAGGGCATCAGGGACAAATCTCAAGAGACAAGTTAAAATCTTTGCTCCATTTAAAATGATCCAGAAAGAGGGGGAGTCGAGAATGAAGAAATACATGATTCTCTGCTCTGCTGGGGGTCTGTGCTTGGTTTTCTTTCCTCTACTGTAAATTTTTAAAATTTTATTTTTATCAGAACTTAACAAACACCCATTTTCACATACACTGTAGAACAGAAGGAGGAGGATGTACATAAAACTGCAAATCTCCATTATGTACAGCTTGCTTTTATTTTTAACTATATAATACATTTGACATATAACTCTCAAAGCTGTCCTATTTGTCTATGATTCCTTCTCACTGTATTTGTATTTCCTTCTTTTGGGGTGGGGAAGAGAGAAGAGGAGAGACCTTATCTCCCTTTCTCTCTTTCCCAAATTAAAAAAATAGGAAGAAAAACAAAACTGTTGTAACAAATACGTGCCCCATTGGCCATTTTCAAAAATGTATGCCTTATTCTGTATCTGGAGTCTATTACTTCTCTGACAGGAGGTGGATACCTGAAGAAAGGTTGCATCCCTAGTGGTCAGTGAGTCTACTAGTATTTATAAAGTGCCTACTATGTGCTGGGCTAAATTGTGGGAATACAAAGAAAGGCAAAAAATAATGTTCTTAAGGAGCCCAGAGTCTAATAGGTGATAGACTAATGGCCAAAGAGGGAAGGAGATGTCTAAGCTTGCTTGTTCTGCACTCATTTGAGGTTTGAGGCTCTTCCTATCGTCTGAATGGGGAAGGAAGGTCAATTTCCAGGCAGTGATGGGGGAGAGGGATTCCTGAGCCCCTCTCTGACCTGGGAGAGCTGTGCTATAAGCTGGTGGCCAAGTGGCAACAATCCAAGGATTCAAGGTGCATTTATTAAACAACTTGGATACAATGCACTGAACCTCAACTGGATAACAGGAAGAGCTGAAGTTCCCTTTAAGATTCATTGTGGCGTAGTAGAGAGCCAGCCTTAAGTCAGGGAAGAACTGGCATTCAGTCCTGCCTCTGGCATGTACTGGCAAGGTGACCCTGGGCAAGTCACCTTAATGACTCAATGCCCAAGCAACTCTCTAAAACTATTACATTGCAAAAAAGTTGCCCTTTGATATGAGGAGTTTCCTAACCATTCTCAATTATGATCTCATATATTAATTAATGTTATATAACACTACATATTATGGTCTAATATATATATGATATTATAGTTCAGATATTTTTAAAAACAGGTTTTCAAAGGGATTTACATACATTGTCTCATTAAGAGGCGACTCTCTGAGGCTACAAATTGCAGAGACATGCTGATTAGTAATGGAAGAGGAATTTCCTCACTGGTGAAATCATATGACAGGTTTTTTATAAGGCTAATTTGGTACCATAAATATTATTGTTTGTTGTTATTTTCATTATTTCCATTTTACAGATATGGAAACTAGATTCAGAGCAGTAAAGTGACATCATACCTGTGACTACATACTATTCTTAAGCTTCCAGGGTGGGATTTAAACTTAGGTCCAGATCAAGCTGGTCTTTTTTCTCAATTCAACTGAACACCTATTAAATTCCTCCTTTATATACAACACTAGAAAACCCAACACATCTGAGACAACTGATTGAACAGAAACGAACTTCTGAATTTCCTCCAGTTATGGAACAGGACCCCAAAGTCCATCCCTGAATCACCCCCCCCCACTTCTTGCCAGTCATCTGCCTGAGTGAGAGGGAGGCAGGGTAAACAAAAGACAGTGCCAGGTGTCAAGTCTGTGATCGTGGGCAAGTCACTTTAACCTCAGTGAGCCTCAGTGTCTCTATCTTCAAAGAGGCAAGATCCCAGCTGAATCCCTTTCAGAGATGCTGGATGAAAACCTAAGACCCAAATGGGAAAAGAGGGGTTTCCTTGAAAATACAAGTTGACCTCTCCCTTTCCCTCCCCACTATACAATGAAGGGGAAGGGGGAAGACTAAAGAATCTGGGTGGATTTTGTGAGTCAGTGACCAAATCTTCCTGAGGGGCACCATGAGAGTGTCTTGGGAAGGGGGAAAGGATCCAGCATTAACATAATGCCCACCATGTACCAGGTGCTGTGCTAAGGGCTTTTCGGATATTATCTCACTAGATTCTCTCAATGCCTCTGAGAGGGAGGTGCTATTATACCCTCTTTTGCAGTTGCGGAAACGGAAGCAGAAAGCAGGTGCCCAGTGAGTGACAGAGGTCATGTCTCCGAGGGGGGGGGGGGCTCCATCTCCATGGGCCCCCTAGCCAGGGACGGTGCTGGTGGAATCCAGCATCTCAGGGAAAAGAAACAGCAGCGTAACCATGAATAAGTGGGGGCAGAATGCACGAACAGCCCATACATGCATATGTATGCAGGTATATACCCTTGTATAACAAATATGACTATACACAATGGCTCTTTTTAAATCTCAAAGAACTAGATAAATTAGAAAGGGCTATGAGTCAGTCCCCTACTGTGGCTCTTTATGACTTACTGCTAGAACCAAATGCAAATTCCTTTATTTGGCATTTAAAGTCCTTCAGAGCCTGGCACAAGGCACCTTTCCAGCCTTGTAACACATGACTCTCCTTCATGCATGCTAAGGTCCAGCCAAGCCTGCCTTCTTGCTGTATCCCTCACACAAAGGAGGGGGGACACAAGCACTTCTTAATGTGCCATTAAATAGTAATAATAATAATAAACAAATCCCAAATCTCACTGTGCTATTATCATCTCATTTGATTCTCACAATAACCCTGGGAGGATTGCTGTTATACCCATTTTACAGTTGAGGAAACTAAAGCAGACAAAAGTTAAGTGACTTGTCCAGAGTCACACAGCTAAAGTAGTATCTGAGGTTGGACGTGAACTCAGTACGCTATTCACCACATCATTTAGTTGCCTTTCCACTCCACTATCTACCTGCCATCTCTTGCCTTTGCACACGTATTCCATGCTGAAATGAACTCCGATCGACTCTGGAATTCCTAGCTTACTTTGCAGGTCAATGCAAGCACTATCCTCCCCAGAAAGACTTTCCTGACTCCCCCTCTCCCTTCTTACTGCTGGTTCCTCATCCCCTGTGTTGCCTTATATTTATTTTATATATGTCCTTATATGTGTTGTCTCCTCCTTGAGGGCAGGAAGTTTTATTTTTCTCTGGTATTCCAAGTGTCTAACAGCACTGTGCTTAATAAATGTTTCTTGTATACAATGTATACATATGTATATACATATACATATGATACAAATGATATACAATCGAAATAGGGGATATGTGTCGCCAGCCTCCTCCCCCTCTCCAGGATATACAAGGAGTCTAAGGGTCCCTTCTTACTTCCTTGAAGAGAAAAGGGACTGGTTTCCTCAAACTATTCTTAGATTCTAGGACACACCTGCTACCTGGTGATCCCTTCCTGTCCTGTTCTCTGGTCAGAGCATTTACCTACACAGCTGGAAGTATGTCTCCCTGCTACAAATGGGGAAACAAAACCAACCTTCCTTCCCAGAACACCTGCTTCCACATGGGTGCCAACACATTTCCTGGAATCATACATGAATTCATATAAAATGATCAATTCTAGCTTGTGTCACCAGAGTCAGGAAAACTCCTCTTCCTGATTTCAAATGCAGCCTCAGACACTTCCTAGCTGTGTGACCTTGGGCAAGTCACTCAACCTTGTTTGCCTCAGTTTCTTTATCTGTCAAATGACCTGGAGAAAAAATTGGTAAAGCTTCAGTATCTTTGCCAAGAAAACCCCAAATGCGAAATGTCAGACATCACTGAAAATGACCACACAGTTCAGAAGGTGGAGAGGGCAGGGGGTGGGGGGTGGGGTGGGACTGCAGCAGCACCTCATGGTCCAGCAGAAAGAGAATTGACTATAGAGTCAGAAAACCTGAGTTCAAGTTTCACATGTTATAAGGGAGTTTGGGGCAGTGGTGATAGGGGACCGGATGTGGGGTAAAGGGTTGGAGAAGAAGGAATCTGCCCAGGGTCCGTTTTATTCATCTAAAAACAAAGGAGGTTGGGTTAGGTGACTTCTGAGGTTCTTTCCATTCTAGTTCTATAAAGATGAGGTCAAGGATTTAGAAATCAGAATGTTAGAAGCAGAAGGGACCTCAGCATTAGCTAATCCAAGGCCCTCATTCTGCAAATGACAAAACTGAGACTCAGGGCCAGATGAAGAGTGTTTCTTGAGGCCATACAACTATTTAGTAACTGAGGTATTTCTCACACCCAAAATTTCCCTACTCTTTGTCCAGAAAAAATGGGAAAGGATCTAGCTGGTCAGAGAGGAAGGGAAAGGCCATCCGAAGGGAAGGGAGCAAAGTGAGCAGGGGGAAGCAGTAATGGCCAGCACAGAGGGTTTGTATTAAGTAGCAGTGGGAAATGAGGCTGGGGAATCATATGGGGAATAACAAATACACAAGTTGGGATTTGATCATGAAGGTCATGACTAATAATAATAATAAACAAATTCCAGCCACAATTCACATTTATGTTGCACTTTAGAATTCAAATAGTATCTTTCCCACAATAGCACTTCAATTTAGGTGTTCTCAGCAGAGGAAGAAGCTGAGCCAGCAAGGTTAAGTAATTTGCTTGTAGTCACACAGCCAATGAAGGGACAGAGCTGTAAGTAATTTGCTTGTAATCACACAGCCAATGAAGGGACAGAGCTGGGATTCAAATCCAGTCCTGATTCTAAGTCTAATACTCTTTCCATTTTATCATATTAATTATAATAATTTACTCAAAGAACATTTATAAGATACTTATGCGTCAAGCATGGTCCTAGGGATATAAAGATTAAGAAAATGAAACAAGGATTTTCTTCAAGAATCTTTAATTCTGAGTTTTTTTGGAGGGCAAGGGAGAGAGGAATAATACTGATAATGCATAGTGATAATGTAAATACAAAATAAATTCATTCAAAGTAAATAAAAATAATTTGAGGCAGAACATTGATAAATGGGGAAAACTGGGAAAGGCTTCAAATAAGAACTGAGCCTTTGAAGGTATCTGAGCATCAGGATGAGTTTCAGAAAATGTGTACAAAAGGATTTGGAAGTGCAGGGGGGCTCCTGGCAAGGAGTGAGGAAGGTATAGGGTGCTGGATGAGAGTTTGGGGTAGTGGTGATAGGGGACTGGATGTGGAGTGAAGGGCTGGAAAGGAAGGTAGGACTCTGAGGTATATTTCAGAGGGAAAAAACGATAGGACTTGGCAACCAATTGGATGTGAAGCGTGAAGGAGAGAGAAGAGGCAAAGAGGACACAGATATGAGGCTGGGAGGATGGCGGTGCTTTTGTGAGAAATGTCAGAGCCAGGGAAAGCACAGAGGAAACCTCAGAGTATCAGGGCGGAGAGGTACATCTACAGAGCTAGATCTATACATAAAGTCACCGAGCCATGCCCACAGACACAGCCCTGAACACATCCCTCCACCCCTTGCACTTGACGACTTAATGTTAAGTCGTCCTCTATCTGGGGACTGGCCTCTATCTGGGACTGGTATTCAACAGGAGACAGCAGGGGGCCAAGAAGGGGGAGACCCTCTTGTTCTCTAGGCCAGCATCTAGAGGGGGTCCCCTTTCTCCTCCCCTCCAGAATAGAGGGAAGAGCAGTTGTGTGTGTGTGTGTGTGTGTGTGTGTGTACGCGTGCACATGAGAGTGCAAGAACTCAGAATACTGGGGGCCTAACTCATCTCCTTCTGGGCAGGCAGACATACTTTATGGCAAGCCAATCCCAGGTTCTTCCACTTACTAGCATTAAGCTCCTTGGTAAGTTACTTACCACTGACTGAGAGTTTCGTCATTTATAAAATGGAGGTAATAATACACTACCTAATTCATGAAGCTGTTACAAGGAAAGCCATTTGTAAACCAAAAAGCCCCATAGGAGTGTGACCTGTTACAAAATCCATCCTAATTGAACCCCTAGTCCAGTCAGGCTCTTCCAGGTGTCCCCCTTCTCTCTACACATGGAGAAGTGAAGTTGGGGAAGGAAATGAGGGAAGGAATGGGGCCATGAAGGTCCTCTAGGAATGATCATGTTTTCCAAAGAACGAATTGGTGTATGAGAGAAAAGATACAGAAGGGAGGAAGGCAAAAGGGGGAGGAAGAGAAAAAGACAGGGAAGAAGAGAAGAGAGAGAAGAGAGAGAAGAGAGGGAGGAAGGGAAGGAGGGAGGGAGGAAGGGAGAGAGAGAGAGAAAGAGAGAGAGAGAGAGAAAGAAAGAGAAGGAAGGAGGGAGAAAGAGAGATGAGAGAGAGAGAAAGGGAGGGAGGGAAGGAGGAAAGAAGGGAGAAAGAGAAGAAAGAGGGAGAAAGAAAGAGGGAAGGAGGGATGGAGAAAGAGAGAAGAGAGAGAGAGAGAAAGAGAGGAGGAAGGTGGGGGTCTGTATGTAAAACATGGGAGAAGAAAACAAATGAGAGTGTACTTGGTAGAGAGGACAAGAACAGGCATAGATGTGTGAGAGATGGGTATGTAAGAGAGAACTAGACAAACAGGAGGGTATTTGTGTAAAGGACGGAGAGAGAAACAGAAGAGGGTGTGAGAGAGGGATGGATGTGGAGGAGTGTGAGGACGGAGTATTTGTGACAGAAGGTTACAGGAGAGGGCTGTGGGGGATAGAAGTTGGGATTGGGAGGAGGAGGGCTGGGGTCAAGGCTGGGTCAGGCCTGGGGGAGGGGGTCGAGGGTGGAGCTATGGTCTCCAATGAAGTGGCATCAAACCCTGAGCTGGGGCGCCCAGCTCCCCCTGCCGACACAGATAGCTACATAGACCTGCATCCTTCACTGAGAACAGGGCTGAAATGCTAGGGCTAGGGGTCACTCCCAGGCCTTTCGGGGTCGTCCCACCTGTGCTAACCATGCCCTACAGACCACCCTGAGTGTTTGGGGAAAGGCCATTGGAGCTCCCTTCAATCTCCTTTTTCCTCTTTCCCCCTCTCTTCCCCTTGGACTGAGAGGCAGACACGTTGTCTGACAGGGGTGGGGCCGGGGCTACCCCTAGACACACATCCACAAGCAGGACACTATGCTCACCTGGAGCACTGCAGGCAACCCTTGGCCACTGCCCAACAGGTGCCTGCTCTGTGCCCCTGCTCTCCCCTACTGCCTTTTAATTTATCCCCTTACAAAGCTCAGTTCTTCCCTCTCCACACCCCCCCGGAATCTGCCAGTGACTGGTAACAGCCCTCCCCCTAACTCTCCGCAAGACTGTGCGGTCCTGACTCACTGGCAGCCCCCCCATGTTCATCTGTGTAACACACAAACACACACTCCTCACACATGTGGCACAAATTGCAAATACACGCAGCCATCTGTGTAACATGCAAACACCCTCACAGTTTACCCATACATAAACATATGTGCACATTCCCACAGATGTTCACCAACATCACATGCAAACATGCACCCATCTGTGCAACATACCAACACAGATCGCCTGTCACACAAGACCCCCATGAAACATGCACTCATCACAACATGACCATCCACGCAACATTCCCCATCACACACATGACCATCCATGTAACACACAAACACATCCATCCATCACACACAACCATCCATGGTACAGGGAAATAGTCCGTTTTTCAACTCATCCATGTAACATGTATATATGTTTACCACCATAATGCCATCCACTTAACATGCAAACACCCCAAAATACATGTTCATTTGTGTAACATGTGACTACACGACATAAGATGGGGGAGTTGAGGAACTCCTAGGGCAGAAAGGCTAACTCAAGTGTAAAGGGTAGAGAAGGAAAGGAATGAAGCAGAAGGAGATTTAAGGATGCTGAGGGACAGGAAGGAATAGTGAGGGAGGCAAGAGAAGAGTAGATGAAAAAGGGCAGGGGAATAGGAAAGATAGAGGTGGGGTAGCAGAAAGGCTGGAGAGGACATGAAAACAGAAAGGAGCAGTAGGGAATGATGGAGAAGTGGGAAATTGGGGTAGGGGACAGAAATAGTACTTAGGGAAAGGAGGGGACAATAGAAGGATTGGAATGACGGGGAGGGAGAAAGACCCAGAGGGAGGCATTGCTCCCTAGAGAGACCATTTAAGGAAATGGGCATCAGCATCAATCAGACAGCACTTCCCCCAAGGAGCTCTAACCAGCAGACTCTCCCAATAAATCCTGCAGCACAAGGCCTCTGGCCCCTTGAGTTACCCCTGCGACTGTGACTGACCCCATGACTAAGACCACTTCTGGCTACAGCTTTCCTTAATCACCCAGTGACTAACGGTCCCTCCAATGCCCCCAGCCGGCTCTTGGCTGCCCTGCCCTCTACCTGGGACAAAGGTCTCTAGAGGAAAAGGGAATGGAGCTTGGGGAAGCTTACAGCAGCATCCCCTGCGACTGCAGGAGTCCTGGGCAGGTAGCTGTCCCATCTCCTGAGGCTCCAGCCAGCCACTTACTGCCCCTAAGGGCAGAGGAAGAAACAGGATGGGCAGAGCAAAGAAAAGGTAGGGGCTTGGATCCAGAAGGACGAAAGATGGAGAGGGAGGGAGGGAGGGGAAGAATGGAGAGAAGACAAGGGAGAGGCAGGGGCTCCACTCAACTCATAGCTAATGAAGGAAAAAAGAATGTTTCCCTGTGAGATCACTGGGGGGCACAGCTACTGTGTCCATATGGAAGCTTGCCTTAGGTATGCGTGGGGGCATGTCCGACCTGCGCCGGAGGTGGGCAGGCAGTCAGGCTGGCCCGCCAGATGTGTGCAGATCCCTGTGTGCCTGCGGAGCCCATAACCGGGCAGGCTGGCGGATGGGGCATCCTTGTGCAGAGGGGACCGAGGGGTGGAACAGATGGGATTCGGGCAGGAGAAGGGATGCGATAGTTTCACTAGGGGACACGCACCAGGGACAGGTCTGTTGACTTCACTAGGTTTTCTGAGCTCAGCACCAGGGCACAGAGTCCTCCCTGATGTCCTCTTTGGCGGCCCCCTCCCCACTTCTGCCCCCACCGTGGCCTTCGCGTGCCAGCACACCAGCTTGCAAAGTTCGCTCGCCCAGGGCTCCTGCAAGAACGCCCGCTCCAGGGCATCTATCTCACACGACCCCCCCCCCCCCGCAGGGGCTCAGAAGGCTTCGCAGACCCCAGAATTAGGCGGCCCGGGGCGGGGGGCGGGGGGCGGGAGAGCCGAGGAGGTGGTGGGGCTGAGAGAGGGGCAGGAGGAGGTGGCGGGGCGCCAGTGGCGAAAAGGAGGGGGCCCGGGGAGGTGGGTGCAGGAGCCGCATCCCGGCCCGCAAAGTTTGGCCTCGGGGGGCCCGGGCCCTGCGGGGCGAGCTCTCCCCGCGGGGCGCGCGCCAGGACCCCCGCGCCCCCAGCCCCGGACCCACGGAGCCCCGGCCGCGCACGCGCCGCGTGACTCACCCGAGGCGCGGAGTCGGACGGCGAGGACGAGAGCCAGGAGCGCGGGCCACAGGCCCCGCGGGGAGCAGCCCATGGCCAGGCGCGCGGGAGGAGGATGCGGGCGGGAGGGTGCGGGCGGGAGGGTGCGGGCGCCCAGAGCCCAGAGCCCCGCGCCTCTCAGCGCCTCAGCCCAGTGCCCCGGCCCGGGCCGGCCCCGGTGTCCATGCCCCGGGGGCCGCTGCCCTCCCCGGGGCGGGCCGGCTGCATAGACGCCACTCCCCGGCCGCGCCGGCCCGCGCGTGGCTTCCCTGGGCGCCGGGTCCGCGGCAATGCAGGCGGAGCGCAGCGAGCGGAGCCGCGCGGAGCCGCAGCCAGGGAGCGGAGCTGGGGGGGCGGGGGCGGGGGGGCGCCGCAAAACCCGGACTGGAGCCCGCGGACCGGAGCGGCGACGGCGCCCGAGCCCGAGCAGGCGGGGAGGAGGGGCGGCGCTGCCGAGAGCCCCGGCCGCCCCCAGCTCTGGGGATCCCTCCTAAGGCGGGGAGGGGAGGTTCTCCTCCTCCTCCTCCTCCTCCTCCTCGTAGGTGCCCCCGGGGAAGGGGACAGAAACCCGGGCTGGATTCCACACCCCTGGAATGATGGTAGAATAACGGCCCGCTGGTGCTGGCGAGCGACCTGGGGGTCTTCCCTAGTGTTACAGATGAGGAGACCGAGGCGCGAAACCACGGCATGCCCGAGTTGGACGGGCCCTTAGAAGCGGTTTAGTCCGTCCCTTACAGAGATGCAGCTTAGGGAAAGGGAAGAGTATTTGTCCAAGGTCGCGCACTAAAAAAGTAGCGGGAGTCCTGCCTGCACCCAGCCGGCCCTCGGAGTCCGGGACGAGGCGCAGGTGTTGGAGAGGTCAGGCGCCGGCCTGCGAAGGCCCGCAGCCTCCGAGGGGACACACAGCCACACCCATCCGTGCCCATACAACAAAAGGTCTCTCCCCAGTCCCCCTCCCCCTCACGCCACTGTGGCTTCTTTGAGCCCCCCTCTCCACTTCCCTCACTCCCCATTACGGATAAAGTCGTTACTCTTCCCGGGGAAGCCCCCCCAGAAAGGCAAAGCAGGGGAAAATGTGGAAGGTGGAGGGGCATCTTTGCCACAGAATCCTACTGAAAGGGGTGGTGGTGGTCATTTGCAGGCGAGTCCCTTTCTAGCTGCCGGCACTGGGAAATCTCTGCTCCCACTCTACATTTTAAGGTGGCCACTGTCCTTCCCATGACCCATTTGTAGATAGATGGAGTCTTTGGAGTAAAGGAATAAATCATGGCATTTTAGAGCCAAAAGGGACTTCACATCACCTAATCCAACCCACTTATTTTGCAGAGCATGAGTTTGAGGACCAGAGAGGTCCAGTGATTTGCTCAAACTTGCAGAGCTTTATTGCAAAGCCAGGATTTAAGCCGGATTTCCTGACCTCAGGTCCAATGACTGAAAAAGCCTTTCTACAAGGGCAGAACAAAGCAGATGGAAGGCTGGAGAATAGCATGCCCTGTCTTCAATTCAATTTTTAAAATCTGTATTGACCACTTTCTGTGTGCAAGGCACTGGGGTCTGTGCTGGGAGAGATGCAGAGGAGAAATAAGGCATAAACGCTACTTTTATGGGTCAAAAAAAAGATAAGGGGATGAGGGATATACACAAATAATTGTTATGCAAGTTATGATAAGCATAGAGAAGTCCTAATAGAGTATATAAGAAATTAGAGGAGAGGGAAGGGGAGAGAGAGAGAGAGAGAGAGAGAGAGAGAGAGAGAGAGAGAGAGAGAGATCCTTTGTAGCTAGGGAAGGCTTCATGGAGGAGGTGGCACCTAAGTTTAAGATAGAAAAGATGGAGGTGTGTGAGATGCAATTCCAATCTGGAATTCCAATCCAAATCAAAAAGTTCATGAGGGGAAGTGTGAATGTGGTGAGGGAGATTGAAGTTAAGTGAGGACTGAAAGGAGACAAGTTAAACAATTAAGCAGCAGTGAACCAATGAGGATTTCTAATCTAGGGAATGACTGGTCAGAACTGTGTGTTAGGAAGATAAATGTGATAGGCCAAGTGGGATAGACTGTGGAGGAATCATAGAACATAAGGTTGAAAGGCACCTTGGATGTCATCTATTCTAAATCCTTCATTTTATAGATGAGGAAATTGAGTCCCAAAGAGATTTAATCATATAATGACTTGTCCCATATCTTTAGATCCCAAATCTTGTGCTCTTCCCATTATAGGATGGAGAGAAATTGAAAGCAAGGAGCCAAATAGGAGGATATTATAGTAGGCTAACTGAAAAGTGATGATGACCCTGAATAAGCTTGGAGCAAATATTGCAAAAGAGGAATGAATAATAGCCAGACAATTGTTTGTTTGTTGGGGGGGAGGGTAGTGAGAAGATGACCCTGAGATCCTCTTTCCTTCCTCTTCTACTCTGGATCCATTCCATGCTCTTTACACTCCTCTCCTCTGCCAAACTTGTAGGTTTCTGGAAGGTCTTGAAGGAAAAAGGACTGAGTTGTAGGTAAGACTATTGTCAGTTTTAGGAGGAAGGGAACTGGGGAGAGGTTGAAGAAGAGAAGATCAGGGAGATAATATCTTACTTCATACCTGATCCCAATCCCACAGACAGGATCCCTCAAGCATATGTCCTCATATTGGGAACCAAGGACAGGATGATGGATTAGGATGAGGATAATTGTAACAATGAAAGCTTCATATTTCTATGATGCTTTAAAATTTACGAAGCATCTTCCTTCTAATAATCCATGAAGTAAATAGCATAAACACCACATTTCCATTTACAGATGAGGAAGCTGAGATTTAGGGAAGGAAAATTATTTGGTTAAGGTCAAACAGCCAATAAATGGCAGAACCCTTCTCTGACCAAGTCAAGTAGTCTTAACCACAATTTTTAAAGAGATTGAATCCAGATCTTGGTGAATGGGTCCTCCAGGGGGCACTGTCAGTCCCCTGCTGCACACGCAGAAAGGCTAACTATATTCTCCATCTCTCCTGCAGACCTCCTTCTGCTCAGCTTCCCAATATCTAATCAGTGATGACAGCATCTGGGGCCTCATCCTTCGTTCATTCTGCAGTCTTTATTGAGGACCTACTATGGGCACGCACCCCTTTGCCAGGCTGAAAGGAACAAGAGCTGGCTCCTGCCCTTGGTGGCTCAATCTAATGAATCAGATTAGTAGCCCATGGTGGTATAGGGCAAGGGGGGTGAAAGGGCCATCGGAAGGGCTATAGCCACAGTTCTGTGGGAAATCACAGCAGGGAGAAGTCTCTTCTTGTTGAAGGAACTAAGTGTCCTGGAAAAAGAGGCACTTGAACTGAGTCTTGAAGGATAGATAAGATTTCTATACAGAGAGTTAGGGCTGAATGAATAAGAGGAATAAAGCATTTTCTCCCATAGTAGAGAGAGGTCTCCCTCATCATACTCTGATATTTGTTTTTAAATCAAATAACTAGAAGGAACTCTTAAGGATTATTCCCTGTATCCCAAACCATAAACACATGCATGTAAGCTCATCTACATCTGTGATCCTAGGTACTAGCTATGTGGTCTCTGGCAAATTATTTATCCTCTTTGGAGCTCAGTTGGAGTGACTAACCTCTACTACCCTTTCTAGCTCTAAATCCTGTGATGTCATGTTTCCTCCACATCTCTCTTCTACAGCATAGTATCATAACCCACATTGGCTCACGTGCAGACATATGTCTTGTGCTTTATGTCCCACAACAGACGGGTCCAGACAACTAGAGCCTCTCAAATTTTCCTGCCTGTGTTTCCATGGTCTGTCCTAGGCTCCAGAACTCTTATATAACAACAACAATAACATCCCTTATATGGCATCTCCTATGTCAGGACTGTGCTAAATGCTTTACAAATAATACTACACTACTGCCCCCCTGAGAGGGAGATACTATTACCCCATTTTATAGTTAAGGAAATTGAGGCAGAGGTTAAGTGACTTGCCCCACAGTCACATAACTAATCAGTGTCTGAGGTAGGATTTGAATTCACATCTTCCTGATTCCAGGAAGAATCCATTTCAAGGTTTATAGAATTTAGAGTGAGAAACTCCCTTAGAACATAGAATGTTATAACAGAACAGTAGAACTAGAAAAGGCTTCAGAGATAATTCAGTCCACCCACCTTATTTTAAAAAATAAGTGCACTGAGGTATGAAATAGGTAATAGATATGCACAGGGTCCCACAACTAGCTAAGTAGCAGAGTAGACTACAAATGCAGGTCTCCACTTCAAAGCTAGTGTTCTTTCCAGAATACCAGCCTGTCTCCATGAAGGCTTTTCTCCCTCTTCCTCCCAGTGGAGATTCCACACCTTTGCTATTGAGAGTCAGAAGACCTGGAGAAAGTATGCAAGTGAAGGCTTGGCAGGGTCAGACAAGATTTAGGAGAAGGAAGAAGTAGATTGGATTCAACTAGGAGCCGGAGGGAGACCCTTGCAGCTGACCTGATGAGCATTTTGCAGAGTTAATTTCATTAGTCGCTCTGGGAGATAAACAATTAACAAGATGCTCTGATGCCTTTAAGAGCTTAAGAGAGTGAGAAGGGAATATTCCCCATCTTCTTACACACACCCCTTCCACTTTTCCTTCCATTCCCTCATCTTCCTTTATACTCTCATGTCTCCTCATTCCCTTTCCCCCCTCCCATCACTCTTTCCCTCCCTACCAATCTTTTTCCTCAATTCTGATCTCTCCTAGCATCCCCTCTTATGCTTTCCATATCTCTAGCTCCCCTCACAATATAAATCTCTCTCCATTGACATATCTCCTTAACTCCATCTCCCCTCACCTCCTCCATACCAATTTCCCCTAACAGTTTCTGATCTTTTCTCACACTCAAATTTCCCTTCACATTCCCCCTATCCCTCTACAACCATATTTCTCCTATACTCTCCCCATTTCCCTCACCCTCATCTTCCTCTTCCTTGGCTCCCTTCATACCCTGTTTTTCCCTATCATTATATCTCTTCATTCTCATTTCTCCTTTTACTTTCCTTCTCCCCTCACACCCCCATTTCTTCCCAGTCCCCTTAATTGCTCTCTTATTCCCCATCTTCCCTCACACTCCTCCCATATTCTTTCACACTCTCCACTGTCTCCCCTCAGACTACCCATATTTTCTCATGTTCCTATCTCCTCTAATCCTTCCATCTTCTCTCACACTCCCCCATCCCTAACTCCCCTTATGCCCCATATTTCTGCCCATTATTACCTCATCTTGTCACCTCCATCTGCCTCATACTCCCCCATCTCCTCTCATGTTCCTCCCATCCCAACTCCCTGAACACCCTCTCTTCCTACCCATAAACATCTTTCATCTTTCTTTCTCTATTGTCCTGCCTTCCCCATCCTCATATTCCATTACCCTCTTCCCCTCATATTTCCCTATATTTTTGCATTTTCTTTCTCACACTAGACTGTCTCATTTTTCTCCTGCTCTTTTAGCTCCTCATACTTACCTTCTCTCTCCCTTCACATTCCCCTATTTCATTCATCCTCCCCCTTATCTCTTCTCCCTTCCTCTCATGTCTCTTTATCTTTCTCATTTGCCCCTTTTTTTCTCTCCTCCCTCCTTGCCCCAGTTTTCATACACTGTCATTTCTTCTATAGAGTCTTAGAAAGTTAGAAGGAACTCATTAGTTTAACAGGTTCTCCCCTATCAACATCTCCACAGCCTCTGTCTGATCTAATGGGGGTGGGTGAGGAAAATAAGGATTTATTAAGCACCTGCTATGTACCAGATACTATGACCTAAGCAATCTATAAATATTTTTTCATTTGATCTTTTTATAACCTTGTTAAGCAGATACTAGTATTTCCTCACTCCCATTTTACAATTGTAGAAACTAAGGCAGACAGAAATTAATTGACTTATAAAATTGTTTTAACATGTAATTGGGGAAAAATAAAATATTCAAAGCTAATTGACTTAACACAATGTCACATAACTAGAAATGTTGAAAGAATTTGAACATAGGTTTTTCTGATTCCAAATTCAACCCTTTATTCACTGCTCTTTTAGTTGCCTCCTAAGACAGCTCATACCACTTTGAGATGACTTTAAATTTTTCTTTACATAGAGCCCAGATCTTTTTCTCTATAGCTTCCTTCCAAATCTACTGGTTCTCTTCTCTTGGACCCAGAAAAGCAAGTCTAATCCCACTTCTGGGTGACTGTTTTCCAAACACTTGCTGATAGTGATTATAGAGCTAGAAGAGACAGAGAGCCCAATCCCTTCATTTTACAGTTGAATAAACTGAGACCGGAAGGGTCTTAGTTATCATTAGGGGCAAAATGTGAACCCAGCCTCTCTTAATTTTGGAACTAGTGGTCTTTCCAATATTCAGCTTAATCCAATAGGTCTTATTGGTCTGCTAAAGGATTTGAACTTGTAATTTTCTTATTTCAGGTTAGACTGCTTATCTTTTAGGCCATGCAACCATGTGATTCTCTTTGCTAGACTAACCCCTCCCCACCCAGTTTTTTTCAACTAATCCTTTGATGACATGGTTTCCAATTCTCTAAATACCTTAGTTACCTTCTCCAACTCCTACTTACCCTCATTTCCCTCATCTTTCTTTCCACTTCACTTTCCCTTCATCTTTCTACTTTTTCCTTCCACTTTCCTCCCTAATTCTCCATTTCCCCCATCCCATCTCCCTATATAAACTCTCATCTTCCCTCATATTGCCCATCTTTCTTTTATTCTTATGTCTTCCTCTACTCCTATTCTCATACTCCCTCATCTCTTCCCACAGCCCCCATATCCCACCTCTCATCTAGTCCCATTTCCCCCCAATACTCTGCACATCCTTATGTTCCTACTACAATTACTATATAACTGACTCTATAGTGTATTCTGGAGATCTAGGATCTGCCTTTCTCTGGTTCTAGCTCTTCAGACCTCCTCTAGTCCAAATGACAAACCCTTTCCTTAGTCCCCTTATGTAGCTAAAAGGAGACTCCAGCCTAGCCTAACCCTTCTCAGTAGTGGGGAGGGGGAAGCCTGGCTATTTCCGGCCCCAGGGTCACAGGATCTCTTTATGCTTTGTTACAATTACATTTTCCCTCCCTCCCTTCTTTCTTCCTCTCCTCTTCCTTCTCTCTCTCTCTCTCTCTCTCTCTCTCTCCCCCCCCCCATCTCCCCTCCTTACACACACATACACACACACACACACACACACACACAAAGAAAGCATTCCCCCTTTTTCTCACACACTCACATACAAATACATACAACATGCTTCCTCACCCTCCTACACAGACATCCAATAATATTACATTAGCAAGGGGAGATTAGGTTAGGATTTTAATAAGCTTTTTTTCCTTTTAAAGGAACAATAACATGTTTTACAATTCCCCAGAAGAAAGGTGAGTCCACGCTCCCCATAAGAAGACTGTCTCGTGGGCTTGTGAGATATGTGAACACCCATACACTCTACCCTCCCTTTCAGATGTGTGTGTCCGCATCTCTGCTCAGAAAATAGTTCTAAGATATATTGGTGAACTGTGTGCTTCCATGTTGCAGTGGATGTATGTATGATTAATATATAGATTACAAGCCTACATACGTACAAATTGGTATGATGTGTTTATGAAGTTTATATGATATGTATGTGGGTATGTGTTTAGTGATTAGGAGTCAATCAATCCAATATTTGTTAATCACCAAGCACAGAGCACATTGGGTATTTGTATAAGGTTTCTATGCTGTGTATGTAGGTACATGGATCTATTGTACTTATTGTGAGATGTGTGTGGTGTATCTGTGGTGTCACGATGATGTGTGAGCAGGTGACTATTTGTACATTTATTATACATAGAGATATGAGAGACAATATGGGATAATAGAGAAGGGCACAAGATTCAGAGTCAGAAAGACTTCTGACATCAGTTCTGTGAATCTGGGCAAGTCCTTGAATCTCTCTGTATCTCAGTTTCCTCATCTGTCAAGGAAAGGCCTTCAAGTTCCTTTCTAGCTCTCAATCTAGGATTCTTAGATCTTGTGCATGTATGTGTATATATTGTGCATGTATGTCTGCACACTAATCATAGATATGTACATGCATATACATTTGTGTGTGTATATACACACACATTTAAAAGGGACAAACAAATTTTCTTCCTACCAGATTGCGGATGGAGGGGAGGAGGAGATGGTAGAGTGTAGAGTCACAAATCAAGCTCTCTCTCCTTGACCATTTACATAGGAGTCTTTAAAAATGCCACACTAATCCCATTTGATCTTCTGGTATGTCTTGTCCAATATAATTTTTCACAAACAGTTGTTTCTGACCACATAGTACCAATAGACCATAGTATAATAGGATTGGGGAAAGAAAAGAGACTTAGGGAAGGATCATCTAGTCTAAGACCTCTATATCTCCCCATTTTACAGATTAAGAAACAGAGGCTCAACACATTTGAGGACATTGCAATGTCACAGAGTTTGGGTTCCAAAATCTGTGTTAGAGCTGGATGGGGCTTGGGATACAGAATCAGAAAAGGAATTTGGAAAATAGAACACTAGACCTACAAAGGGCTCTTCAATCCTAAATCTATTTAAGCTCCTAATTTTACAGAAGAGTAAACTGAGGCTCAGGCTTGGAAAATTACTTGCCCAAGATCACCTAGCTCATTGGTACAGAGAGAAGTCGGAACTCAGACCCATCTTTTGAAATCCAAATCCAATACTTTCCCTACACTAGCTGCCTCCTCCCTTCCGGGGAACTCTTCCAGAGACTGTATTCAAGAGAGCTGCTGTCTATATCCCCTTCCTGCTTTCTCCTTCAGCTCCTGTCCTTTCTGTGCCAGGTACCGGGCGCCACAATGCCCAGTGCTGTTGCCTCCCTCGAGGGTCTGGCTGAAACTGCTGCAGAGCAGATGGGAGATTTTCACCCAATGCTGTCATCTTGACTCGTTCCCTCAGGGGCTGGTACATACTGTGTGCCAAGGTTAATTAAACTGGTAATTAGGAGAGATGCTTAATCTATCTGGTTAATAAAATAACCTCCTTACCAACAATGCATCAGTACTTTCAGTCTACTGGGTGAGCACCAGGGGGTACCTGGTATCCTGAGATTAGCCAGAAAGAATGATGAGATTCTCAGACTCTGTGGACCCCTCCTTTCTCCCCTGGCACTGGCCCATGGCCCTGAACGCTAAACTACTGAAGGGGTGTGGAAAGGGAGAAAGAGGGACCATAGGAAAAGAAGCATCTTCTCCCTTCACCCAGGCTTAAAGGAAGGAGAGGAAGGGATCAGCAGAAGAGGCTTCAGACATTCTGGCATGAGGGCTGGTGCCAGGGCAGTTCTTCCTAATTCAAGAATATGAAGTGCTAGAAGCAGGGATGGGTGGGGAGGAGGGCAGGGCCACCTAGGGTTCTCCTTTGGGTGCCAGTCAATTTCTTTCATCCCAGGACTTCTCTCCCTTCCCAAGTATAGAAGAAAAACTCACATTTCTATTGCACTTTAAAAGAATAAACCTTTTTTTTTTTTAAATCATCTTAAAACTCACATTTCTATTGCACTTTAAGAGAATAAACCTTTTTTATATATCTTCTTCATTTCCTAATATATCCTTCTCCACTCCCCCCACCCCCAGAGAGCTATCCTTTATAATAAAGCACAAAAAAGAAAGGGGGGGAATGGTTTAGCAAAACTAGCCCACACATCAATCAAGTCTGCCAGCATAGGCAGGGCTCTTAATCCATTGTCCCTTACCTCTGCAAAGAAAGAGGGGTGTGCATTCTCATATATTGGGGACATGCTCAGTCATCATTACACAGTGTTTACTTTCACTTTTTCTGACCTTGCTCTTTCTGTTTGCATTGTGTGTTCACAGTGTATATTGTTTACTTCACTTTAGGTCAATTTTTGATGTCTTCTTGACATTTTAAGGTTTATAAAACACTTCTCAATAACCTTGAGATAGGTAGTATCACTATCTCCAATCTCCAGAGAAAGGACTAAAACACAATTAACATCATCATGCAAGCCCCACCACTGTCCCCTTGTAGTAGTTATATTACTATTAATAATGTAGTAATGATTATAGTAATAGTAACAACATGTACTGATACCTGAGACATCCAAATTATATCCCAGGCGTGGGGGCTCTGTTAGTGCAGATCACTGTCTTTACCCCCTTCACCTTCCTCACTCTAGCTGCAGCCCTTCCATCCCTTAGGAGATGCTGTCACAAGTTGCTGTGGTCAATAGACTCCATCTTTTGGGAGCCAGCCTCTCTGCTCCATAGCTGGGCTGATCTTTGGATCACAGGCTATCGCTAGAGTTGTTGGAAACTCTTCCAACCTGGCTTGTAGTCTTCTGGCAGGAAGCCCAGGGTCATCTCTATGCTACAAGGAGGCATTGGAGGAGGACTTTTAATAGAGGATTATGAATTATGAATTATAAATAATAATAAATGAAAAGCTTTCAAAATATAGAAAGCAGAAGAGATGAAACTCATGTGGGAGCATGATGAAGCACATACTATCCCCAACATCCTGTCTGCTATTGGACTTGTCCCAGAGATGCTTGCAGTGAGCCTACAGAAGATGGATGAGCTTACATCTTGATACTTTTATTCAATTACAGAAAGCAGTTGTTTTATCCATCTGTGTGATAGTTCCCTAAACATTAAATGTTAAAAAAAATAATAGTAGAACAGTGACTTGACCTTAACTCATTTCTAGCTGAGCTCTATAGAGACTGTGTGATAAAAGCCCATGGTTTTGAGAGGACCTGAGTTCAAATTCCAGCTCTGATACATATTATCTGCATGACTTTAAAAGAGGGAGGTTAGTCTCTCTAGGTCTCAGCTTCCCCACCTGTTGTCTTCTAGCTCTAAAACTGTGATCCCATGAATTATTAGATAATAACGACAATAATGATCTTACCACCAGAGAATTTACCATCAGAGAATGAAGAACATTTTTTTAATCACAATAACTCAACTCAAAGAGTTGTGATCTTTCTAAGTAGGTCAATCACAGATCCTTAAAATATTAATAATAGCCAACTTTTCTATAAAGCTCTGTCCTTTACAAAATCCTTTCCACATAAGTTAGATGGTGCTGGAATCATTTTGTCCTTTTTTGGTTGCTGTTCGGTCATTTTCAGTCATATCTGACTCTTCATGATCCCATTTGGGGTTTTCTTGGCAGATATACTGGAGTGATTGGTCATTTTCTTCTCTAGCTCATTTTACAGATGAGAAAACTGAGGCAAATAGGGTTAAGTGACTCAGCCAGAGTCACACACAACTAGTAAGTATCAAAGGCTAGATTTGAATACAGGAAGATAAATCTTCCCAATTCCAGACCCAACATTCTATCCATCATGTTACCTATGTCCATTTTACAGATGTAATTTCTTCAGGATGACCTGGCTTTGAATCTGGTCCCAGACATTAGCTAGGTTACCAGGAAGAAGTTACTTAGCCTTTTTCAGCCTCAATTTCCTCATCTGCAAAATGGGACTAATAATAGTACATTCTGCAAACACTGAAGCACTATAAAAACGAGTTATTTATGTTCCAGGCTCCCTTGTTCAAGGCTGCCCTTCCTGTTCACTTTAACCATATTTCACTTGGATAAAAATGTTGGATGGGAGGAAAAATACCACACAGCATGATTTGTCTGGGCTTCATTCCCTCTCCCCTCCTTCCTTCTCCCCTCCCTCCTGCTGGGATGGCCCTGGACCTACCGGCTGGCATCCTTTAGATTTATGTGAGATGCAGCTTGGCAAGAACAGTTTCATTTTTGTCTTTGTATGTTCAGCATCCAGCACCGTGCCTGGAAAATAGTAGGCATTTAATAAATGCTTGCTAATTGATTGGTACCATGAAAAAGAACATCGGTGTTTGGGTCAGAAGACTTTGGTTGAAATTCTGGATCCACTATTTATAGGATTTAGAGGCAGAAGGGAACTTAGAAGCCATCTAATTCAATGTCTCATTTTACAGATAAGGAAATGCAAAAATGGAGCAATGACTTGCTTACTAAAAATCTCTAAGATTCTGGGAAGTTCCTTGCACTTTCTGAGTTTGGGTTTCCATCACACATTTGTAAAATGGGGATAATAACACTTTAACTATCAATCTCACAAGTGGGACTTTGGACATCTAAGTTCAAGTACCGCTTCTGATACCAGTATCTATGGGACACTTCACAAATCCCTTAGGCTCCCAGAGCCTCAGTTTTTTTATTTGTAAAATGGGGCTTGAGACCCCTGTAGTAGTCCCTAATCATTGGTCTCCCTGCCTCAAGTTCCTCCCCATCAAACCCATCCTCCAGCCAGCTTGCCAAATTAATGTTCTTAAAGCTTGACTCTCACCATGTAACTCCCTTACTCGTGTCTTCCAATTGCTTCTAGGACAAAATACAAGCTCTTGTGTCTGGCATTTAAAGCCTTCTCAATCTGGTTCCAGCCTGCTTTTCAAGGCTTACCACATGTTATTCCCCTTCACCCACTCTATTGTTCAGCCAAATTGGCTTTCTTGATGTTTCCTATATACAACATTCCATTTCCCATCTCCATGCTTGGGGCTGTGGGGCTGTCCCCCACACTGGTAATGTCCTGCCTTCTCACCCCTACCTATTCTATTTTCTAGTTTCCTTCAAAACTCAGGTCACTCCCTTCTGATCCCCCCAATCTGATGCTAATATCCCTCATTCAAGTTACTTTATGTTTACTATGGAAGGGTAGGAGTCAGTATGTATATTTGTAAACTACAAATGAAATATATTTGTATATTGATGGAGCTAGATGAAATAGTAAATAAAGCAACTTAAATTTGAATTCTACCTCAGACTCTTCTGGATTATGTGATCTTGATCAAGTCAATTCATTTCTCTCTATCTCACTTTCCTCATCTGCCAAATGGGAAAGACAATAGTACCTACCAGAGAGTCACGAAGAGCCAGACATGACTGACCAACTGAACAAAAACTAAATTTACAGAGCTGTTGTGAGGATCAAATCTGCAAATCTTAAAGTGCTATGTAAACCCTAGTTATGATGATGATGATGATCTTGTTTTGAGTATCCATCACAAGAATTTAAATTTTTGAAAGCAGGTGTTGTTCCCTTTTATGTCTTTTTATTTGCAGGGCCTACCTGAGTTCTTGCCACCTAGTAGGCATTTAATACATATTTGTTGGTTGGAAAAATGAATGAAGTAAAGTGCCTAATTGAGGCAACCAAAAAGAACTTGCTCATATTTATAAGATGTAATATCATAGAACACAGGATCAAGGTTCCATCAGCCACCTAGTCCAATCTCTTCATTCACAGGTGAGGCATCTGAAATCAGTGCATAATGATTTGCCCAAGAACACAGATAAGGAACGGCAGAGCCAGGATAGGCTGATCCTTTGCCTCCCACCTGCTGTCTCCCTCCCCCCACCTGACTCCACCCCCTCCACACTCTTCCCTATCTCTATGAATTTAACTTCCAACCCCTCAAGGAAGCCTCATCTCCGGTTGCCATGTCATTCCATTAACTGGGGTTTTATGAAAAGAAGTAGGTGCCCGCCCCACCTTCCCAGCTTTAAGGATTGGCAGCAAATGCATGAAGCAGATGACTCTGGGGGGATGGCCTGCATGGTCAACCAAGCCTCCCTGGGGTTTTGTAGAGTAGGAGTGGAGCTGGCATGGCAACCATTTCTCCAAAAATGTGTTCTAAGGGAAGGACAACAGAATCCTAGCCTATTAGAGAGAGAATTAATTCAGAGATCATTTAATCTAATTCCTTCATTTTTTCAGAAGAATAAAGAAATTTTAGGCAAGAAAGTGACTTGCCCATTGTCATGCAGCTGATGAATGGAAACGTCAAGAGTCAACTCTTAAATTTCAAATCTGATGCTATGAAGCTGCCTTTGAAAAAAAGAAAATCTCAATTTGAAGGAACCTTAGCAATTATCCAAAAAAGACAATAAGAATCAGGAGAATTCTGGTTTCCAATCTTGCCTCCAATTCGCTGTGTGATAATGGGCAAGTTACTTATGCTCTGTGAGTATTATTTGTAAAATGGAGATCATATAAATTAATATTTGTAAAAGTATTTTACAAATATTAATTTATATGATCCCCATTTGTGTTTCTGGCACACTGTAGGTGCTTAATTTATGTTTGTTCAGTCAAGTCACTGAATTCCCACCAGCAGGAATGGTTTTATGGGTTACCCATATGATAGAGAGATCAGACCAGGCATACCAGGTTAAGAGACCTCTCTGAAAACCCTTTATGTGTCCATATAAGTAAGTAAAAAGCAAAGAGGTCACTGGTCCACTTAAAGGGTTTGTTCTTATCCCCAGGAGAGAGGTGAGGTTAGCTTGTGGAACAATCTGTTTAGTAATGGGGCCTGTGATTTCATTAGCATAGAGAAATATCATGCTAAGAAACTCCTTTTTTCCCAGTGCAGACTGGCCCTTTTCCTATCATATATAGTCTCAGAATTGTCTAGAGCATTGAGTAATGAAGCAATTTCTCCAGAATCACACAGCCAGTTTATGTCAGAGGTAGGACTTGAATCCAGACCCTCCTGGCTTCAAGGCCAGCTCACTCTCCATTATACCATACTGCCTCTCTTAGTTCTCAGGATTGTGATGAGTAAATCTCCTGAGAACCTAAAGGACCATAGTAATATGAGTTATTTTTATTTGAGGCAGCTATGAGAATTGTCTAAAAGTGGGATGGACTTCCTTGTAGGGTGATGAGTTCTCTGTCACTAGAGGAATTGGAGGAACAGGTGCTGAATGTGGATTTTTGGGAATCCTGAGTGAAGTTTCTGAAGCTAAGTTAGGGGGTTTTGTCTAGGAGGTAGACAAATTTCCTGAGGGTTCTCTGGACCATGCTATTAGGAATAATATTACTCTATGTCTAAATTTGGGTTGGTAGGTCTACACACATTACATAGTTCTATCCAGACTCTACTTAACCATAGTGAGAACAAATTTAATGATGGTTATTTGGTACAGCCCATTCTAGACCCTTTAAATTAACTTCATATCTTGTACTCTTAGAAACTTTGTAAACTTTTTTTAGTTCAAAACTGTGAGTCAGTTATTCTTCTCTTGACAATATATTGAGTATGTAAAACATTGTTTGCACTAATACAGTTTATACAATTGCTGACTATCCCCATTAAAAACATAAAGTCATTCCAAAAAAGTCAGAGATGCAGAGGAAATTCCTCTCACGTAGAAAAGTTAAATTAAATGTTCTCTGAGGTCCTTTCCAACTCTGAGATTCAGGAGTTTGGGTTTTTATTTTTGGCATGCACTTAGCCATGTGTTTATGTGTCTATGTCATGATGGGGATGTGTCTATATGCTTATGTGCAGGTGTATATATATGATGGATTAGCTGAGAAACCAGTGAGGTAGGGAAGGAGAGAAGACTTTCTTTGGTCCACAGAAAGGGCCTGGTGGCCAGAGAGAGGATGCAAGCTAGAACAGTCACCTCCCAATCCTGTAGGATCAGAGTTGCTCCCACTGACTTGTCGGTTCCCGTTAGAAACTTCATCCATCTTTGCAGCTCTCTGAGCTGTGTTTATCCGTCTGTCTGTCTCTGTCTCATTCCATCTTTGGATATGTCTGTCTCGTAGCCTCCTGATCAATTCTTATCTCTCTCACCCTAGGATTTTAGAATTTCTGAGGAATGAAAGAAAAATGTTGGTCTGATTCTTCGTCCCTTGAGACGTGACCAAGCTCCTGGCATGAGATATCCCAGATTGGGAGTTCCTGGTGCCCTCCGCCTTCTTTAGACACCTGTTCCCCGGAAGGGCCTCTGATGCCAACTGGAAATATCATCAATAATTACTCACATGTGTATATCACTGGTACAAAACACCCTTCCATCTGTTATCTCATTTGATTCTCGAAACAGCCCAGTGAGAGAGGTAGGGGAAAAGATAATTAGCCTTATTTCATAGAGGTGAAATGACACATGGCTGGTAGGCAGCAGGCAGCTGGTTGGTGCAGTGGACAGAGCCTAGAGCCTAGAACCAGGAAGATTTGATTTCCATTATAACTTCACACACTTACTGTGTGACCCTGAGGCAAGTTACTTTCCTCAGTTTCTTCATTTATAAAATGAGCTAGAGAAGGAAATAACCGACCGCTCCAATATTTTTGCCAAGAAAATACCAAATGAAGAGTTGGACATATCTGAAAAACAACCACAGTATTAGCAAGGATGGAACTTAAACCCAAGTTTTGACTCATCATCTGTTGCTTTTTCCCCTACATTGTGCTGGAAATGTCTTCTATGTTCTTACCTGCTCTTCCACTCCAGAAGCTGAGCCCTACATTGCTAGAAGAGAAACCCTTAAGTGTAAAGTCCTATAATTGGGCTCAAAAAATCAATTGTATAAGAATGTGTGACAAATTAACGCAAGCCAATACGAGTCATAAGACAACCTGGTGACTCAAAGAAGTCATGTGGTCTTAAGTAGCCTTAGTGTTGTGAATGAGGAAGGGAGCATTTCCCTGTACACCCTCCTCCCCCCAGTCTGACTGGAGCATTTTATCCAGCTTTCCATATAACATTCCTTCCTTTAAGAAGGACATAGTAAGAGGCAAGCCACCCAAAGGACAACCAGGGTGGTAAGAGGATTGGAGACCCTTCCACATGAGGACCTATCGAAGGAAATGGGAATGTTTGTCCTCAAGAAGAGAGGACTTGATGGGGGGAGATCATGATGATCATGATTTGTATTTCTTGGCCCCAAAAGGCGAGGGGCAGAATTAGAAGCCATAACAGAAGTTGCCTAGAAGATTTTGGCTTAATGTAAAGAGAAACTTTCCAACAATCAAGAGTTGTTCCAAGGAGAAATTTTGTGCCTCAAGATGTCACAGGAGCAAGAAGTCTAGATTTAGAGCTGGAAGGGATGTTGGAAATCATCCAGTCCAATTTCCTCATTTTATAGATTAGAAACCTTGGGTACAGAGAGGTTGAGCATGTTGTCCAAGCATATAGCAAGTAAGAGGCAAAGCTGGGTTTCAAATCCAGGCTTCTGAATTTAAATCCAGTGCTCTTTGGACTACACTATACTTCCAGAATCAGGATCTGAACCCAGGGTTTTTGGTTCTAAATCAGTGCTATCCCCAAAGGGTCCTAACAAAGTTTTTAAGCAAGGGTTGGAAAAATACATCAGGAGTATTATGAAATAGGATTCCTACTCAGGTATGGGCTGGACTTCACGATTCCTGAGGTACCTGCCAGCTCTGAGATGGAGTCATTTTGTGGCTCAGGGGATGAAGTCAGCAGCCAACTTTGATTTCTGAGAGCCACCTCCCAAGCAGGCAGGAGTTCTGGGTGATCCACAGAGAGCCCTGGGGGCGGTTTCAGGGGATATGCTTGATCTGGGCGAGGTGGGAGGGATGGGTGGGCAATGTCAAAAAGGCCAAAGGTAGGTGCCCAAGTGAGGGTGAGGCTCTCCTTCCAAGATGCATCCTCAGAGATCCATGGATGCGGAGGCCAGAGGGAGGGAGGAGGAGAAGGAGAGCCCAGCCCACAGAAGCCAGAGAGAAAAGGAGGGGCTGCCTGGGCTGCTGAAAAGATGTCTGTGGACAACAGCAGCAGCCGAGGAAGGGAGAGGACGGGGAGGGCTGGGGAGGGTGCGGGCGAGGCTTGGCAGCCGCTCTCCCAGCTGCTTTGGGTTTGAAGCTGAGCCACTTTTCTGGCTCCTGCACAGTGCGAACAGGTGGCAGCAAGATTGGCGCAGCCAGGAAAATCCATCTTGTGCAGGCCAGTGTGCAGCCGAGTGAGCGAGGGATCGAGGGAGGGAGCCAGACCTAGGGAGGGAGGAGAGGATGGACAGAGGGTGAGAAGCGCCAGCAGCTCCTTGTCTCCACCCCCTTCGTGTGCTGGGCTCACTGCTTCTCCTGCTTTGTCCATCTCATCCTCCTTGGGACTCTCGGGGCTTCCTCCCCAGCCACGCGAATATCTCCAGACACCATTGCACCAAGGCTTTTGGGAACTCGTGGAGGCTCATGGATGTTGGAGGAAGGCCAGGAGTATCCCGCCTCCATAGTGCCCTGCCTTTCAGTCTATGCTAACCCTGCCTTGATGGCTGGCCTCTGAGACCCAGGACTGTGGGGCCATCCAGCTCAGGCGGACTCCATGCCCACTAGGGCCCTGGGTGACACTGAATCTCCTGGGAGTGATTCCATGACCTCTGCAAAGGAATCAAGGGAGGCTTGGCTTTCTGATGAAACTCTGTTCTACATCCTTTGGGAAAATCTCCCTTTGTAAATCCTCTTCTCTCTGGATCCCAGTTTCCTGATGTGCACAATAAGGGAATGGGACTAGATGGCCATTAAGATCTTTTCCAGCTTTAAAACCTTTAATCTTATGTTGGCTTTGTCTCTCACTCCTATCTAGGGAGGTACTCTGGGCCTGCTCACATATAATGAAGAAGCAGCTTATTGCTATGAAGCCCTGCCTGATGGTAGGGGCACCCCAGCATTTGACTCTAACAAAGGAGAGGCCATGTATGAACATGGACGAAAACTCTGTCCATGAGTGAGAGATGAGGAGAAATCTCATTTACCACAATCATGAGTGAGATGCTCAGCAATGCCCAAAGAAATCAGATAGGTGCCAAGGAGAAGAGAGGGGATAAAAAGACTTGCTAGGAGCAGAGTGGTGTAGTGGCAAGAGCTTGGGATTTGGAGTCAGAGAATCTGGCTTTAAATACTGAGTCTGCTATTTATTAGCTGTGTGACTTTGAGCAAAAAACTTTGACTTTCGGAGCCTCAGTTTCTCATCTATAAAATGAAGGGGATAAATGATTTTAAAGATCCCTTCTAGTTCTGACAAAGACCTCCTGGCATAAAGGGGAGAGGGCTAGACTTGGAATCAGAAAGGCCAGTATTTTAATCCTACCTCAGGCATTTACCTGCTGGGTCACTCTGGGCAAATCAAATCTCTGAGCCTCAGTTTTCTCATCTGTAAAATGGGGATAATATTAGTACTATTCTAATTAGATTGTTGTTTGGATGGAAGAGATAATGTATAAAAAGCACTTTGCAAATCTTAAAGTGCTTTATAAATGTGAGTCATTATTCTCCAGGCGAGGGCTCTTTTAAATCTGGCATGTTAAATGTTCCCAGATCCTTTCTAGCTTTAAATATTGTTATCCTTCATCTCTTTTAAGAAGATTCACACACTTGGGAATCTACGTCTCTTGGACACAAACAAGTCAAGAATCTCTTTCTTTGGTCACAAGCCAAAGGACAGCATATAGTTGCTTTCTTATACGTGCACCCACGTAAATGGACATAGTGAAATAATCAGCAATGGACACATATTGACAGGCACATAAGCAACCAGACCCCAATTCTCCAAATCACATTGAATAAGTTGTGTTCCCTTCCTGAAGATGGACGGCCCTTTACAAACTCCATATGCTCAGTTTTCTTTTATTATTTTAATTTCTAAATACTTGGGAAGGTTTCCAGCCTTGGCTTCTGCTGCTATTCTGGTGCCAGCAAACACACAGCTCTCTTCCTCTCCTCCTCCCACTGTCACTCCTATCCAAACCATAAAGAGCCCTTCCAGCTATAAGAGGAGGCCAAGGCCAGGGAGAAAAGCACAGGCAGAGAGGTTGTTTGCCCTGTGCCCTGCCTGGCGGGCTCAGGATTGATGGCCAAGCACACATTTGGAGGCAGTGTGATGTAATGGAAAGATGTCAGAACACTTGGGTCCTGGTCTTAGCTCTACCCTGGCTATTAATGGTATGACCTTCAAGTCATTTTCTGTCTCTGAACCTCAGTTTCCCTATATATTAAATGAGGATATTGAACTAGAGGACTCCAGGGACAATTTTGACTCAAATAGCTCATGCAGTGTTTGGTAACAGCCTTGGACATGGAGGTGGAAGATCTGGGCTGGAACCTTGGCTGTGGTACTAGCTGGGTGACTTTGTACCTCCCTAACTTTCTAAGTTTCATTTTTTCATCTATAAAAGGGGGATAATAATACTAATACTATTCAACTGCACAAGGTTGTTGAGAAGAGAATGTTCTTTAAATATTAATGTGCCATAGAAATGGAAATTGCCATTTTGTTGTGATTCTGTGCAGGAATTGTTCCATTTGGGGTCTTTATCTTCAGCACCTAGGACAGTGCCTACCACATAGCCCTACCAGAGGGCTGTGTAGATTAAGCGCTTGGAAGAACTTTACTGGTCAACAATTCTAACCAAGTCATTTTACAGACAAAGCTATCAAGCCCCAGAGGGGGTAAGTTAACTTAAGGTCACATAGCTGCAAACTGTTAAGTGTCTACTCAGGATCTGAATCCAGGTCTTCCTGATTCCTAAGATTAGTCATTGTTTAAGAAAGAGATGTCAATCAATCAATTCTTTGATATGTGGGGAAAGGACAAAAACAGAATGGGAGACATGGTATTTCTTAAACTGTCCAGACTTCCCCAGAGGGATACAGTTATTGGAATACACGGGAGCCACCTGGAAGTGGCTGCTGGAGATCCAACCCAGACCTGTAGAATGGATCTCCTTTTGTGAGAAGATGATACAAGGAGATTGAGAAGCAGTTACTGTTCTCTGACTTCTCTGACTGAGAGGCCGTTGCATTGTCTGACCTCTGTCCTCTTCCCTCTGCTACCAATTTATTTCATTCCCAGTCCGCAATATACAGTAAATAATTTCTGTAGAATCACGGTATGTTAGAGCTAGGATGAGCAATCTGAATCCAGATGCTTCTTTATTTTACAAAAGAGACCCTGAGAAAGGAAGAGATTTGCCCAAGGTAACACAGGTAGAACGAGAATTCAAATCCAGCCCTTCAGACACTAAATTCAGAAGTCATATGATTATGAAAAGTGTGATGAGGAAGATAAATTGGATAGAAGAAAGCTAGACTTGAGCTAGAGAAGGAAAAGGAATTGTCAAAGAGATCTAGAGAATTTGGGAGAGACTTAGAGAATTGTTGGAATGGTGAAAAATGCCACATATTAACAGTTAGGGAAGAGAAATTTAGAGTGATTAGGAGGAGAAAGGGAAGGAAGTTGACTGTGCTTCTCAATGTCTTAAGAAGCAGAGAAGGTGCTAATGAGAAGAGGAGGAAAACAGCTCTCCAGTTGAAGACTATCATAGGCAAATTGCCCCCATTAGCTCTTGGGAGTGGGGTAGATGGAGAAATGGCCACAAGAGCTACTAACAAGAATAAATAAGAACTGAAGATCTTGTTTCCAGGAGTGATGGAAAATGGAACTAATTTTTCCATGACCTACATAAAGTAAATGATGCTTTTCTTTCTGCTGCAGCCCAGAGTTGTTAACCTATTCTCAAAGGGCAGGATGATTTCCCTCCTAGAAGAGAAGGTAAAAGAATATAAAGATTCTCCCTCCATCTTTCAGTTTATCAGAGAGAATTAATACAATACAACAAATGTATATCTAATATCTATTATGTACAAAACACTACTGCAAAGTTCTGGAGACACAAAGATAAAACAAATCAACAACAAGCCAACAATTTCTGTCCTCATGGAGCTTATATTCTACTTATATTTGTAGAGAATGGATGACTGGAAGGAATTAGGAAAGATTTTTTGTATGAAGTGATATGTGAAAGAGAATAAGCATTTATTAAGCACCTACTATGTGCCAGGCACTGTGATAAGCACTTTACAAATGTTATCTCCTTAGATCATGATGTAGAGCCCTGAGAAAGGTCAAGGATTCTAAGAGGTGGTGTTAAAGAAGAAGGGCATTCCAGGTATAGAAGACAGCCCATTTGAAAGTACAGAGGCAAAAATTTAGTGAAATGCTTAATTTAAGGACTAGTAAATAGGTCATTTTGGCTAAAGCACAGTGTACATACAAAGGGGAATAATTGGAAATGAGCCTGGAAAGGTTGGCTGAGCTAGATTGTAAAGGGCTCCAAATGCCAAGCTGAGGCATTAGTATTTTCTCTGAGAGGCAATAGGGAGCTACTGGAAGTTCCTTAGCAGGGAATTGACTCGGTCAGACTTTTGCCTTAGGAAAACTTTTTTGGCAGCTCTATGGAAGATGTATTGGAAAATGAGGAGACTGAATTGCAGGAGTCTAATTAGGAGTCTGCTGAAATAGTCCAGGTGAGAAGTGATGATGGCTAGAATGTGGTGCAGGTAAAGAAAAGGGGACAGAAGTGAGATAGAATTGTGAAAGGAGAAGACACAAGACTTGACAATTGAATTATTTTTTTAAATGGAAGAAAGGATTTAAAATAAAAACAAGGAAGAGAAAGCTCAGATGAAGCAGTGGAGAATACTGATCTATTTTAAGAGGTTAAAGGCTTGGACAATATAAAAGAGAATTGCGCTTCAAATGTTATCTTACTTGATACAACAAGAAGAGGAAAAGAGGAAGAATCTGCTTGTCCTTCAAGAAATAATAACATGACTCCACAGGTAAGGGAAAGAAGTAAGGATCAGAAAAAAAATTAATTGTAGTTGGTGAATCCCTTCCTATTGAGGCAGCCATTTGTGTCACCCATGAGAACCCAGGTATAATCTACTGGAGTCAGAGGAGAGTAGTTCAAGTATGTGTCTTCTTGGATAAATCACTTCCTCTTGATCTCTAAGATCCATTCTAGCTCCAAATCTCTGATCCTAAGTATATTGTAGATGACTTGGAGATAAGGAAATAGAGGAAGAGTTCAGAAAATAAACTACAATCTTGGTGAAAAGAAATCAGATAGTAGAGAGGGGGAACTTCAGTTATCTGGACATCTTTTAGACCTCTCCGCTAAAAAAAAAATAGAGCAACAAATAATATATTGACTTGCCTTAATGATCAATTCATCTGTAAGAAGATGGAAGAACCAATTAATTGAATCAACAAGCATGTATTAAGTACCTATTATATCTCAGACACTATTTTAAGCATTTGGGGATATAAAAACAAAACAAGAAACAATCCCTGGTTCAAGGAATTTACTTTCTATATAGGGAGAAAATATGTACCTATAAGTATATGTAAAATAAGCACAGAGAAAATAAATTCAAAGTCATTTGGGAAGTCCTAGCAACTGGGAGATTGGAAAAGACCACATGTGGGAAATGGTATTTGAGTTGAGTTGAGCTAGGAAACTGGAGATTGTAGGAGACAATGGTAAGGAGGGAAGCAAGGAGCTAAGGTAAGAGAAGGAGATCTCTTTGCCATGCTTGTGAAGCAGCCAGTGCAAAGTCATGGAGATGGGAAGCAGAGTATCCTGAAAACAGGAAGACCACTTTGGCTAGATTGTATAATGCATAAAGTAATGTATATAATAAAGTTAGAAAAACAGATTGGAACCAGGTTGTGAAGAATATTAAATGGTACACAGGAGAGTTGTATTTTATCTTTTAAGGCAATAGGGAGCCACTGAAGTTTCTTCAGCAGGGGACCAACATGAACAGATCTGGATTTCTGGTATATCTGGTTAGTGGCTTTGTGAAGAATGAATTGGGAAGGGAAGAACCTGGCTATAGAGAGAACAGTTAAGAAGCTATTATAATAAAATGGGGGAGATAGACCTTGAAGAGATCAAAAGGAGATAATGACTCATCTATATAAAAATATTTTTAGCAGCAGATCTTTTTGTGATGGCAAAGAATTTGAAACTGAGGGGGTGCCCACTAACTGGGGGTGGTTGAATAAATGACGGGATAGTGACATAAAGGAATATTATTGTGCCATATGAAATGATGAAAGAGACAGTTTCAGGAAAAATAATTGGAAAGACTTGTATGAACTGATGCAGAATAAAGTGAGCAGACCAGGATAATGATTTATGCAATATCGTAACAATACCAAAAACATTGTAAAGACAAACGATGTTTGATGCAATGACTAACTATGATTCTAAAGGACCATTGAAGAAAAATGATACCTCCTGATAGCAAGGTGAAGGACTAAATATACAGAATGAGGCAATGTTTTGGGACATAGCCATTTATGGGAATTTATTTTACTTGAACATGCATATTTATTGCAAGATGTTTCTTTTTCAGTAGCAGGAGGGGGAGAAAATAAATGCTTGTTCATTGAAAAAAAAATTCAATAATACAATTTAAAAATTTGTACAGCTGAGAAATAATAGGGGTCTGAAGATGATTGTCATGTGAGTAGAGAGAAGGGGACAGATTCCAGAGCTGTTGGAAGCGTGGAAGCAGTAAGACTTGTCAACAAATTGGATATGGAGTAGGGGGAGTGAAGAATTGTGTCTGATTCTAAATTTCAAACCTTAGTGACTGGAAGAATGGTAGTACTCCAAAAGAAATAGGGAAATTAGGAGGATGGTTGGATTTACAGGGAAGGCAATGAGCTCTTCATATAGTAATCATAAGAACAGAAATAGTGAGGATTTACTCAGTGCCCACATCCAGGTGGGTGCATGGAGAACTGACACTGATGACCTTTCTACACCACCTGGTCTCTGTGTGGCAGGTGTTCCCAACGGTCTTGCTGACATCTGCCCAACAACTATCTGCTCCAATCACAATGGGACTCTACACCTGCTGGCAGTTGGAGGCTTTTGGCCAGGGTGGTGTTGGAATAGGGGTGGGGATTAGAGAACTTTAGGTCCTAATTTGGCTAGGCAGGCCTGTTACCAGCAGGTCCAAGATTTCAAGTATTTGAAGGAGAATTTGAAATCCTAATTTTTTTTCTTATTTTGAGTCCAGCATTCTATCCATCTCTGTGTTATGAAAAGGAGGGTCCAGTGGATAGTGAAGGACCTTGGGATCATGTCACATGTTTAAGAAACAAGGGTTTAAGAGGCAGAGCTGGGGTGTGGGATATTTCAGATTAGAGAAGGAAAGACTTAAAGAAGGGCATGAGATCTATCTTCAAGTATTTGAAGGGATGTCCTGTGGAAGATAAATTAGACTTGTTCTACTTGGCTATAGATGAATGAACTAAGAGCAATAGATAAAAGTTGCAAGAAGGAAAATTAGACCTGATGCAAGGAAAAAAACTTGCAGAATATTAGAGAAATAATTGAAGAATGAAGTGGGTCCCCTCCAAGAGTCATGGTTTCTTCCTTACTAATCATCTTCAAGTCAGGATTGGATGACCATTTTGAGTATGAGTTGAACTAGATCGCCTCTAAGGGATCATCCAACTGAGATACTGTGATTTTTCTAAAATTTTTTATTCTGAATTTAGGAAATGAAAAAAAGATTTCTATAACAAAGTAGAATAGAAAAAAGAGGATTGTATACGAAACTGCAAATCCATTATGTACAATTTGCTTTTCTTTTTAGCTCCTCCCCTCCCCCCAAGTACTGTCACCAATTGCAAAACTTGAAGTGAGATTATAAGATCTTCATTAACACCTATGTTGGGGGCAGGGAGGGGGAATTTAGCCATTCTTTATGGCTCTGACAATTTAAAAACAGGAACAAATGTTGAGATGAAAGATACTAAAAGGTTTTTTAAGGATTAGATAATTTACATGTAAAACAATTCTAGTACCTCCTTTCCTTCCCCCATCCCTGTCTGGATTTTTGTTGCATTTTGCTTTTCTTTTTAAATACATAATGAAGTTATCATGCAACTTTTTCACCTCCTTTCTTTTCCCTGTCCTAGAGATGGCATCCATGAGATACAAATATATGTGTATGTGTATGTGTGTATATATATATATATATATACGCACACACATATATGTATACACACATATAATATATGTAAAATGAGCTTCTGTGATTTTGTGACAATCCAGAAGATTAGTGCAATTGGAATATTATTCAGGCAAATGTTAGAAAGGTGGACTGGAAGTGACATATATTAGAAACAAATACAATAGACATTATGTGTTGTATTACTACATTGTGAGTTTGGGCTTGAAATCAATAGAAGCCTGAATGCATATCCTTGAACAGTTACATAAATATGTGAGGTTTACTTATACAAGCCTCATCCATAAAATGGAATAATAATTCTTGCATTTTTCCCCTATAGAAAACTTTGTCCTTTCTCTTGTTAGAACACTGATATTGGAATTTAGGAGAAAGATAAAAGCTAGATAGATAATGATGCACCTAGGTGACACAGTAGATACAATGCCAGATCTGGAGTTAAGAAGACCTAAATTCAAATCCAGCCCTACATACTTAATAGTTATGTAACTCTGGGAAAATCACCCAATTTCTGTCTATTTAATTTTCTTTATCTGTAAAATGGGGACCATGATAGAATCTACTTTCTGGGATCATTGTGAGATAAAATGAGACATCTGTAAAGCATTTCATAAATCTTAAAACACTACATAAATGCTAGCTATTATTATATATAACCTTGGGAGTCATTTATGTAGAGATGATCAATGGATTTATAGGAGCTTATGAAACCAGTGGGAGACAGTGGAGAGAGAGAGAAGAAAAGATGGTCTAGGGCAGAGCCCCTCATAGTTACGGGCTGAGACATAGATGCTGATCCAGCAAAGAAGACTTAAGAATAGAAGACAGACAAATAGGTACAGAACCCAGAAAGAGCAGTGCCTTAAAAGTCAAAAGAGGAGAATATTTTCCTTCCAAGATAATTGGGATTAAGTGAGTTGTCCAGTGTCACACATTTATTAAATGTTAGGTGTCTGAGGCCAGATTTTAACTCAGTTCCTCCTGATTTCAGGGCTAGTACCCTATCCCCTGTGCCTTTCTGTAGGAGAATATTCTGAAGGATGGGGTGGTCAACAGCATCAAAGGCAGCAGAGTATTCAAGGATGAGAACTTACAACTTGTATGACTTTGGACAAGTCCTTTCTGGAACTCAGTTTCCTCCTCTGTAAAAATGAAACATTTGTATTAGATGGTTTGTGAAGTTCTTTCCAACTCTCAGTTTATGATCATATGATCATTGATCATAATCATGAGGCATTTTCTAGATGAAGAAACTGAGGTTCAAAAAAATGAAGGGACTTGCTAAAAGCCACATAGTCAATTCCAGAGTCAGAATTCAAATATAAGTCCTGTGACTCCAATTTGAACACCTTTCCCTGTGCCATGCTTCACAAGAATGATTGTTTAACTAATACAACAGAACTTCTCTACTCAAATAAGCGTGGTTCCCTCCACCCCCTTCCCCAAGATCATTACCCCAAAATAGCTCCCATAAGAGTAGAGAGCAGGAACAAAAATTACACTCATTTAAGCTTCCCAGTAGTTTGGATTCTGGATAAAAAGGAGTTTCCCCAACTCAACTCAAAAGTTCCCTTGGGTACTACTAGTAAAGAATGGGGTTGCCTTGGGAACTTTGGAGATGATCTGTGTGTGGAGCTGAATGATTGTAATTGTAAGTTGATAGGGACTGTCACTGCATACTTGTTAGCATTTCCTCCTTCTTCTTGGAGAGGTTTAGATATGTCTCTTCTCTCACTGTGCCTCGGTGTCCTTCTCTGCAAAATGAGGGGCATGAATACTTTCCCCCTTCTCATCAAAAGGCTGGAAGATTACTAGGGCAGAGGGTAGCAGACACTGTTGAAAGACATCACAAAATTGTGGTTATTTTTGCTTGCTTTTTTTGTTATGAGAGAGGATTCAATGGTCATGTAGATGTTTATTACAGGATGGGGAGATTATATCCAGAAATAATGTCAGAGAAAGAATCAATAAAACTTTTTTGTGAGGTGATGGGGTTGGACTAAATGATTTCTCAGGGTCTTCCCTTCCATATATACTATGATCTGTCCTTAGATAGGCTAAGAAGTTAAGGACTTGCTGAGTATTGTAGATGGTATTCCACAAGCCTGCCATATTACCAGGAAGATTTCTGATTGGTTAAGAACATTTTGGGGGTTGGAATGAGAGGTATAGTGGTACAATGGAAAGAGCATTGGTTTGGGAGCCAGAGAACCTGGGTTCAAATCAAGCCTCAAATATTTACTAGCTATGCGATTCTGGCCAGGTCACTTAACCCTATTTGATTCAGTTTCCTCATATGGAAAAGGAAATAGAAAACCAATCCATCATCTTTGTTATGAAAACCCCAAATAGGGTCACAAAGAGTTGGACCCGATTGAACAACAACATAGCAGTTTGACTTACAAAATCCTTCACAATGACCCGAGAAGAATACCTTTATTTTATAGAGAAGGAAACAAAAGCTAAAAGAAGGGAGTTACATAACCCTGAAAGCCGCGTCTATTGACTCCAAATTCAGAATTCCTTCCATTGTACCAGAATAACTTTGGAAGTTTAAGGTTCCTTACTTTGGAATTAGGTATAGGATATTTAGTTTATTTACATTTCTAATGATCTTCCCTTGGTGTATTATATCTGAATTTGTAGCCTCTTTTCCCTCTTTAATAAACCTTAGAAATTCAATTTTATGGTATAGAGTTTATGGAGGCAGAGATTGAGAGAAAGAAGGAAATGAGTATTCAAAGATGTAGACAAAGAAAAGGACTAAAGGTTCAGGCCCCTGACCTAGGAAGATAAGCCAAAAAAAGACCCAGAAGGTTCAAGCCTTGAGTTGGAGTTGAGGGAAGTTAGAAGAACAAGGGAAAAAAACCCAAATTTCTGGTAATGAAGACCTGCTCCTCTGAGCCTACGTAGCTAGGAAGCTGACTAGGATCACTGAAGCCCAAAGTCAAAGCTGGTTTTCTCTACCATCTTACTGCATGCTGATAGTACATCACCATCCATGTTTGGTCTATGGATGGGGGTGCATCTGGAGTTCTCAGGGCTCCACTTGGTGACTGATTATTGCATCTTAGAATTTCAGAGTTAGAAGGGACCTCAAAAGGCATTCAATCTATAGGAGTCACAGGGACAAAGAGGTTACAGCTGAAAGTAAATTTAAGAATCATACTGCCTCATTTTACAGATGGGAAAACTGAGGGAGAAGGGCCTGATCTATCTAAAGTTACATAGGTAATAAACAGCAAAGGTAGCATTCAAGCCCAGGTCCTCTCAATTCAAATCCATTGTTCTCTTCACTCTAACACCCACACTTGAGCAATAATCACCTTTATGACATCTCTCTCAAAAAGGTTAATTCAGTCTCCACTTGAAGACCTATAAATGACAGAAAATCAGGGATGTGAGGAGTCAACTGTTACCTGCTTGCAAGTATTTGCACCTCAGAAACTAGCAAACCATACACATCATAGCTTCATTTTTGTTTTGTTGCTCCCTAATCTCTAGAAAGTAATGGAAACAATGTTATTGATGCAAATGAAACTTTAAAGTGTACTCTGAAAGGGTTGGGCAGCTAGCTATGCAGTGGATAGTGCACTGGTCTTGCAGTCAGGAGGATCTGAATTCAAATCTAGTCTCAGACACTTAACACTTACTACTAGCTGTGTGACCCTGGGCCAGTCACTTAACCCCAGTTGCCTAGCCAAAAAAAGTGTATTCTATGTTTTTTTTACCTTTGTGGAGAGATGGTCATTCAACATTTATCCTATACACACCTGGTTGCTATGTGGTAAAGAATGCACTAAATCTTTGAATCAAGGAGACTCACAACAGATTTAAGATGGGTTTAGCCATAATTTGCTTTAGACTCATTCATACAAGACCATAGAACTTTAGAATCATGGAATGTTAGTACTAGAAGGGACTTTGGAACAAATGTCCACAATGGATGGTTCCTAAGAGCACAGAGTATCAGAAGTGGAAGAAACTTGAGAACATAGAACAAAAATAGTTAGAGATTGGAGAGACCTTGAAGGCAATTTGGTGTAATGGATAGAGCACTGGGTAGGATATGAAATCAAGAATCTCACGTCTGACACTTTAGTTGTGTGATCCTGGAAAAGTTAAATATAATCTCTCTCAATTCCAGTTTTCTCATCTGTAAAATGGGAATAATATCAGCTGTATTTTATAAAATATATGTTATATAGAGAAAAATAGAGAGATAGAGACCAGAAAGACAAAAATATAGAGAGAAACAGAAACAGAAAGATAGACAGATACACAAACACAGAGAGACAGAGACAGAGATAGCTCACTATCTACAAGATAGATAGGAAATAATTAAAATAGGGAAAGCACTGGAATTGAAGGGGATTGAGGAAGGTTTCTGGTAGAAAATGGGATTTTAATTAAGGCTTAAAAAAGTCAGGGAGGTCAATAGTCAGAGCAAAGGAGGGAGAATGTTCCAAGTATGAGGGAGAACCAAAGAGAATGTCCAGAGTTGAGAAATGGAGTGTCTTGTTTATAGAACAGCCAAGAGGCTGGTGTCTCTGGTGTTGGTCAGCCAGGTATAAAATTAGAAGCAGGACCTAGAATACAGATCTTCCAGATCTTTTTCCTACACCAAGACAAAGTGAAATATTAGAAAGAAAATTATGACTGGAACAACTCAGTCTGGTGAAAGCTTCCCTTTACCTTTTCAACCTGATCTTCTCCTCTAACTCCACAGACAAGGAATCCTTTCAGGCCCATTGACCAAGGAGAAGAGAGAAAGTAGTTATCCAGGTGGGATCTCTCTCCTGGCCCCCCTTCCAGTCTATTGTGCAGCCGACACCATTGAATGTTGTTCCAAAAGCCATAAAACAGCTGAGAAAAAATGATGGCAGGACAAGGAAATGAGCCACCAAGGAAATTAAGTCTCACCCAGGGAGCTGCGAGCGCTTTCTGCTGACAGAGAGGGCTGTCTGCCTCGTAAAACTAAACACTTAAACTCTACCATTTACAATAATTACTGCTCCCTTTAATGCTGCTTCCCCCCTGCTATCACCCATGTAACCTTCTTGACAACAGCAGCCCCCTTGGGGCATCCCTATCCCCAGGAGTTGAGAGAAATACTCCTTGCAAGGAAAACCCTCGCAAGGGGTAAGAGGAGCACCATGACTTCCCAAGGGTGAATCCCAAAATAACTTGGCTTAGATTTTGCCTATATGACTATGGGTCCAGGTTGTTTTCTCCTAGAGGCTGTAAGCATCTTGAAGGTAAGAGCTGTTTCGTTTTTGTCTTTGAACAAAATCATTTTGACTATCCCCAGTGCTTAGCATGAACTGTCCCAAAATTCAGTCAATCAGTCAATGGCATCTGTGTGATGCAATGGATAAAATACTGGGTTTAGAACCCAGAAGACTCAAGTTTAAATCCTGTCTCAGACACTTGATACCCGTGGGACCCTGGCAAGTCAGTTTCCTCATCTGTAAAATGGGAATAATAATAATAGTAATAATAATAGCACCTACCTCATAGCACTGTAGTGAGGATCACATGAGACAATACATGTAAAGAATCTTATATTCCTAGACGCAAATATAAGTAATGGCTATCATTATTAAATGCTTATTGACTGGTTAAGGAAAGAAGGTTATAGAGTCACAGAATGTCAAAATTAAGAGGAAACAGAACATGCTGAGCAAGAAGGGACTTTAGATCCTTAGAACACAGAACATGAAATATGAGAGGTTGAAGGGATCTTAGAATCTAGAACACAAAATATAAGATTTGAAATGTGCCCTAAAGATCTTGTCTCCCATCTTCACTTTCCTCCCCATTTGCACCATTTTATAGATGGGGAAACTGAATTCCATATAGCTGGAAGACAACAACCAGGAGAACAAGTGCTCCTTTGATCCTAAATGTTTCTTCTCAAACATTACTAATCTCCTATAAAGGGACAGACCATCCAGAGGGAAAGTCCTGTTGTAATGAGAGGTTACCAAAAAAACCAGTTCATACTAATATGGTGATATTATAAGCATAAATTTATTAAGGGAGTTTACTCACAAGATTTCTTCAGGAAACAACAGGACAAAATGATGGATCCACATGACATACTTAGGCCAGGTCACCTAATATATAGAAAGAAAACAAAGAAGGCTTAGTGGTCCATGGTCATGGTACATGTAAATTTTCCCATAGGAGCTGTTTTATAATTTGCAATAACTGGAATGCCATAGGTCACATTCTCAGGCTCTTGTTCCCTATTACTTCCACTTCCCTAGCACATCTACTTCCTTAGCACTGACCTTCCTAAATCAACTTCAGTGTTCAGATACCTGAGATTCTAAGCTATGTATCCTGAAGCAGTTTCAGTGATGGTTGACTGACAGAAGCTGGGTGAACTGAGCCTCTTGAGTCCCAGGTCCAAATAGAATCATTGAAAATACATTTCAAGATCATTGAAGAGGGAGGGCCCAAGTTGTATTCTAGAAACCGAGTGGTCCAGTTTGGCTGGAGTGTAGATGGGGAGATGGTGATAATGAAACAAGACAGGAAAAATATTGTGGTGTTACATTATGGAGCACCTTAAATGTCAGGCAAGGGACTTTGATCTTTACTTGGTAGGTAGTAGGAAACCACTGATAGTATTTGTTTAAACAATAGAATAATGGCATGATGAGATCTTTGCATAAAGTCTGGAACATAGTGTTTCATTACTGTTCTGTAACAGTAATGTTACAAAATTATGTTACAAAAATGTTACCAAAAATGTTATAAAATTTGGATAATTTTGGCTGTTGACTATACCTCAGTTGGGGGCTGGGGAACAGGAGAAAAAGGGAAGATCTATAAGGAGAGCATTGCAATAGTTTTGGTGAATGGTAATAGGAGCCTGTCTTAGGACAGTGGCCATTGGGATAGGAGGAGGGCATGGGAAGAAGAAGGCAGAACCATTAGGATCCAGTACCTGATCAGAAAAGAATGACAAAGATGTTTCAGAGAAGAACAACAGAGCAAATCCTTCCTTCAGAGCTTCCAGGACCCTGTTTCTGGTATAAATGAACTTTCTCCCTAGTTCTCTGACTACATCTCACCTACCACCTCAAAACTCTTCCTATTCCAAGCCTCAGACCCGGCTTCAAGGCATCAGCCAATATCAGCTGAAGCCCCCTACTAGCCTTGTGTTTGCTCTACTTGGTACAAACCAGTCAAATGCCCATCTATTTCTTACCATTCTCAACTCCATCCCTCCTCCTGTTGGCTAGCCTGGGAATGATTTCTACAATCCGGAAGACAAGATGGTTGATCTGAGCGACCAAAGGGCAGCAGCTGCCGCTGCCAGGAGCCCAAATGAGGGCATCAGCCTCTCTCCCACTCAGAGGATGTCTGTAGGCAGCAGATAAAATTAGAGATAGCTCAGCCCTCTGTGCCAGCGTTCCTGAAATAGGCCCTTATCCTATGGCTATAACACTGACTGGGTTTGGAGGAGGCCCCAAGAGGGTGGCTCTGGGGGAATCTGATTACCTGTGTCTCTGGTTTGTGTTTCTCTGTGATACATGTGTGTAATTAGGGAAAGTGTGGGGCTATACAGAGGCTGGGCAAAGGTCTTAGAGGACCCCGGAGGCACAGTGTTAGTGACCCTTTGTACATGGTCCCTGAGACCCTGAAAACGGAGGCCCTGAGGGGGTCCTCTGAGCTTTACCTGGTTCGAGATCTAGAGAGCAGGGCAGCAGGGGCCTTCCGCCGTCCAGCTAACCACATCCTGTTCTCCAGAGCTCCTCCGCCTGGAACTCTGGGATATCTGGCCACGGGCACAGTTCTCTCTAAGTAGGAAACAATGTTCACCTGCAAGGTCACCTGACCCAACTTTTACTTTTAACCGTGCCCCAGCACCAAAGAAGGTAATATTCTTGACTCCATTATCAGATAAGTTACGTTCAGGTGAAGCCCAGGACTGTAGGTCAGACCAGAATAGGAGGAGAAGGAGGAGGAAGAGGAGAAAGAAGAGGAATAGGAGGAGGAAAAGGAGGAGGAGGAGGAGGAGGGGTGGTAGTAGTATTAATAGTAGTAGTAGTAGTAGTAGTAGTAGTAGTAGTAGTAGTAGTCCTGTCTCTGACACCTGCCTCCTGTGTGACCTGATTCATGTCACTTAATAGTAATGGAGGAGGAGGAGGAGGAAAAGAAGGAAGAAGAGGAGGAGGAAAAGAAGGAAGAGGAGGAGGAGGAGGAAAAGAAGGAAGAGGAGGAGTAGTGTATTAGTACTAATAGTAATAATGACAGTAGTAGTGGTGGTGGTAGGAGTAGCTGATTTTCATAGTCTTTAAGATCTGGAAACTTTTATGTATCTCAAAGCACTGGGTCAGTGGATAGAGTACTGAGCCTGCAGTCAGGAAGACTTGAGTTCATAAATGGCTTCAGATACTTACCGGCTGTGTGACCTTGGACAAGTTGAATGAATTAGTGATTTTCATGGATTGCTATAACCTCTCTAAACCTCTGTTTTCTCATCTGAGATGAGGATAAAAATGGAAATGACAGGACCAGCCTTTCATGGTTATTAGGAGAACAAAGAATGAGCTTCCTGAGAGCTTACTGACCAATTGACTGATCTCAGGTCCTCAGTTTACATATCTGTAGAATGAGTCAGACTAAATAGTCTTTAAAGCTCCTTTTCAGCTTTTGGATGAACAGATTTTCACTCTGAAGAGGACAAAATGCCTTGGGATGCTGTAAAGTCTGTTTTGCAGAAAGAGCCCATGATGCAGAGTCAGAAGAACCAGTTTTGAGTCAGGGCTTTGTCACTAACACTAACGATCCATGTATTCTCAAATAAGTCACTTCTCCTCAGGGAGCCTTACTTTGCTCCTTTATAAATGCTCTGTCTTCTGCAGAGGCTTGTTGCAAGTACCCAACGAGATGAAGTATCACAGATTTGGAGAAGGGCTGAAAGGAACCTTGGTGTTCATCAAATCAAACCTCCTCCCTTTTCAGATGAAAAAAATAAAGCCAAATGACTTGGCTAGTGTCTCCCAGATAATCAATGGCAGAGCTGGGATAATGGGCTCTTTCAAGTGAAGTATTTCAATCCTCTGTGACATCAGTGATCCAGAATGGCTTTGATATGGGTCCTCCCTGCACTGATGCAGATTGCAAGATTGAATTAATTAGTAATTTTCATGAGTTGCTATGATCAATATAATTCATTCCTTAGTTTCCAATCCTTTGGAAACATGTTACACACAATTACTGGACCCACACTTGGGTTAAGAGAGAAACTAGATTAGATACCTTCCAGTCACATCCAACTAACTTTAATCTGTCTCAGAAAAATTAAGGATAATAGCAGATATATATATATGTATATATCTGCTATTATACATACATATATATATATATATATATATATATATATATATATATGTATTCTTCCATAGTATCTATGGAGAGAGAGAGAGAACAACAACAAAAACAACAACCATCACAAGAAGTACAAGAACAAGGAAGAAGAGGAGGAGGAGAAGGAGAAGAAAAAGAAGAGAGAAAGAGGGAGGGAGGAAAGGAGACAGAGGGGGAGAAAGACAGAGGGAAAAAAAGAGAAAGAGAAACAGAGAGAGAGAGAAGGAGCCAGGGACACAGAGAGAGAAAAACAGACAGAGACAGAGACAAAGAGGAAGGGAGAGAGAGACGGAGGGAGAGAGGGAGGGAGATGGAGATGGGGAGGAGAGAAAAAGAGAGAGACAGAGAAAGAGAGAGAGAGGAAAGGGAGAGAAAGAGAGAGAGGGGGGGAAGGGAGAGAGAGAGAAAGGAGGGAGGGAGAGAGAGAAAGTGAGAGAGACAGAGACATAGAGAGACAAATGAAGAGAGAGAAACAGCAAGAGACAGAGACAGACAGAAAAACACAAAGAGAGACAGCAAGAGACAGAGTGAAAGAGAGAGACAGAGACAGAGAAAGAGAGAGACAGAGAGAAAGAGAACAGCAACAACAACCACAAGAAGAACAAGAAGTAGAAGGAGGAAGAGGAGAGAATTGGATAACAGTTTGACTTATCCAAAGTCACATAGCTAGAAGTATCCTAGTCTCTATTTGAACTCTCAGGTCAGAAGACCTGAGGGTTCCACTGAATGTTCTGAGCTCAGCATTTCTGTGCATTACACCACCTTGAGGTCTCAATAAAGCATTTATTAAATAGAGAAAATGTTAATTAAGCTTTTACTTTGTAGCAGGCACTTTGTTAAGCATTGAGAATTCAAACACAAACAAAATGAAGGACAGTCCTTACTCTGCCCTTGAGAAGCTTACATTCTAATGAAAGAAAACCACATTTCAGGAAGCTGAATGAGTTATGGTATATGAATGTTATGGAATATTATTGTTCTGTAAGAAACTATCAGGAGGACAATTTTAGAGAGGCCTGGAGAGACCTATATGAACTGATGCTAAGCTAAGAGAATAGAGGAGAACTTTGTACATAACAAGAGCAAGATTAAATGATGGTCAATTCTGGCAGATGTGGCTCTTTTCAACAGTGAGGTGATTCAGTCCAGTTCCAATGGTCTTGTGATAGAGAGAGCATCTGCCTCCAGAGACAGGACTGTGGAGACTGAGTGTGGATCACAATGTAGTATTGTCACTCTTTTGTTGTTGTTTGCTTGCATTTTGTTTTCTTTCTCATTTTTTCCCCTTTTAGGGCTGATTTTTTGTGCAGCATGACAATTGTGGAAATATGTATACTAGAACTGGACATGTTTTTATTTCAATTAAGCTATCTATTCTTAATTTACTACTAAATCCTCCTTCATATCTTTGTTTCAATAGACAATCCGTTGTGTTCTAAGATGGAAAATGTAGCCCATTGCTTCCCCCCTTCATATGCTACACCTTGACCTAATGTTTTTATGGTTTCATGATTTTGCTCACTTTGGAACCCTGTTGGGGTGAGCTGATGATGGTGGTATATAGACTGATAAGCGAGAAGACATATATTGGATTACTCACCATCTAGGGGAGAGGGTGGGGGAAGAAAAGGAGAAAAATTTGGAACATAAGGTTTTGCAAGAGCAAATGTTGAAAACTATGCATATGTTTTGAAAATAAAAAAGGTTTTTTTAAAGGATCCCTTGACATTATTTGAAAAAGCTTGCTCTCAAAAAAAGAGATGACAAAGTCACCTTCCTGACTTCTTTGCAGAAATGGGGTCTATGGGTGTGGAACATTACATATAGAACTTACTCAGCAGAGGTATTGATTAATTTTGCTGACTTTTTTCCTTTTTTATTTCTTTGTAGCCAGGATTCACTTTCTAGATAGAAGAGAGGAAGGGATATGTTGAGAAATGAAGGTAATTTTATATTAAAAGGTATCAATAAATCTCTTTTAAAAGTATAATAACATTGATAATAACTTTTTTGGGGGACTATGACTTTATGATACTGGGCCCTCCTGGTGAGGAAATTCCCTCTACCATTACAGGTCAGCACCTACTCTGCTGTTTACAATCTTAGAGAGTTTCAGGGAGCACTGAAAGATTGAGACATGCTCACATTCTGGTATATCAGAGGAGAAACTTGAATTCAGGATCTGCTGACTCCAAAGTCAACTCTCTATTCACTATACCACATTGTTTCTCCATTGTTAATGATAAAAGCTTTATTAAGGACTAGTATACACTTTGGCTTCAGATCATATTTTTGTTAAAGTTTAGAAAGAAAAATAGATTCTCTAACCTAACAAGAAAGACATGGGATATAGTAGTATCAGATTTTCAATTGTGATTTTTATATTCCAATATATTCTCATCCTAGAAGACAAATTGGGCAAAATTTTCAAACAACCAACATTTACAACAAAAGATGCACCATCCAAAAACATTCCCAAAATAGTGTCTTTTAAAACACAAATAATGAAGAAAATAACATAGGTCCAAGTCCAATATTCTCATACGATACATTAATTATTATAGACAGGATGAATAACATGCTTTATTGAATCAAAATGAAAAGTACTTATAGTCAAGTGCCCGAGCCAGTCAGTTTTAGGAAACCCCCTTTGGCAGTTGCAACTAAGCTGGAATTACTTTGAGTGCTGGATTGGGGATGGACAGTTTGTCAGTTGTTCTATGACTAGCCAGTTATTTTAATTGAAGAATTCAAGAGCTCAATACTGTCAGGGAGGTTGATGAAAGCTGTAGGGGATGTGATATGTAATGGTGAGGGCCAATGACCCAGCTATTGAAATCAGGAGTACTTGAAGTATATAAGTGGATTCTATTTGAAGTAGAATCTCTTTGAAATTCTGTAACTCTGCTTCCTCTAAGTCTCAGTTTCCCTCCATGTAAACTGAGCTGATTGCTGTAGCCGATCTCTAAGGTCTCTTTCCACACTGATATTTATGTTCCAAGATCCTTCTCAGCTCTGATATTCTGTGTTCTAATTATGTTCTAAGGCTCCTCCCAGTTTTGACATTTTATGTTCTAAGATCCCTTCCAGCTCTGCCATTTTGTATTCTAATTAGGTTCTAAGGATCCTCCCAGCTCTGCCATTCTGTGGTTTTAGACTCCTCTCTGCACTAGTAATATCCCTCCTAGCTCTGCTATTCTGTGTTCTAATTATGTTCTAAGGATTCTCCCAGCTCTGCCATTCTTTGTTCTGAGGTCCCTTTCTGCACTGATGTTTTTATGTTCTAAGATCCCTCTCAGTTCTGATGTTCTATACTCTAAGATTCGTTCCAGCTCTGACATTCTCAGCTCTGACATTCTTTGTTCTGAGGTCCTTTTCAACTCTAATAATTTGTGTTCTTATTCTAAGGTCTCTCCTGGCTCTAATGTTCTCTGTGCTAACAAACCCTTCAGCTCTATCTTTCTATGGTCTTTGTACTAAAAGTGCCTTCCATTCTAACTTTCTACAACCCAAGAATCTACTTCTCTTCCTTCTGGTTGCTGGCACAGTTCAGTGGCAATGGGAGTTGAGAAGCCCGTGATTTTGCTCTTATGTGCTGAGAAGCTTTAAGCCTGGAAATAAGAGCCCACAAGAATCTCTTCTCTTTCCCTAGGGGCACTGACTGAGACAAAGGGAAGTCAAAACTTTCCAGTTTAGGGAAAGGCTCCTAAAGGAATTCAGTCATACAGACAGAAAACGGAGCAAGCGAGGGGAAAAAAAAGAAATGGACTTGGAGAAATGGAGACAGAATCCTGGACCAATGAAACCTGATCTCTGTCACTAACTCACTCTGTGACCTTGGACTTAAGGAACTTCTTCATTCTGAGCCTCAGCTTTCCTAAGTGTAAAAAGGTGGGATTAGGTGAGAACTCTAAAGTCCTTTTCAGCTTGAAGATTTTATGAATCTCACAAATCCTAATAATTAACACTATTAAAAGTGGAAGGCACTCTCTCAGGTATAGTGAGTTCCCTATAACTGTATGCCTTCAAATGGGTTTGGATGTACAATTCTCAGGGATATTATAAAGAGTATTACTGCTTGGGGGAATAGGTTGGACTTCAATGTCCCGTCCCACTAAAGATTCTTGATTCTATGAAACTTTTATTCTATCAATATTCATCCATTAATTCTTTCATTCAAAAGGCATTTACAATTTGTAAATTCAAAAAGTTCTATATAAATGTAGTCTACTATTGCAATAACATGATGTTATTCATGTATATAACATGTATCATATATCATTTCATATCATATTGGCATTATGACCAGGGAAATCCAAGGTGATATCTAAAGTCTATTAGCTAGAAGAGAAAAGAAGTAGCTAATTAGATTTAATTAGATAAAGCTTTCCTGATAATTGTATTTCTGCTTGAGACCTTAGCTCAGAGGACAGCTGAAGGCAGCTCCCATTTGCAATAGAACTTGGCAAGAATTTGCTAATTGCCAATCAAAGACAATTAGGTAAGGTAGCATGATATCAGAGCAGCTAGAATAGAGTGCTGGGTTTGGAGTCAAGAAAACCTCAATTCCTGCCTCAGAAACTTACTAGCTGTGTGATCCTGTGCATGTCACTTAACCCTGTTTGCCTCAGTTTCCTCATCTGTAAAATGAGCTGGAGAAGAAATTGTCAAACCCCTTCAGTAATTTTGCCAAGAAAGCCCCAAATAGGGCCACAAAGATTTAGATAGATCTGAAAACAACTAAACAGCAACAAAGTACAATATCCCAAGAAAAGGCAGGAAGAACAGGAAAATTAAGTGAAATTTCACTTAGAAGTTTAAAAGTTAGAAGCCTAGTCACTGAGTCCTTCATGGTCTTGGCCAGGCATGGAAAAGGCAGTTTTCAAAAAAAAAAAAAAAAGCAACAAGAATGACAGAGGATTGAAGATCTTAGTTTCAGGAAGTATGGAGGTCAAGGGGAGCTTTATAGCAACAAAACAAAACAAAACAATTTATAGTTCTGTTTCTGCCAATGTGGAGTAGAGATACATGGGCATAGAGTGCAGATTGGTCTCTCCCATAGGGAAAAAAGGGGGAGTGAGAAGATAGCTGTATGAAAGTCTCTATACCCCTCCGGGCCATCAGAGAGGAAGGAAGAAGAGGAGAAGAAGAAGGAAGAAGTAAGAGAAAAAACTCTAAAAATAAAGCAAGATACCATTGGTAAACACCAAGTGCACACAGTGTTTTGACCTCAAGCCTGAGTTTGAATTATGCTTCAGACATCCATTACCTATGTTACTAATCTCCCTCAGACTCAATTTCTTCATAAGTGACTGGATTCTATGTTATCTAAAGTCCCTTCCTGCTCCAAATCTACAATCATATGACTTTATTCACAGGGATCCTGCATTAGGCTAAAGGATGGAAAATGATGACTCAAGAAGGGAGTCTGGAGGTATGAGACAACATGGGAAACTTCCTATAGAGGGGAGGGTTAGTACCCTTTTGGGAGGAAACATCTTTGTATATTCCTATTACTCATGATGTGGCTCCATTAGGAAAGAGGTAGAAATCAATAATATTCAGCAGCAGAAGAGAGAACTCTTGCCATTTAAATAGGATTATTGATGTAGAGAGGCATCTAGGGAATACAATGGACAGAATACAATGTCTGAAGTCAGGAAGACCTGAATTCAAATCTGGCATCAGATACTCATTAGCTGTGTGACTCTGGGCAAGTCATTCAACCCTGTTTGCCTCAGTTTCCTCATCTTTAAAATGAGTTGAAGAAAGAAATAGCAAACCACTCCAGTATCTTTGCCATAAAAACCTTAAATGGGGTCTCAGAGTCAGACATGATTTTTAAAACACAACATAACAACATTTATATAGAGCTGGGAAAAAAACTTAGCCATCATCTGATCCAAATCACCATTTTATAGAGAAAAAAAATAGAAGCCTAGAGATGTTAAGTGATTAGGGTCATATAGCTAGCAAGTAATAGAGCTGGGATTTAAACCCATGTACTGTGAATCCAAATCCAGTGTTCTTTCCACATAATACACTTTCTCTATGGTGAAGCAATCATCAGTCTATCTGACCCAAACAATACAAACATCTCCTGTCATTCCAATGCATCTGTCTAGGCTATGGACAGATCCTTCCAAGACTGATGAAACTTGATGACCATTATCTAGATATACCCTCATGGTGATTAACATAAGGACAAATGACAACACTAGAAGTAACATTCTGTCAGGGATAATGCACAAGAGATTAAAGATCTTAAGAGCACACATTTCACACCTGAGAATCACATATTTATAGTAGAAAGACCCTCAGAGGAAGGAACCTCATTTGGCCCAATCCCTCCATTTACAGATTGGAAAACTGAGATTCAAAGAAATTAAATGATTGTAAGTAAGTATAGAAAGCCACAAAAATGTAATTTGAACTCAAGGATCCCCTGACTCTGAATATGTTGCACCAGATGCCTCCCATGTGTTTCTCAATGGTCTTCTCATTCTTGGGGTTAATTGAAGGTAGGGGCTTCAAAAGAAGGATTTAGAGAATTAATAGAAGGCACTGATGCTGGCAATGCATTTTAATGCCAAAAAAGAATATTTTTAGCTACAAAGGGGACAAGAGGAAGATCAAAGAAGAAATAGTACCATTGCTTGAAGTAGATGAGACAGTGATAAAAGATGATAGAGAGGAGGACTAACTACTCAACTCTTAATTTGCTTCTGTTTAGTCTGTCAAGGAAAATGATCTCCAGATTTGGAAGAAGTGAATAAAATAATTAACAAGAGGTTGAAACCCAAGATTAGTGAGGAGATTGTAAGAAAGCACCTAGCTGCTTTCAGTAAGTTCAAGTCTCCTGTCCCAATTACATTCAAAGGTACTTCTTTCAGGTCTGAAAGATTAATATTGAACTATGCTTTTTGAAACACTGGAGAATACAAGAGGTACCATGTAGGGGAGAAGGACAACTGTCCTTATTTTCAAAAAAGCAAGAGAATATGATATGTTTGACTCCTACAAAATTTCAGAATTGGTCATTAGAGCAATAGTTAGCTAACAACTAGAAAGGGAAGTGGTTATCACTAACAGTCAACATGACTTCATCAAGAATGATAGGTCATTCGCCCAAGAAGTTACGTCATATTAATATCATTTTTTTTCTTTCTTTTTTGGACAAAGTTTACTACACCAGGGGAATGATATATTCCTCAGAGTATTTGGCAAAATTTCTCATGCTTATCTTGTAGAGAAGATGGAGGAGCATAAGATGTGTGGATACTGAACTGGTTTAACAATGATTCGAAGAGCAGTCAGTTACTAATGGGTCTATGTCAGTTTAGAGAAAGCTGTCTAATGGAGGCATCTGTCCTTTGTCTTGGGCTTCTGGGGGGATACTTTTTATCAATTGCCTAAACCAAGGCCTGAATGGCATGCTTATCACATTTGCAGATGACACAAAAGATGGCAGCAAAGTGACACAATGAATAGAGCACACGGCTTGGAATCAACAAGACCTGGATTCAAATTCTGTCTCAGACATTCCCTAATTGTGTGATCCCAGGCAGCTCACTTAACTCTTCTGTGTCTCAGTTTCCTCAGTTGCAAAATGGGGATAACAATACCACCTACTTCACAGGGTTATAAGGAGTTAAAAGAGTTGCCCTTTGCACATCAAAGAGCTACATAAACGGTAGCTATTATCATGATGGAAGGATAGCTAGCACATCAGATGATGATTCAGGGTCCCAAAAAGATGACAAGTTAGAATGATGGAACAAATCTAATAAGCTGAAATTTCATAGTGACAGATGAAAAGCTCTATGCTTTGGTTGAAAAAAATCAACTTCACAAGTACAAACTGGAGGTGGTAGAGTTAGAAAGCAGTTTGTATGAAAATGATCTTGGGGTTTTAATGGATTACAAGCTCAGGATGAGTTAATGGTGTGACACATCAGCCAAAAAAAGCAATATGATCTCAGGCTGCATAAAGAGAGAGAGAAATAGCATTCAGGACAAGGGAGGAAACATTTCCACTTTACTCTGCACTGGTAGGAAAGCATCTGGAATATCTTGATCAGTTCAAGATATTATATTTAAAGAAAGACATTGGCTATATTTCAGAGGAGCATAAACAAGATGGTGAGTGGACTAGAGACCTTATGAGGATTGATTGAAAGAACAGTAAGAGCTGACATTCATAAAGCAATATATTTTCCATCGGTCATTTCATTTGAACCCTACAACAATCCTATAAGGTAAGTGGTATTATTATTCCCCTTTCACAGATGTAAAAACCTGAACTCAGGGATGTGAAGTCACTTGACTGTGATCATGTGAAAAGGAAAGTTATGGCAGGGATTTGAACTCATCTTGACGACTTCCAGCTCAACATCCTACCCCCCAACACACCACTTCAGTTACTTCATGGAATTACAGTGGGGAGCTTTCCTTGGGGAGAAGACTTAAAAGTAACAAAACGGCTGTCTCCAAGTATTTGAAGGATTTTGATATGGCCTCTTAGAGTCAGCCTAGAAGGGATCATAGCCTTCTTGACCATTAGTCCCAAAGTAGATGAGTTCCTTTGGTTCTGGGCTCCACTGTGGGAAGACTTCCTATGCAGTAGATAGCCACTTTCGAGAATGGACTTGTTTTACCCAGACATCCTTTCAGGTCCTTTCCAGATATGAGTGTGATTTTTTGGTTCAATAAATCCCTAAAATTTCTGAATTCCATTCAGCAAGGGAGACCTATGGACTGCAAATGTACCCTCCTGGACATATATGCTCCCATCCCCCAACCTTCAGTTATCTAAGGAGAAGGTGCATCAGGTGATAGCAGTTGCAGCAGCAGAAAGGGGGAAAGGGGAGGAGGGAGAGACGTCCCAGAGCCAGGCTATGCCAATAGATTATTGCTCCAAGTAATTAAGATGGAATTAAAAATTAATTCTTTCCCTCAGCCTGATTGCATTTCAAGGGAGAAACGTAATGTTACAGCTCTCCTGTATTTCCCCCCCTAAATTAAATTGGATCCTGTTTTCAGGGAGAGGGGTGAGAAGGAGAAGAGAAATGGAATTAATAGGACAGCTTAAACCCCCTCTAGGGAGGGAACCAAGGGACCCTGCTTGCTCTGGTCTTGTTCTTCTTCGAGGTCTGGTTGCTCTAGCCTTCTCACTGGTTATTACAGGATTTAGAGCTCTTCTAATTCAACCCTCTCATCTTACAAAAGAGGAATCTGAGCCCCAGAGATAAGAACCATAATAATAATAGTGAGCATTTATCTATCACTTGAAGGTTTGCAAAACACTTATAAATATCATATCATCTGATTCTTGCAACTTTGGAAGGTAGGTGTACTTATTAACCCCATTTTACAGATGAGGAAATTAAGGGTCTGAGAGGTTGTAGCATTTGTCTACAATCACACAGCTAATAAATGCCAGAGGCAAGAATCCAACTTGTCTCCAAAGGAAGTCCAGTACTATCTGCCATAGTTCAGTGGTTTCAAACTCAAATAGAAACAGAATCCAGGATGACCTAAGTTTGAATAGCTCCTTCTGCACTTACTGCTGTGTGATCCTGGACAAGTCATTTAGCATCCTTCAGCCTCAGTGTCTTCATCTATAAAATGGGGATAATAATGCTATCCCTACAGTGTGGTGAGGGCCAAATGAGAAAATAATGTATAATGAAGTGTTTTACAAACCTTAAACTGATATTTAAATGGCAGCTGTTAATCAAATTTAGGATTCTATCCTAATTCTACCTAGATCCTGGTTCTGCCTTTAATTCTTCAGGTAACTTTTGACAAATTCCTTATAGTAGTTTCCTTAACGGGATATGCAACGGGATATATCAAATAAACCCAGTCAAAAAAAGAACTAAATTTTTAAATTTGGAAAATTTTGAAATAGTCATCAAAATTAATAAAAATATACTAAAACATAGATAATATTAATATGTTGTTTTCTGAGTTAATGTGAGCCCAAAGGGAGTCTTATTTCCTTAGTTTCTATTTCCTCGGTTTCTATTTGAGTTTTATACCATTCTTCTAGATACCATTCACAGCTCTGCTACTTTATCATAGGTCTGACCTTGGGTAAATTATTCAATCATTCTGAACTTCAGTTCCTCATCTGTAAAATGCTAGTAACCACAGCAAAACTACATTTTGCTTAACTATATGTTTGTAACAAGGGTTTCATTTTCCTTTATTCTTCATATGAGGAGGAGATGAAAAGGAGAGAAGCTGGATTTTCATGGTTTGGAGAGGGATTAATTTACAAGAAGAATTGATAAAGAGAATAACATTAAGAGGATCTACTTGATCTCCCCTCTGGCTTTGGCATTCTGTTAGGCAGCATTGGGTAGTGATGGCAAGAGTGTGGGATTTGTATATGGAAGACCTGGATTCAAATCTAGTTCCATGTAACCATGGGTTACTTTATTAACGTTCTTTTTTGATGTCTCTATGTGACCTGGAGATGACTCTGGAGGTCACCATGAGTTCTCAAAGACTAGAGTGCTAGAAGATAAAGTAGTTATCAGATCCTCCCAAGCAGGGATGGCTTTAACTATGAGCTGGTGGTGGTGGTGACTTGGACTCTATGTATATTTTCCCAATACAACCTAGGATTGAGATGAAAAGGTTGACCATAGTAACTGATTAATATGATCTCCTAAGTGATAGAGATCATATTAATCAGTTACTATGGTCAACCCTTTCCCTAAGTGATAGGAAGATTTTTTTCTCATTGTGATGGAGAAGAACTCACAGTTCTAAAATGATTGATAAAACACCCAAGAGAACTTGTCTACATATAGCTATTTTGAACCTCAGACTCCTCACCTGTAAAATGGCAATAATTATGCTTGCACTACCTACTTCACAGTTAGTGTGAGGAAAGTGCTTTGTGAATCTTAAAATACTAAATAAAAAATGATTTACTTCTATTATGAGCCCCTTACTTGTTCTGAGGACCCTTCTTGTTCTAATAATCTATACCCCTTCTCCAACCCACCCCCTCAGCTTAATTTCCTTGATTCTAAGGCAGAAGAAGTCCTGTTTCTTCACCCTTTTCCCCATTATTACTCTCTGGTTTCACAGCTTTCCTATAAAAATATCTAAACAATATTCTAGCTCTCACCCATGATAGGAAGTAATAGCTCAGGAAGTCAAGAAGTCAAGAACTTGCTTCCTGGAAGACTCTGGAAAAGAATTGACTCCAAACTCCCCAGAGTGGACAATCAGAGTGTTTAAAGATGGAAGATGTGCTCACCCACATCTAGTACCTGTACTACCTGTATCACTGTGGTACAGGTGAGGGGTTGGTTAGTTGGGGAATTTAATGGATCCAAATAATCAGCTACAGGGTATCTCCCCCATGGAATCCATGACCCTAGTTTTTCTCTGTTGCCCCTGGCCTGCTATAGTTATTAGGGCAATCTTCTCAAGCTGGGGCTGGAGTGAAGGGTGGGGAGGGTAATCCCTTCATGCAGCCTCTGGAGTGAGAGGTGGGAAGTGTGCAATTCTGAATAGGAAGTCATGGTAGATGGCACTGGGGTATTTATAGAGTGCCAAGAATTAAGGGCTTAGATGAGTGGGAAAACTGGTTGTCAGAGCAGAGATTTACACCAGGGGATCAATACTGGATCAGAAGGCAAAATGTAGGGATTACCAGAAAGCTGACCACATCACCCCCAAAGCCGCACACACCTGCAATCAGATCATAATATTGATAACGGTTCCTCTGTCTCTAAAGTCCTTCTCTGATGCTTTGCTTTGGACCTGGGCTCTTGAAGGTTATACCAACAGACCACAAGCTCTGGCAGGGACTGCCAAACTGAAGGCTGATATAGTGAGACCCATCAAGGCTAAGTTATTTGCTTAAGACCATAGGGATAATAAGCAGCAGAGCCACGATTCAAACCTCTGACCTCTGACTATAAGCCATGGTTCTATCCACTACACCATACTCTCTCACAGGGCGCTTCATCATTTTCTTCCTTATAGATTCTTTCAAATGTTCAGACTGCTCATTTTCTATTTGCATCTCTAGGGCTTAGCACAGGGCAAAGCACCGAGTAAGCTTTTATTAAATGTTTCCTCCCTCCTTCTCTCTCTCCCTCCCTCCTTCCTTACTTTCCTCTCTCTTTTCTTCCCTCTTTCCTTCCCTTCCTCCCTCCTTCTATTTTCCTCCCTTCTTTCCTTTCTTCCTCCCTTCCTCTTTCCCTCTCTTCCTCCCTCCCTCTTTCCCTCTCTTCCTCCCTCTCTCCTTCCCTTCCTTCCTCCATTCCTTCGATCTTTCCTTCCTTTTCCACCTTTTCCTCTTCCTTCCTTCCTCCCTCCCTCCCTCTCTTTCTTCGATCTTTCCTTCCTTTTCCACTTTCCCCTCTTCCTTCCTTCCTTCTTTCCTTCCTTCCTTCTTTCCTTCCTTCCTTCCTCTCTCTCCTCTCCTCTTCTTATATCTTCCTTCCTTTGCTTTTTTCCTTTAAAAACCAAAACAAAACAAAAAACCCGAGTCTCCCAAGGATGAGCATCTGGAGCTTCTAACTCTTACCCTGGGCCATACACACATATACCTCAATTTTTAAGATCATCCCCTTTCACATATACACCTCACACTCCCCAAACCCTCCCCTCCCCCCCCAAATACACAAACACACCACAGGGAGCTTTTTATCTGGGCTCCATGTCTTGGGCATTGTCTCTTCTCAGATAAACATTAGCATATAACATTAGCACATAGATTCATAGATTCACAGAATGTTAGATCTATAACCCAATTACACTTTGATTGCATCCATTGCCCACAGCCAGATTGAGGCTTCCTAATCAGTATTTCCTACTGAGAAGCAGCTGGGGCACAGCACGAAGGCTCCTTCAGCTCTGAGTCAGAGGAGCCAGATTCAGGTCCTGCTTCCAGGGCTTCCCAGTTGTGTGATCTGGGGCCAGTCGCTTCTCTCTGTGCCTCAGTGTCACCATCTGTCAAAAGTTGATCTAAGGAAAATCTCTGAGATGCTATAGACTCGTGAGTTCTCAGGCAGAGGTCTCTCTCCTTTAGATAGAGACATTCTACTGGGCCTCCCTTTTTTGGACTAGCATAGTGGAGAGAGCTTCAGACTTGGAATCATGAAAACCTTATTGAATCCTCACTAGCTCATGATGACCCTGTGCAAATTAGTTAACTTTCCTTAGCCTGAGTAGCCTCATCTGTAAAATGGGCATAATAAGAATATCTACCTTTCATGGCTAATGTGAGTGTCCAGTGAGTTAATTTGTATAAAGTACCTTGCAAATCTTAGATATAATAAGTGTAAGGTATTAATATTGAGGACTCCTTAAAATATCTCTCAAGTTTGTGTTCTTAATCCTTTTTCTGCTTTCTTGGTAATTGTCTTCACTCCTATACTATTGGATTTATATCATTAGCCCTTTCCCCTCTTCAAATACATAGGTAATGGTGTAAAAAAAAAAAAAACAAAAAAAAAAAACATTCTCTGATTTGAAAGCCTGAGTCTCTTGCGTCAGGCTACCTCTGTTTCATGTCCCCCCCCCCTTCCCGATTTGCCCATCATCTTGCTGTTTCCTGAATAACTGCTGGAATTGTCCATACTAGAAACTTACATGTACCATGCCTTCACAGCCAGCATCCTGAAGGGTCTCTCTCTGATGTCAGAGATGAGAAATGAATCAGGTGCACCTGAAAAACTCTCTGACCCTTCAAACTTGTGTCTCTAAGCTATTTCTGATGCCACCTTATTTTGATAATTTTCTTCTCAGGTCCCAGATTACCTGATCATGCTTCTATCTATCCACCCAGGTATTGTTCCTGCCCAAATCCAACCCTCCCTACTCCCCTTATACTCCAGTTCCCACCCTCGCCTCTTGTTCTGGGAACTATAATCAAATTAACATTACTGTTGCTTCTGGAAAAGACTTGTCAAGAAACGACCCTTTGGAATCACTCACTATCCCTCTGGCTTCTAAGGCTAAAAAGTCCTTCTCTGGCCACTACTTCCATATTTTTCTTCTCCCTGTTAGAGTGTAAGTTCCTTGGAGGGCAGGCACTTTGTACTTTTGTATCTGTATCCATCCTTAGTCCTGACCACAGTGGTTGATAGTAAAAAGTCCAGACTTAATAAGTGCCTTTTAATTCATTCATTCATTCATTCAGGGGTGAGTGTCTTAGGTTACTGGATGTAGCATGAGCCCACTGCCCCAGTTGGGATGTGTCAGATCTTTTCCCTTCTATGGGGAGCTGTGAGTTACCCTGATTTCAAGATTTTGGCTTCTTTGTTCCCTTATAAAGGGAACGTTGCAAATTGGCCTGGCCTGGAAGAAATGACTGTGGTGCAATGGAGCTGACAAAGCTGGATGTGCCAAGATCAAGGAACAATCTCTCTTCAGTACCCTTCTCTTCCAATTATGATCTGGAGCCCATTGCTCCCAAGGTCCAGCTACTGGTCTGGTTCTCTCCTCTCTGGGATCTGGCCTTCCTTGTACCCACTCCAGGTACATCCTGTTAAAGTTCATGACTGGCTATGACTATGGTACAATTAACAATTTCAATATGTAAGTAACCAGGATATGCTAGGTGATCATTACATCACACTGTAATTACTCTGTTCTCTCTTTATTCTTCAGTGATATAGTGGGTCCCAGAGCCCTTTGAAAGCCTTGGGAGACCAGAAGGGCTTCTCAGGCTTTATAGAAGCCCATTTCAACATGGACAGCCTCCACCAGGGAGTCTTAAGTGTGTCTTTGCAAAGGGCAAAGAAAATTGCAGCAAGATGGATTCAACGTATAGCCTTGAGCTACCACTTGCTGTATCCTTTAAGTAAATTGTGTGTTAGGCTAATCTTGGTGCCTAAGTGATCATTTTGCCAGGTCTCTTAGCCTACAGTAGCCCTTAACGCTTTCTCTCTGTGTGAGTTAAAATGCATCAAATAAAGTCTACTGTTTTCCCCATTCACTGGTTAGTGTGATTCTTTTGTGAATCCTTCAGCCAGGGCAGTTAAGTGATGCAGTGAATAGAATGCTGGACCCGGAGTAAGAAACGCCTAAATTCAAAGCCTGCCTCAGACACTTGCTAGCAGTGTAACCCTGAGAGGTCTCTCAGATAGTTTCCTTATCAATAAAATGTTGTGTCTAACAGTATCTTTAAGGCTGGGGTAGGGGAAAGAAATAAAATAAAATTTTAAAACTTTACATGATAACTTTATCATATATGTAAAAACCTAGCAAGTTGTACACAAGAGATTTGCAATTTCTTTTTAAAATTTTCATTAAATTTCCCTTTTTTAATGGTATGTTATTTTTCAAATACATGTAAAGGTAGTTTTCAACATTCATTTTTATAAGACTTTGTGTTCTAAATTTTTCTCCTTTCCTCCCTTCCCTCCCCCCTTCCCAAGATGACATCATCTTTTTTATTATACCATGTTATGGAAATGCTTATTTTATTCCACAGATTAAAAAATATAAAAATTAAATGATAAACAATTACAAAAGGAAAAAGGTAATTATGACAATACCTCTCTCACTGTGTTGTTGTAAGATCAGCTGAGATTAATATATATGTCAATATATATGATTAACATATGTCAATAAGTATATAAATGTGAACTATCATTTCCCTCAAGTCCCTCAAAATCGCTGATCTGCAGATAAATGTCTATCCTTCAAGCTGAATACATGTCTGAAATTGAGCTTACTATCTTCTCCCTAAGCCTGCTCTTCTTCCAACTTTTTTATGCTTTCCTTCTTTAATTCTATTGAGCATCATTTAATGAGACTCCTGCCAAGTCAATTCTGCAAAATATCTTACATATGTCCCCTGTTCCCATGGTCACCACCTTATTCCAGGCTCTCATTATCACCTGGACTGTTACAGTGGCCTCCTGATAAGTCCTCTCACTTCTATTCAATTTCCACCCCCTATCCATCCTTCATATCAATGCCTTCTTTGTTGTCCTTATGTATAAATCTGATCTTATCCCCCCTCCATTCAAGAATCTTCAATAACTCCCTATTGCCTACTGATGCAGCCTTGCTAATCTGGATCCTTCTCAATAGGAGGAGAAAGAATTTATAGACAGAAGCAGCTGAATGACTAAAAAGTCCATTAAGAGCAATTCCTGTCATTAAAGGCATGTTCCCTGCCCCTGATGTTTATCCATTTCTGGTCTACGTGTATACCCAGAAGAGGTTGGTGTCTACTTCACCTGGATTGGGACATCTGTAAAAGGCTCCAGCCTCCTTTGCCTCGCCCACTAGACATTCATCTCCTGGGATGCACGGCATTGGCTTGCAAAGTTCTGGCAAGGTTAGTTCCCTAGAACTATCTATCTGTCACTTGTACTATTTCAGCTCTTGGAGTCAGCACCAATATTGAGAAAACTGACTGTCCCAAGAGATAGAGTGATACAGCTACTATGTATCAGAGACTTCCTGACTCCAAATCCTATACTGTCTCCTCTAGACTGTGTAAGTGTTTAAAATAGACCATTGGGGTGAATTTTTGAACATGAAGCTTGGGGAGTTTATGGGTTTTCATAATCATTCATTTGCATATCCCTCTCTGGACACACATCTCTACATACTTCCCTTCTCTCCCCAAACATCCATAAATATTAACAAAATTATTTGAATCTACATGGCTTTCTTCTTGGACACATTATATATGCAATATTCTCTATTCCTTCATCTGTCCCTGCAGACATATATATATCTATTCCTCTAACAAGAAACCTCAACCTCTTGCTTTATAGCAACCCTAAAATCTCAAAGCTGGAGATGCTTTAAAACTCCATCTCTTCTCACTCTAACCTGAGCTGGAATTCCCTCTTCAACATCCCCAACTAGTGGTCATCTAGCCTCCCTCTGAAGATTTCCAGGGCAGAACTTTCTGACTTTAGATACTATTTCTTGAATTTACAGAGAAATAAATGAAGAGTTTGATCCTGTTCACAATTCCCCCACAATGGAAGGATTGGATAATATTCTCATTTTACACATGAGGAAACTGAGCTTAGAGATTCCAGATGTCCTGAACTCATTCATCTCACCCTCTCACAATTCAACACCTCCCCTTCCTTCTGTGAACCCACTTTCAGGCTTCCTTCTCATTACTACCCTGGTCTCCTTCCCCTTTTGGGGGTTAATGAAATGGAGCCAAGCATTTGAAAACCAAAATTTACTCCCACACAGATGAGGGGGCAAAAAAAAAAAGATTATGAAAATGAAAAGCAAATAAATATGGATGTTGAAGACCTAATTCTGATAAGCGGATTTTCAAAATTAGCCATTTGCAAGAGTAGATTAAATACATTTAAGGCTGTGGGTGGAAGGGAATCTATTAAGATGCACAACAAACCCTGTTCGAGCAGATTCTCCAGGAAAGGCATGGCCATCCGGCCCTCTCCAGCTCAGCCTTGTTTGTAGGGGATCAACGCTGAATGCCTTTTAAGAAGACTCATTTGCTGTTGGCGTGCTGGTAAACAGGCCTCCTGGAAGGCGGCCACTGGCTGCCTCCTGTGTATGAGGCAGCCTGGCAGAGAGGAGAATGGATGGGCAAAGAGAGTTAAGATAGAATTGGGTTGGGCCGGGGGGAAAGGGAGGGCAGGGGAGGTGAGAGGGTGGGCCCTGACTCTGGATCATGGATTGCCTACTGCCCTTGGCAGATGATGAGGGAAATCCCCGAGGGTCAGGGAGGAGCCAGACTTCCCTTCCCCTGCCCATTTTCCAGCCTACTCTCAGAAAACCTTGCAATGCCTTCCATGGCAACGCTCCTCCAAGACTTTTTCATTGGCTATGCATCTCTCTCCAGCCCACTCCAATCTCCTTTGCCCCAATCCTTTCTCTTTTTTTGGACCTCAGTTTCCTCATCTGTAAAATGAGGGATTTGAATTGGGTGACTCTGCAAGACTTTTTCATTGGCTCTGCATCTCTCTCCAGCCCACTCCAGTCTCCTTTGCCCCAGTCCTTTCCCTTTTTTGGACCTCAGTTTCCTGATCTGTAAAATGAGGGATTTGAACTGGGTGACTCTCCGCACTCTAAGTCCTATGATCCCTAATGGTTCTTCTCCTCTCCTTCATCACAATCAGAAGTTAAGACAGATAACTGGGGAAATAGGATGAAGAGTTGGAAAGCATCTTTGAGAATCTCTAATCCTGATTCCTCACTTTTAAAAGAATACAGCTGACATCCAGAGAGAAGGAACTGACCCAACATCCTATAAACTGTTACTGGTAAAGACAGCATTTGAGCCAAAATATCCGATTCTTTCTAATATATACTCTGCAACCAATTAGAGGAGACTTTAAAGGGTCATAAAACATTATAGATTTAGTGCTAGAGGGTCTTGAAAATAATCAAGCCCAAACCCATTTTACAGACAAAGAACCAGTGATTTGCTCAGGTTCACAGTTATTAAGTGTCTGAGGCAGGATTTGAATCCAGATCTTTCTGATTTCAAGTTAACACCCCATTTCACTAAAAACTTATGAAATTTACAAAGCACTTTTCTTACAACAATTCTGAAAATTAGATAAAGTAGTAGGGAGTAAAAGTTCTATATAAATAAGTTGTTATTATTATTTATTCAGTCATGTCTGACTCTTTGGAGTTTTCTTGATAAAGATGTTGGAGGGGTTTGCTGTTTCCTTCTTCCACTCATTTTACAGATGAGAAAATTGAGGCAAAAAAGGTAAAGGAACTTATCTAGGATCACACAATTAGTAAGAGTCTGAGGCAGATTTGAACTCAGAAAGAGATACTATAATACCAGTACAGTATCCTCTTTACCATCTAGCTGCCTACTGTTACTGTAGTGTTATTATATTGTGATATAATTGTTATTATTATTTTATTTTGATTATTCCCATTTTACACATGAAAGAACTGAGGTTTTTCTCATTTCTACAATGCTTTAAGGTTTACAAAAATGCTTTCTCAGTAATGTTTGGGGTATAAATTAAACAAAGTATCTTTATTTTCTTTTTTTTTAGAAATGAGGACTTGAGAGGGGAAGTGATTTGTGTGAGGTTTCATAACAGATGTCAGACTCAGTATTTGAACCCACAGATGCTGATTCTGCATTCAGTGCCTACTCCTCTAAACCTGCTCTATCTCTTTTCCTGAGAAGAGTTAGATTTTTTCCAGGGAAAACAGATGTATGTGGGGCATGTTAAAAGGTCAGGGTGGGAATGAACCTTTGAGAGTTTTTAGCCCACATATTTTCCTTTTCGAAAAGAGAAAATGGGGGTCAGATAGAAGAGCTGTTTGAGCGTCCTGACTGCCAATCCTAGTGCCGCCTCCCAAGGTCAGGGTGTGGACTGGACTTCAGGAATAAGGAGGCTTTATCTTTCTTTAGGGTCTATCATCTAAAGATGTTAAACACTTAAGAGAGTATAGGGCAGATCACAAAACTTTACAGCTGGAAGGAAATCGATTCTGAAACCATCTATTACAGTCCACATACAACCAGGAATTGCCCCTACAACATCTCCAGCAGACAGTCATTCAGACTCTGCTTGAAAACCTCTGGTAATGGGGAACTCACTACTTTTTAAAGTCACCTATTCTATTTCAGGACTGTTCTCATTCCTCTTGTATCTTCAAAAACTAACAGAATTCCTGCCTGGCACATAGTAGGTGCTTAATAAGGGCTTGAAGTATATAATAGAATTATAAGGTTAGGAGATTTCTCCTGATATTGAGCAAAAATCTGCAATTGGGCAACTCCCACCCATCTCTCCTAATTTTTGTTTACTGGAACAAAACAGAACAAACAAGGGAGTTGGCTCCAAATTCTATGATCCTGTGAAATCTAATTCCTCTTCCTCATGACATCTCTTGGGATATCTGAGCACAGTGATTCCCTTGCAAACTCTCCCCTTCTTCAAAGCATGGCCTCTAATCCCTTCTTCATTTTGGTTGTCGCAGCTATTAGGTCTGTAGCTTGTTCATGTCCCTCCTAAAAGATGGCATCTAGAACTTTATATCATAACAAAACAATCAAAGCAGGGGATTTTAGGACCATCAAGGTTCACTTTCTGAGCACTAGAGATCTCCTGATTCCCCTAAGACAGCAAAATGGAAGAGTAGGAATGTGAAGTATGGACAAGTGGGGAGGATTGTGTGCATACACTTAAGAGCTGCAATAGTTTTTACACACTCACCTGTGGCTATTATTGGACTGGGGACTCTGAGGTCTACAAGAAAATTGTGTGCGTGCACCAATATAATATATATGGGTATGTGGATATAATTTTAAAGTATATTATATTATGTCATATATTACAACACTGTTGTATTATGTCATGTCATGTCTCATTATATAATGCAATATTGTATTATATCATGTTATAACATATGATATGATATAATATGACATATTACATAGCACAATATAATATGTTATATTATATGATACCATCATATCATATCACATATTCTATTATGGTTATATAATATTAAAACAAAGCATAACATGATGTTTTACATATGGTCTATACTATATAACATATATATATTGATAAGAGAATGTCATTATAGTCTAGAGTTGCATGATTGAGATACAAAGCTTCTGGAGGGAGTTAAGTTCCCAGCTCTGCAGTGTGGTGTCCCTGAGAGAGAATTGGACTTAGAATCAGAAGATCCAGGTTCTGAGCTGACTCAGATACTTCCTACACAGTGTGACTGTGGACAATTCATTCACCAGCCCAGGCCTCAGTTCCCTAAGGTGGGTGAATTACTCCAGTCAGACTCACACACTTGCTCTTCCTCAAATACAACATCCCGTCTCCCTTCTCCATGCTTTTAACCCCTTCATCTCTGATGTCTAGATGCCTTCCTTCCTTACCTCTGCCTCTTGAAACTCTTGCCTCTTTTGCAAAGTCCAGATTAAGTACTACTTCCTTCATGAAGCTTTTTCCTGATCCTTCCCAGTTATTAATCATCCTTCCTTCCCCATCCCACTCCATCCATTCATTGCTACATATCTATATCTGTGCATCTCCTACTTTTATTTATCAATGAGTATGCTATGTCCCCAGAATAAAATGTAAGCCTTTTGAGGGCAGGCACTGCCATGCCCTAGCCTAGCATCTGGACATAGGAGGCATTTAACAAATGCTTATTGATTTAAGTTTCCTTCTAGCTCTAATATCCTATATTCTAGATTCTGAAATGTATGCCGGCATTCCCCCTTTCCTCCCTCTTCTCTTAGAATTAGGGAGGAAAATAAGATGGCTCTGCCTGAAGGGAGCCATAGTGTGATGGTTAGGACTGATAATTGGGAGAGACAAGAAGAGAGAGAGGGTAAAGACTGACAAATTTTGTCCTCATCTTACGTAAAGGAGACAGCACAGAAAGATGAGGACCACCTTATCTGAGAACCATTGTACCAGCTGACTGTGGTTGGGATGGGAGCACTACCAAGATTTGGAGGCATGAGACTTGAGTTTGAATGTTGGCTTTGACTCTTACCACTTTGGGATGTGTGGGGTGTTCAGGGAGGACTAACACCATGTGAGGGCTTCCTGAGCCCCTTTCAGGGCTGCTCATTCACCTTTGGTTTCTCCCTGTCACCAACTCTCAGCTGTAGCACGCACAGAAACCCCCTTGGCAGATGGGCTAAACCAGGGAACTGACAGATCTCAAAGCCATTCTCTGAGTCAAGGGGATGTCTAGCCCAAGCATGGGAAGACATCTCCCAGCAGGATGGGCAGATAGAGAACATGTTTCAGTGATCATGAAGACAATAGAAGCAAATGCTGTGGGGAGCTTAGAGCTTGGTCAGACATTTCAAGGTTATCCACTGCATCCCGGGCCAGGACTTTCCTGTCACTGGACTTCAATAGTTCTGGGAAAAAGTGATGCTGATAACTTTGTGCAAATCCAATTGGACTTAAATCCAATTCACACACAAGTCAAGACTTCACCCTCCATACCACTGGTCTTCTTTGAGAACGAAGGACAAATAATAACAACTTTGAGTAAATCACCTCCCTTCTATTAAAAAGAAGATTGAACTAGAGGAGTTTGAAGGTTTCTTCAAGCATGCTTGTGGGGAGAAGCCTTGGCCAAAAGAGCTTTTCTTCTGAGAACCATAAATTACTCTGGACACTCACATGCATCTTTGGGACTGGTAGGGGCTCATTCAAGGGTCCCTTCTGCTTTCCTTCTTTTACTAAATATATTACATATGGTTGTATTATATTACATATGTTTTTATACACACACATCACATATTACTTGTGGTTTTATATATATATACATATCATTTCCATATATGCAGGTATTAAATATATTCACATATATATGTGTATTTACACATAGATGTGGACTTGTCTTGACCTGTTATTTCACTGAGATAGGAAACTCCTAGGTGAGGAAACTCCCAACTCCCTCTACTAATGCAGGTTGGCATTTATACTTATATGGTATTAAAGAGTTATCACCATACTGAGAAGTTAAATTACTTTCTCAGGGTTCCATGGCTAATATAAATTAGATTGGTATTTGAATCTAGGTCCTTCCAGATTCCAGACCAGATCTCTAATCACTATACTATGCTGCCTCATATACAAATATATTATATACACACATATATTATGAATTTATGTATAGCATAGCTCTGAGTCTATCTTTATATTTATCTCTTTATAATAAATTGTATGCTTGCAAGTGGGGAGTCAATTTCAGTGACCTGAGGGATATCATATATTCATTTTGCTGGGTTGGGGATGCAAATTGAGACAGAAAAGAAAATCTCCCCCCCAAAAAAAAAAAAAAAATATATATATATATATATATATATATGGGTATTTGGTGTCAAGACAGGGTCTCTGTTACAAGGGCTATTTAAATTCTAAGATTCTTTCCTGCTCTGATACCCTGTGTTGTACATTCATTCATTCAATCAACCAGTCAATGAACATTCACTTATTAAGTACCTACTGTGTACCAGGGACTGTGCTATTAGCTAAGGAAAGAAAGACAAAATGAAACAACAACCCCTACCCTCAAGGGGCTTCCATCCTAATGGGGGAAGTAAAACATTTACACACAAGTATACATAAACTAAGTGTCTTTTAGGGACAGCATTTTATGTCCTGTGTTCTAAGGTCCCTTTCATAGGCCCAGAGGTAACATTCTAAACTACCTTCTTGGTTCAGCGTTTTATGTACCATGTTCCAAGGTCCCTTACAGATATAATGTCCTGTGTTTTATCATCTATGTTCTTTTTCCAGTTCTGACATTCTACTTTAAATGCCAAGCTGTACTAAGCCCTTTCTCCAGTATCCCCCTGGATACTTTGGCTCAGCCTTCTCTCTCACCAAAAACCCCTTTCCTGCTGACCAATATTTTAAAATTATTCAATAGCTCTGAACAAGAGCAAAAAAATCATTAGAATTTCCATCAGGGACTTGTTTTCATCTGTATTTGCTGAACTCCAGCCTGGGGTCTCTCTAGTCCATTATTTGCGTTTTCTTTGTTACTGACAAGCATTTGCGGGATTAAATTGCCCATGTTTGCAGAGAGCTTGGGACCTCCCACACATTCCTCCAACTGGCCTTCTCTTGTTCACATGTGGTGAAGAGAGGGGGATTATGGGCCCAATTCCAGGTGGCTCTAGAAGCCTAGGAGGGATGTAGGAGAAAGAGGGAGAGACTGGAGGGAGAGAGAGATGGTGAGTGCTGAGGTAAACAAATTCAGAGCCAATTATCCGTGGCAACCTCGCTCCCCAAAGGAGGGGAGGTAGCTGGGAAAATACAAAAAAGAATATTGAACAAATCCAATGGAGACAAAGAGCAGCTACCTGGCTAGATAGAGATGCAGCTATGTGTCTCCCTCTCCTCCCTCCCCTCTCTCTTCCCTAAGGGAAGCAATAAGAGTCAAAAAAGATCTCACCAGTTTTCAGCATAACAATTATTCTCCCTTACATTTATGTAGGGCTTTCATATCCATTATCTCATTTAATCCTCACGACAGTGCAGTGAAGGAAAAAAGACAGGTGTCATTATCTGCAACTTAGTATCTCTGTAATCTTGAGCATGTCTTTCCTTTATCAGCTTCAGTTTACTCAATGAAGGGGCTGAATGAAATGGTGTTTAAGATCCCTTTTGATTCTCAGTCTTATGATGTTTCTTGTTACCTATGTATCCTTGGATAAGTCACTTGCTTTATAAATCTTAGTGTACTAAAGAAATGGGAACAATTGTGACTGTAGGTCAACAAAGTATTTCCTTGAACTCCTCCATGTTGCTCTCTTTCCAGTGCTCTAGGAAAACCTACCACACAGCCTTCAGTGTGTTAATTTAGCTCCTCACATTCATATTGTAATGAAAACTCTTACTTTCTGTGAAAGACTAGCTGGTAGGGATCGCTGGGGCTGTGGTTTGGAAACCTGCAGTATCTATGAAGCTTATTGGTGGAGCCTGGGACGAGGTGGGGATTAATTGTGGAAATAATATACCAAAAGGAAACTGCCCATGAACCTTAGCTTTCTTGTTAACTGCTCTAATTAGAGCAGAGCAGTTAACAAAAAAAGCTAAGATTCTAGGATTGAATGTTAACGCTACCATTTACTAGCCATGTGATTAATAGTCTTTGCTCTATATTGTATGATCCTTCCCAGCTCTCATATTCAAAGGTCCCTTCCAGCTCTGACATTTTATATTCTAAAGCGCTTCCATCTCTGATGTCCCATATTCTATATTTTAGAGACCATCTCAGCTCTAAAGTTTTACACTCTAATGGAAAATTAGGTTCTTCTAGTTGCAGTAAGTAGTAGTAGAGGCAGTAGTATAGTCTTGTTGATAATGGTGTAATAGGAGGTAGAAAACTTGGTGGAAGAGGGATGCAAGTGTAGACTGTTGGTGAATTAGGAGGTTGACACATCCAACTAAAAGGGCCTTACTTGGGAAGCTCCCTAACAAAAGAGCTTGAAATGTGAATTAGTCAAGAAGCTCATTGGCCCTGTTAATTTCTTTATAAGAACTATGACACTTTTCTCATAAAGAGGAAGCTGATAGAAGGGTGTGTCATAGTAAACAGGATAAGAGAGATGAAGCCTCTGTGGAAGAAAAGAGAATGAATTTTGTATATTTAGAAAGACAATTGTAGAAGACAGGAAGGGAAAGAAAAAAGAAATACAGACAGAAAGAACACAGAGAGGGATAAAAGGAGAGACAGAGAAAGAAGAGAAAGAGAGAGAGAACAAAAGAAAGAGAGCAGGAGGGAGGGAAATGGAGAAAGAGAGAGAGAGAGAGAGAGAATTCGAATGAGGATAGAGGTGGAAAGAAGGAGAGAAAGGGAGAGAAAGGAAGAGGAAAAAAAGGAAGGAGATAAGAGAATAAGAGGAAGGAACAGGGAATAATGTTAAAAACTGTATTACAGTGAGGGAATTCCTGGCTTAAGCAAGACACGCTAGGAGCTGAGGAGCATCAACACAAAAGAGAAGCAAAACTGGAATGTGAAAGTTTGGGGATGGGGTCAAGTAGCAAGCGGCCTTGAGTTTTTTCTTCTTTTAGAGTGTGACAACCCCAGAGTGGTACTCTTAAGTCTGGGCTACTGTATAAGCCACAGAAACAAGTGAGGCTCATCTGAGGGGATAGTTTGACTCCCTAATAACTTTTGAGTTCTTTCCCTACAGGAGACATCCTCAGTCCCAGAGAACTTGACTATATGTATCCTTGGAAGATAGTGGGTTCTATTGGAAGGGAAAACTTTCTTGAATATCACTGGGTTTTTTTTTATATGAATCCTTTCTGAAATCTTTTTCTGTGAATTTGTTCTGTATTTCATGCCTTGGTGCCTATTTGCAAGGGAACTGAGAATACTTAGCCATATGCAGATTGTCCTCAGTATTATCCTGGGACAGAACCCAAATCAAAGAGTATTAATTGTTGAGAAGACTATGAGATTGAATTTGTGCTCAAATATAAGTTCAAAGTTACTTTCCTGGAGTTCTTGGGCCCAGATTATGATTCTTTTTCCTGTAGTCCCTTCCAGCTTTCATATTCTATGACAGATTCTTCCTATATCTGATAGTCTGTGTTCTGTGTCCTAAAGTCCTTTCCAACTTTGGCATTTTGTGTTCTAGACTCTAAGTTGATTTTAAACTTTACTGTTCTCTATTCTATATTGAAAGGTCCCTTCCACCACTGACATTCTATAATCCTATGATGGTTCCATAAAAGCTTATAGCTGTAGAGCAGAGACCAGAATTCAATTTAAATCCAACTGTACCACAGAATCTGTAAGATTAACATAAAAAGGTTCTCTTCCCTCCAAGGCATGGAGTCTTCACTTAGAGACCAGATTTGCAAACAAGAAACAATCTGAGTCTGTATACTAGACAATGAAGTACTAAAATGAATAAAGTCAAGCCTCAAAAGACAAATTATAAATTCAGACAATGAGGGAGTGTAATAAGAAGCACCTCTGAGCTCTGTAATTGAACCACTGTATGACTTTTAAGTCACATACCACTAAAATGACTCAACAACACCAACAATGACCTTGATCAAGTGTCTTTCCTTATTAACCTCATTTTCCCCATCGGTGAAACAAGGAGGTTGGACATGATGATCATTTTTAAGGGCCCTTCCAGTTCTAACAGTCTACGATGACATCTCAAAATGTCAGAGTTCAAAGAGACCTTGAAATGTAGACTATAAGAGTTGGGAAAGTCCTTGGGGATCATTAAGTCCAAACTATTTTACAGAGAGGAAAAAGAAATCGGAGAAGAAAAACAGTTTCTATGATTCTAAATGCTAAGGATGTTCTGGGCTGTTGGAGAGGAGTATCTTAAATGCTAAACTAATTTCTAAGGATATTTTAAGTGGGATGGGGGATGGAGAAAGAAAGAGAAAGGAGGGAAAGGGGGAGAGAGGGGGAAGGAGAGTGATGAGAGAGGGAGAGGGAGGGGGAGAGAAGGGAGAGGGAAAGGGATGAAGGAAAGGGAGAAGGAGGGAGGATGAGGTCTTCAATGTTATGTGTGATTAGCAGAGGAATTAATAAAAATTAATCCCTGTGGCAGTCTGGGAGAAGAAATAGATAAAGATTAGTTTAGCAACTTGGTCCCATCCTTTGGGTAGGTGGTCCAGTCTAAAATCCAAGTTATGACAAACTCCTGAGACCCACCCTTTGTAGAAGTTTTAAGCAGTCTCACCTTGCAATGCCCTGTCAGAAATCCCAGTCATGTAATTAAAGTTAAATTTTCCCTATAAAATCTACTTATGGGCCATCCAATGGCTGCTGCCTTCCTTTGGGTCATTCAGCCATGGCAGGCGCTCTGCCTCGGGGGTTTTTCCCTTTCCCTTTCCTGCATGCCAGGAGGTATCTCCTTTAACTCCTTTATGCTTCTCAACCCCACTTCTCCTTTTTACAACTAACTCTTTTAGAGTACTAAGTCTCTTTCAGGATTTAGCCTTCCAGCTAAGGACATGGGGTGTTCTCTTTCTACGGGGTAATTGTGAGTTCCACTGAGGAACTTGTCTTTCATATGCTCTCCTACTTTTATTTCATATTTACGATACCCAGTATCTATTGTGTCCCTTCAATTTGTCTGTAATCCCTTCCATAGATAAATCTGCCTTTTGTCAAAGAGAATGGCCATTGTAAATTCTTTACATGACCGAACTCCAACTTTTGGTGCTTACCATTATCTGGCATCTACATTATCTACATCGTGTTTTTCCTTAAACCAAGAGAGAGAGGGAGAGGGAGAGAGAGAAACAAAGGGAGAGAGACAGAGAGAAAGGTAGAAGGAGAGGAGAGAAGCAGAAAGAGACAGAGAGAGGGAAGGAGAGGAAGAGAGAAACAGGGAGAGGGAAAGACAAAGAGAGAAAGGAACGGAGGGACAGAGGGGCAGAAAGCTGTTCTGGAGAAGTGGTCATAACCTTTACCAGAAGAGGTCATAAGGATGACTTCTAATTGGCATCAGTGGATCTGGGTTCAAATTTTCCTGTTGATAAATACTAGTTGGGTGTCCATGGACAAGTCATTTAACTTTTCAGTGACCCCCCCCCAAGACAGCTTTTAAGGCAATTTTTACAGATCTGCATTAGTGAAAGGACTTTCCCACAAGATGAAAGCATAGGTTTGAACAAAAAGTAAACTTTAAAAAGAATGGAGTAGCTAAATGGAACTTCAAGCATCAAGAATCTACTCCATTTATTTCCTTTGTCATTACTGTTTAAAAGTTCTCCCTCTCATCTATTCTAGAGCTTGAGTTCAGATATCAATTCTGCCTATTTGCTTTGAGATTCCTATTCTCATTTCACCATCACTTGGCATCATATTCATTATTTCCTTTTTATTTTTAGCCTCTAGAGATAATTTTTCTTCTCAACAAGGTCAATCTTTTTATATAAACCCTTGATCTTCTCGTGTCTTCCTCAGTAAATGCTACCATTATTATCCCACCTTCTCTAGTCTCTTATCTTTCCTTCTTACTGGTTCCTCTCCTGCTACTTACAAACATGTCAATTGTTTTTTAAAAATTCTCACTAGATCCCATCATTCCTGATAGCTATCTTACTATATAGTTCTCTCTCAAATTCACTCAAAAAAGCAATCTATATTCAATGCCTTTATTTCCTGTCCTTTCACACTCTTCTAAATTCTCTGCAACATGTCTTGTAACTTTATCATTCAACTGAAACTTTTCTCTCCAAATTTACCAGTGATCTCTTTTTTTAATTAAATTTTTCAATTGATGGAACTCCTTCTCTCCTCCTCTACTTCCTCTTCTCCCACTGAGAGAGAAAGAAAAACAAAATCCCTTTAACAAACAAGTGCAGTCAAGCAAAACAAATTCCTCTATTGACCATATCTAATAAAATGTCTCAATCTGTACTTTGAGTCCATCACCTCTCTGTCAAAAGGTGCTTAAAATGTTTCATCAACAATCCTTTCTGGAGTCATGGCTGGTCAATGTGTTGATCAAAATTCTCAAGTCTTTCAAAGTTATTTGTCTTTACAATAATACTTATGTAGTATAAATTGTTCTGGTTCTGTTTACTTCTCTCTGATGTTATCAATGATTCCTTAGTTGCTGAATCTAATGATACTTTCTCAATCTTTATGCTTCTTGACCTCTCTGTAGCATTTGATATCAGCTTCTTTCTTTTCCTGAATGTCTCACCTTTCTGAGTTTTTGAGACTTCTCTCCTTTGGTATTCCTTCCACCTGACTATTCCTTCTCACTTTCCTCCATCCTCCATGTTATAGCCACTAACTGTGAATATGCTACCAAGCCTCTATCCTGGGTCCTCTTTTATTTCCCATTTATACTTCCATACTGATGATCTCAGCAGTTTTCCATGGATTTAATTGTAATTTAATTATCATCTCTTTGCTGACAACTACCAGATTTTTTTCCACCCCTACTTTTTCCTCTTGAGCACTAGTCCCACATCACACTCCATTTATTCGCTATTTTTAACTAGATGTCCCATAGGCTTCTCCAAACCAACATGTTCAAAACAGACTCTATTACACCTCACCCATAATGTACTTCTCTTCCCAACTTCCTAATTACTGTCAAGGACACCACCATTCTTCTGTTACCCAAGTATCCAGGCGTCATCCTTCTCAATTCCACACTCTCACTCATACTTCATTTTACTCAGTTTCCACCTTTTGTTAGTTCTGCCTCTCTTACACATCTTTTATCCACTCACACACTTGCCACCCTAGTTCAGTCAGACCTTTCCTTACAGAAGCTTCCTATTTGGTGGTCCTTTTCCCAGTCTCTCCTGTTGTATTCCACTTCCCACATAGTCAACAAAGCTATTTTCTTAGAGTCTCAGGTCTGACCATCATATTCTTCTAATCAGTAAACTCCAGGGGTTTCCTATTTCCTCAAGCATCAAATATGAATTCCTCTTTGGTATTTAAACTCTTTATAATATGGCCCCTTTCCAGGCATCTCACATGTTATTTCCCTTCATACACTCTTATGGTCCAGCTGTCCTGGCTGGCGCCCTTGCTGTTTTTCACACATAACATGCTGTCTCTTGTCTTCTTTGCTCTAGTGCTTTTTGTTTCCTGCATCTGAAAGGCACTCCCTCCTTACTTTTCTTCTTAGAATCCTGAGTTTCTTGAAGGACTCAACTAAGGAACCACATTTTCCATGGAGCCCTTCTTGACTACCCTTGCCCCTCCCAATTGGCCCTCCCCAAAATTACCTTATATTCATTTTGTATGTGTTCTGTATGTTCTGGAAATATTTATATATGTGAACTTAGTGTCTCCCTGGATAGAATGCAAGCTCCCTGAAGCCAGAATCTTTTTTAAAAATTTGTCTTTGTATCTTCAAGAAAAAGCAGTATGGATGATGGAAAGAACTATCTTATAGCAAGAAGACTGGGGCTCAAGACTTTCCTCTGATGCAGAGTAGCTGTGTGACCCTGGGTAAGTCCTCATTCTAACTGTTTTAGGTAACTAGTAATATGACTTGAAAAGAAAGTGTCAACCTGATTGGAAGAGTGAGTTTCCTTATTCAGGAGTTGCCCATACCAATGAAATCATAGATCAAATCTCAACCACAGTGTCTGGAACATTGTAGGCACTTTGTTGCTGAGTTTTCAATTATATCTGCCTCTCTTTGACCCTACTTGGGATTTTCTTGGCAAGGATACTGAAGGGGCTTGCTATTTCCTTCTCTGGCTTATTTTACAATTAAAGAAACTGAGTCAGACAGGGTTAAATGACTTGACCAGTATCACATATTTAATGTCAAATTTTAACTCAGATCCTCCTGACTCCAGCATCTGTACTCTATCCACTGCATCACCTAGCTGCCCCATTAGGCACTTAATAAATGCTTATTAATTGATCAGTTGTCATTTGAGTATTTGAATGACTTTTGACAATCCATTTACAATTTTCTAGATTCACTTTTCTCATCTGCAACATTAGAGAAGTGTATTAAATAACCTTTAAGGTCTCTTCTAGCTCTAAGTTCTATGATTCCTAAACTAATAAAGAATAATTAATGTTTGTTCAAGTTGAGTGACGTCCTCCCCTTGATAGGGAGCTGCTACTCTTATAACAATAATAATGACCATAGAAGGAATAATGACAACAGTCCAATGGGCTAGCTGGTGGTAGGGTATAAAGAGTGCTGGCTTTGGAGTATCCTATCTCTATTATATCTTACTCTGTCACTTGAACAAGTCACTTGCTCTCAATTTTCTAATCTCAAAATGATAGGAGTAGATTAAATGACTTCTGAGGTCACTAGCATATATGATCTACTCTGATGTCTGTTTTATCGGTGAGGAAAATGAAGGTCAGGGAGAAGGGACTTATAACTAATAAGTAACAGAGCCAGGATTAAATCATAAGTTCTCTGATTCTAAATGTCACATATGCACATTCAGTTCTCGTGACTCACCACATCCTCTTCCATAGTTAGGATTTCCACCCCCAAGTACTTGATCAAATCCCTGATCCTCTCACCTCCTGAGCCAGCCCACCCCAGCAGCTCAGGATCATGGTGCTACCTGTTCACTTGCTGTCGGGAACTTGGAACTCCCCTCCCACCAAAACAAAACTATAGCACTGAAGCTGTTCAATGGCCACAAAAAGTAAGATCATGGCAGAAGTTTTAAACAGATTGTCATCAACGGCTATAACTAGAAAATATTTTCCATCAGTCCTCACTTCCCCTGCTAACATAGCCTTCACTTCTCCTGGTTTCTCCCCTTTCTCCTTTCAGTCTTTCCCCCCAACCAAACGTATACTCCCTCCCTTTTCCATTCTCTGCCCTCATTCTCTCTTAGTCCGTCTACTCCCTTCATTTTCTCCCTATATCAATTCCCCTTTCTGTACCATTTCATTCTCTCTCCCTCCTTCTTTCTCTCTCTGTCTCTGTCTCTCTTTGTCTCTCTCTCTATCTCTCTCAACTTTTATCTACCCTCTTTTTACTCCTTTCATTTCTCTGTCCCCCCCCCCCTTTTTCATTCAGTTCAATACTTATTTTTTCTCCTATTCCCTTCATGCTAGATCTCAAAGGCCCCTTCAAGCTTTAAATACTATAATCCTATAAATTCCTCCCCTTTTTAGTACCTCCACCTCCTTCCCCTCCTTGTCCCTCCTTCTCTACTTTCATCCCCTTAACATCCCCCACCCTTTCTGTTCTCTTCTCCCTCCCATATCTACACTCTCTTCAGCTTTTTATACATTTTCTCCTTCCCCCTTTCCTTCCCATCAACTTGCACCTTTCTCTACACCCACCCCTTCCTCTTTTGTCACCTCTGCCCCCAGCTGCCAACTCTACAGACTAATTCACACTGAGGTGTTAATGACTCAATGTGTGACTGGTCCCTGGAGTATTTGCATTTTTAACAGAGGACCAGGGAGAAGGCTTTAGGCAAGCAGAAGAAAGATAAAATTTTAACTAACAGCCACACAGTGGGGGAACTGTCCATAGTACTTCACATCACACCATATAGGCAGTGGCTTATTGTGCCTATCCCTAAGGCAACCCTGGATGCGGCCAGAATCCATCTCACAAAGAAACCTATATCCATTTTTCCCCCAGAGGGTGTACCTAAGAGTCCATTCCAATGGCCTAGAATTCCAGTTCAGGTTTGCGTTTTTCCTCATTCTTAGTGAATGAATCAGGGATGGAAAGAGGCAGCTGACTCTCATATCAGTTTCCCAACTGCCTTAAAAAATCCTAATGCCCTAGAGTTATAAAGGACCTTGGAGGATATTTAGACCAATGACCTCTCTGAACAGAGACCCTTTCCTTTCTACAAGCCTTCTTGACAGGATGGTCATTCAGCCTCTGCTTATACTTTTCTAATGGCAGGGAGCTCACTACCTCTCCAGGCAACCCTTTCCATTTTTGAATATCATCGATTTAATTCCTTCAGGAGTTCCTCCTCTGAGATGGCTTCCTGTCTCCTCACCATTCTGGGTACTCTGCTCTAGATGGACTCCAATTTGTCATTGTCTTTAACATGTGATATTCAGAATCAGATATAAATGGCAGTTCACAGACTCCTCTGGTAGGCTGGGATTGGGGGAACTCTCACCATTGGGCAGGAACACAGGGCAAAATCAATGTTTTGTTTCCTTTTGTTATGATCTATCCCTTGTTTCAGATACAGGTGCTTGATTCTTGATCCAGGCACTCTAGTCATTCCTCTAAAAGATTTGGATTCAAGAACTATTACCACTGAGCCCTATGGTTCCTCTCTCCATGATCTTCTCCTCTCAGGCTGAGATATTTTGGTATTGCCTCTTCATCACTGAGTCCAGGAACTCTGGGACTCTGAAACTTTTGACATTCTGCCACTCTTTCAGATTGAGATACTCTGCCACTGCCCCTCCATGACCATGGTATCTCTAGGCTTGGACAAAGAGTAATGTGAATGTTCTCCAAGAAAGTATGATGTGCAGGTTTCACATCTGATTCTGGGTCTCTTTGTCCGATTTCTGTTATAGGCCTTACACAAAGAGTGCTCCAAAGTCATATTAGCCTAAACCAAGCAAATCAACCCCCAGTTCTTTGAATTAATTCTCAATCTAGATAAAGTGATAATAGGTTGATAAGTAATGAAGTCTAGATTAATCCCCAGGTCCCATCCATGAGCACCTTCAATCATCTCAAAGAGATGTCAGTGAATATTTCTGGGCCTTCCATAGGGAGATATTATCAAAGTCCTTTCATTTACTCAATTACTCCAAGTAAAATGAGACTTTTAATCACTACATAGAAAATTATGAATCTATTTTTGCCCTTGCCATGGTACTTTTTTTTCCTAATTACATGTAAAGTTTTCAACATTCACTTTTGTAAGACTTTGAGTTCCAATTTTTTTTCTTCCTCCCTCTCTTCTTCTTTCCCTCCTCCCGAAGAAGGTAAGCAATCTCATATAAGTTATACATGTACAATTATATTAAACATATTTCCACCTTAGTCATGTTGTGAGAGAAAAATCAGAACATAAGGGAAAAACAATGAGAAAGAAAAATAAAAGTGAAAATAGTATACTTTGATTTGTATTCAGATTCAATAATTCTTTCTCTAGATGTAGATAGCATTTTCCATCATGACTCTTTTAGAATTGTCTTAGATCATTGTGTTGCTCAAAGGAGCAAAGTCTATTAAAATTGATCATTCTACTTTGTTACTGTTACTACGTACAATGTACATTGTACAATGTACAATTTAAAGCCTGATTTTGCTTATGTCACACAGCATCAGTTCATGTAAGTCTTTCCAGATTTCTCTGAAATCTACCTGCTCATCATTTCTTATATCATGATAGTATTCCATTACATTCATACACCACAAGGAAATTATAAATATAACTTAGAGGCATAATTGGGTCTTCTTCACATCAAAATCCCATACAACAACTTTAAGTCATAGAGGTTTTTAATCTTTTGGGTGCCTTGGACCACTATCTGGTGAAGCCTATGGACTCCTCAGAATAATGTTTAATGAATAAAATAATACTTATAGTATTACAAAATAAATCAACTATACTGAAATATAGTTATGAAATATTAAAAGAAACAAGTCCACTGATTCTGGGTCAGTGCTTTAAGACTTTATTAAAATGACCAGACTATGTAGAATGTAAATTCTATGAAGATAGAGCCTTCTCTGAAAAAAAAGGAAAAAAGAAAGAGGAAGAGAATAGTATTTATATAGTGCCTACTATGTATAGGTACTGTGCTAAACACTTTTAAAAATATTATTCATTTGATACAACAATCCTGTGAAGTAGATGCTATTATTGTCTTTATTTTACAGTTGAGAAACTGAGGCAAAAAGACTGTTAAGTGCTGCAAGTTAGATTGAACTCAGATTTTCCTAACTCCAGGCTATATCCACTGTACCAGGAGCTGACAGCTTACTGCTTGACACATAGTAAACACTCAAATGTTTGCAGATTGACTGATTCAACCCTCTGCAATTGTGTTGATTTCTTTTTTGTAGTAATAACACAGAATTAATTTATGCTGGGTTTGAAGTACATCAAGAACTCTGGATAATTTTCACTGTAACTAGTGCCTCCTGCCTCCTAGATTGTGCCACTGCTTTTTTTGCACCCAGGTTCCAGATTAACATTTATTCCTGTTCAATTTCATCTCAAGTCCTTGTTTCACATTTTATAAACATGTCTGATATGAGGGATCTGTCTCTTAGCAGGACTTTGAGCTGAAGAGCATTGAAGAAAGGATTAATGATCTATTAGACCATAGCAAATTGGTAGGTACACAGGAAAGATACCATTAGAGCAAGCTTTATAAGAAACGAAGCCTTACCTATTTTTACATTATTAGACCTATAGAGATAACAAAAATAAAATGCCTATTCCTTTGCATTGCTATAGAAAGTAAGCTCCTTAAAGGTGAGAACTGTTTAATTTTTGTTTTTTTTTTTTGTATCCCCAGGACCTAGTAAGTTGCTCTATACTTAGTAGGTACTTAAGAAATATTTGAAATTAATAATAATGAATTTTAAACAGATTAGTAAATTGAATGTATCTTTGTAGATCATAATCAGAAGCCTCCAGTGTAGGAATTCCCAAGTCTGGCTGTCAAAGCCCCTCATAATCTGGTTCTAACTCATCTTTTCAGAATCTCACACTCCAACCCTTTGTGTCCTCAGTTGTTGGCTTCCCCATAATCTTCCTATATTCTTTTGTCTTTCTGCTTTTGTTTGTCACTCATCCCTGAAATAGATTAACTCCCCATAGTTGTCTATTAAGATTCCTCCCTTCCTTTAAAGCCCAACTCATATGCCACTTCAATTCAAAATAAACATTTATTAAACTTCTACTCTGTGTAAGACACTGTGCTAGGTACCTGGGATACAACAATAAAAAAACAACACATTCCTCTATCCTCAAGGACCTTACAATTTAATGGAGACAAATAAGTATAATATATTATATATAACATAGATTATGTTAGGAGCAAAAGAAAGGTCCAGACAAACTACTCTGGGAAGATAAGAGTGGGTAGGATCAGTGTTTTACAAAGGAGGTTACAATTGATCTGGGTTCTGAAAGAAGAGAAAGATTTCTTTTTTTAAACTTTTAATTTCAAAAACATATGCATAGATAATTTTTAGCATTCACTCTTGCAAAACCTTGTGTTCCAAATTTTTTCCTTTCCCTTCCCTCCACTCTCTCCCCTAAATGGCAAGTAATCCAATATATGTTAAATATATGCAGTTCTTCTAAACATATTTACACAATTATCTTGCTACACAAGAAAAATCAGATAAAAAAGGAAAAAGAATGAAAAAGAAAACAAAATGCAAGCAAACAACAACAACAAAGTGAAAATACTATGTTGTAATTCACATTCGGTCTCCACAGTCCTCTGCCAATAGCTCTCTTCATCACACACCATTGGAACTAGCCTGAATCACCTTGCTGTTGAAAAGAGCCATGTCCATCAAAATTGATCATTGTATAATCTTGCTGCTGCTGTGTACAATGATCTCCTGGTTCTACTTACTTCAATTAACATCAGTTCTCCAGGCCTTTCTGAAATCATCCTGCTGATTATTTCTTATAGAACAATAATATTCCATTACATTCATATATCATAACTTAATCAGCGGTTCCCCCAGCTGATGGGCATCAACTCCTTGTTGTTACAAAAAGGGCTGCTACAAAGATTTTTGCACATGTGGGTCCTTTTCCCTTTTTTATGATCCTTTGGGATACAGACTCAGTAGAAACACTGCTGGATTAAAGGATGTGCACAGTTTGACAACTCTTTGGGCATAATTTCAAATTGCTCTCCAGAATGGTTAGATCAGTTCACAACTCCACTAACAATGTATCAGTGTCTCAGTTTTCCCACATCTCTTCTAACATTCGTCATTATCTTTTCCTGTGATTTTAGCCAATCTGAGAGGTATGTAGTTGTACCTCAGAGTTGTCTTAATTTGCATTTGGAAGAGAAAGATTTCAAAAGCCAAAGATGAACTATAGGAAGTAAAGTCATGTGTAAATGCATGGAGGGAAAAATTCATGGATTAAATATGAGAACCCAAATTGGCTGGAATATAGAGTGCTGGAGGGGAGCAATGTGAAATAAAGCCAGAGGACTGCAAATTTATATTTTATTCTATAGGAAATAGGGAGCCATTATGGGTCTTTGAGTAAGAAAATGATCTGGTACCTGAGAAAGATTGTTTTGGCAATTGTATGAAGAATGTGTTAAAAATAGAAAATACTAGAGATAGGGAGATCAGTGAGAAATCTGTTTGTAATAGATATTGCAATAACTATTATTATCTCCAAGGGACAGATGAAGATGACCTAAACTGAGTTGGGGGGGGGGCAATTATCATATAAGAGATTTCATGATACCTTTCGTGAACTCTCTACAGTCTCTACCCCCAAATGATCCGGGTCTTTGTCACTCTCTATGTATCATATTAATTAGATATATGTCTTTCCTCTCATTAGATTGTAAGCTTCTTGAGGGTAACTTTACCTCCAAGAGCTCCCATGGAAGAGCAGAGATGAACTCTTTTATCTTCCTACTTTAGGGAAAAACAAAGAATTACCTGTCATTTTCTAGGTGCTCTTACAAATATAGAGAGCTAGAAATATTCTTTAAGAGTTTCATATAGAAAGTAATGTGTCCTGGAAGAGCCAGGAAACTACAGACGCACATCTAACATTCTAATGGGCAGACGGAACAAGTGACATGGCAGAGAAGCCAGATGTGGCCAGATGTGTAAAATAAACAATCCCCCTCCAAAGGGCAGAGGAGCAATACCAGGCCCTAACCTCATCTGATGCCAGCCAGAGAAAGTAGGCGTGGGCCCTGCCCAGAGCAAAGACAGACAGACGGAGGGAGAGGGATGGAGGTAGAGATGGATGAGCCCCATCAGGCTTACTCAGTGAGGAGAAGCAAACAGATGGTCTCGTTAAGGATGTCTAAAGAAACAAACTGGCAAGAGGAAAGCAGAGGCTTCAAGCTGGGGTGGGAAGTGATCCAAGACAGGATTTATTCCCAGCTGGGGTACTTTCTCTGGGTCTGGGTCTCTTCCCTCCTTCCATTTTAGGCATCAGTTGTAGGATACCCAGGGAGAAATTATAGGACCACTGAATCGTGTGATTTATTGTTAGAACAATAGGACTATTTAGTTCAGTATTCTCATTTTACAGATGAGGAAACTAAGGCCCAAAGATTAGAATTAGAATTGACTTCTCTGAGGCCATCTGGGTGGTAAATAGGATACCAAAGAAGAAAATACAGAAATATAGACTCATATGGCTTAAACTGGAGGGAACCTTTAAGATCATTTAATCCAATTTCTACTTTATTTATTTTTTAATTTGAACAGATGAGGATACCTAAAGTCAAGAGTGATTAAGTGATTTGCCTAAAGTCACACAATTTATAAATAGTAGAGCCAAGATTCAAACTCGAGCTTTTTGTTCCACTAACAGTGACTTTTCTTTGTCAGTCTGTCTTATATGAAAAGGAAGCAAAACAGTTGCTATGACTGTGGCCAAGATGAGCCCTGGAGCTCATTGGTAATTTAGAAGAAATAATATCCGCATCCTGTGGGATTTCCAGGGCATGATTGGCATGTGAACCCCTCTGATGCCTTCATGTTTTAGGAAATCCAAACTTGACCTGAACACGGGCTCTTTCCTCACACTCAGCAGTGCTGGGCTCCTTCCTCCTGGTTGCCTGGGAACCTCATTTAAAGCTTTGAACTAACCCCAGTGAAATATTTTTTTTTCTGCTGAAATAGGTAAAGCTTAATACTGTCTGGGTTCCATAGAGCTGAAATCCCTGAATGTGAAAGGGACTGTGGGTAAAAAAGAATACTATTCAATTGCAGAATTTCAAGACTGCTAGAGGTCTTGGAATATGAAGTATTCTATCAAATGAGGGGATTAGGCTTGGGCCCCAAGTAAAAAATGTCAGTGAAAACAAAGGGGGGAAAGATGATTTCAACACTTCAGTGTCTCTGTAATTTCCCTATGTGCACTTTCATAGGTGGAGTTACCATCCATCCATGCTTTTATCTCCTATGAGATTCCTATCCATGATATTGCAAAGATCTTCCCCATCTATAGGGTCTCTAAAAATGATGAGGTTCTCTATATGCAGGAGTTTGTAGGTAATATTGTGCTGAGTTCATGAAGTCCCAAAACATTATAGAGCTTCCTTTAGAGACCCACAATTATTAAGAGATCAGGTCAGCAATCTATAAAAAATAAACTCAAATAAATGAGAAACACTGTTATATAGATTATTCCATGTAGTGCATTCATATCAGTCCATTAATACATATATCTGGGACAAATGGATAGTAAAGTTGCTCCCAGAATTAACCAGGAGGTCAAAACATGTTGGAGACAAAGGTAGTGTAGTAGATAGAGAACTGGACTTGTAGTCAGGAAACTCTGGATTCAAAGCCTGCCTTTGACATATCCTAACTTTTAATCCTTGTCAATTCATTTAATCTCTCAGGGCTTTGGACAATTCTGTAAGACTTTAAATGGCAGAGAGACTATTGCAACATCTCAAGAACAAGAAAGCCTTTTCTGATTTTTGGCTAATTACTGGTGTCTTCCCTCCCAAACTCTTTTTTATTGAACTATTTTGTATTTATTCACTTTATATTTATGCTACATGCATATGTAGATCATATACAGATTGTATACATGTGTGTATATATGCTTACACACATACAAACATATATAATATACACATACTTGCTTGCTGATTGTGAGGTTAAGGGCAGGGATAGATAGATAGATAAATAGATAGATAAATGATAGAGATATGTATATATACACACATCTATGTATATGTATCTTTACATATATATGTATGTATAGATATTTGTTTTTTTATAAAGCTTTTTATTTTCAAAACACATGCACAAATAATTTTAAACATTCACCTTTGCAAAACCTTGTGTTTCAATTTTTTCTCCCTCCCTTCCTCCCATCGCCTCCCCTAGACAGCAAGTAATCCAATATATGTTAAATATGTGCAATTCTTCTATACGTATTTCCACAATTATCATGCTGTACAAAAAATTCAGATCAAAAAGGAAAAAAATGAGAAAAAAAAACAAAATGCAATCAAACAACAACAAAAGATGAAAATACTATGTTGTGGTCTACATTCAGTCCCCACAATCCTCTGGATGCAGTTGGCTCTCTCCATCTCAAGACCATTAGTACTGGCCTGAATCATCTCACTGTTGAAAAGAGCCACATCCATCAGAATTGATCATCGTATAATCTTATTGTTGTGTACAGTGTTCTCTTGGTTCTATTCACTTTACTTAACATCAATTCAGAAAGACCTTTCCAGGTCTTTCTGAAATCAGCCTGATCATTTCTTATAAAACAACAATATTCCATAGCATTCACATACCACAGTTTATTCGGCCATTCCCCAGCTGATGGGCATCCACTCAGTTTCCATTCTTTGCCACTACAAAAAGGGCTGCCACAAACGTTTTTGTACATGTGGGTCCTTTTCCCTTTTTCTGATGTCTTTGGGATACAGGCCCCGTAGAGCCACTGCTGGATCAAAGGGTGTGCACAGTTTGATAGCCCTTTGAGCTGAGTGTGTATTTTTATGTGAGTGTATTTTGCAGGTCTGTTTGGCATACACACACCCTCCTCAATAAACTCCAGTGATTTCCTGTTATCTCTAGGTTCAAATACAAAATCCTCTGTTTAGCATTCATTCAAAGTCTTTCACAACCTTGCTCTAACCCGCCCCCTTTCCTGTTTTCTTATACCTTCCTCTCTGCTTTGTAGTCTTTGATCCAATGACACTGAGCTTTTTGCTGTTCCACAAACAATGCACTCCATCTCTCAGTTCTGGTCATATTCTCCAGCTGTAAATTCACCTGGAATGCTCTTCCTTCTCATTTCTGCCTTCTAACTTTCCTGACTTCCTTCGGGTCCCTACTAAAATCTCACCTTCTACAGGAAGCTTTCCACAACTCCTAGTTCAAGTGCCTTTTCTCTGTTCATTAATTTTTTTCTCCAGTATAAAGCTTGTTTGTACATATTTGGACATTTATGGAATCCTTCCATTAAATGGTGAACTCCTTGAGGGCATGGACTCTCTATTGCTTTTTTTTTTTATTTTTGTATCTCCAGTTCTTAGCACAGTGCCTGACGCATAGTGGGTATTTAATAAATGTTTACTGACTGACTGACACATACACACACACACAATTTTTGTCTTCCTTATTAGAACATAAACTCATCAGGAATGGGGATAGTTTCATTTTTTGAAACCCCAATACCTTACATAGAAGTTGGAAGATAGTAGTTGGTATGTATTTCAATTAATAATTGTTTATTGATTGATTGATAGGATGGAATTCTCCTACCAAGAGATCCCCTAAGCCAGTGAAATTACAAATCTATCTCCTATCCTTATCCTGAAACTAAAGGGTAGGAAGAAAACTTATGGAATCACCTTTGGGTAATCTTAATGTTTTTTAATGATCCTGAGTTGTTTCCTGGAATCTAAACTTATTTTTTAAAGCATAAATGTTGTCCCAGTGCCTATGGTTGTGAATCTTGAAACATCAAGTTCTCCAAAGAATCCCAGTGACAGGCAACTCAAAAGGCACTGGGAAGATATATGATGGCCATGAGTAAGTTACAGCTTATTTCCAGTAATGACCTACACTCAAGCAAAAGCACAAAGGCATTCCATTGAAGAAATGTGTGGTTGGAATCAAAAGTGGGCTAGTCATGTAATGAGACCAAGAAATAACCAATGGGCAGCATGCAGATATGGCCAAAATGTAAAAAGTGCTATAAAAAATGGTACCTACTTCTTTGTCAGTGATGATAATAACATCTACCAAAAGCCCCTGATTTTTATCTTCTTTCTTTCAGTAGCATCCAGACTTTCTATTCCATATCCCATAGTATCTCATTATGTCCTGATATGGTTGATTATGTCCCACTCTGTAAAAAAAATTCAAAGAATTTCTACTTCCCATGGTGAAATATGAAGCTTCAATTTCTGTTCACATGAATCTGTCTATGCAAAATATACGTATGAGGTAGTAAAATGAGCATTGGACCTAAGTCTGAGCATCACATGGGTCCCAAACCCAGCTTTGACTCTGACTCTCTGAGTGGATTTAGGGAGATCACTTCTTCTTGCTGGTTTCTGATTCTTTCTCTGTAAATGAAGGTATTAGTGTGAATGACTCCAAAAGGTCCCTAACAGTTCTAAGACACTATAGTTTTATTTCCTATATGACTCCTGCTCCACTGGTTTCTAATATGTGAGGTCAGAAGGTCCAGAAATCCCACCAAATAGGAATGCCCAGCTAAATGCCAAGAGAGGGTGATTTAGGGGGTGTGAGGAAAGGGGAAGAAGGATTATCATCACCTTGTGACTGGAGCACAGCCCCTGTTCTACACTCACTCTCCCCCTCCCTCTGTGATTAAATTATAGTCGACAGGTTTTCAGGCTGCCTTGTCTTCACAAATTCAAATCAATGTTCAGCAAATGTTTGTTGAGCACATACTATATCCAGGACTGTGTATTCAATGCTAGGGATACAAAAATGAAAGCACACACAGAGGCTGGGTGTGGCAGCTATGTTTGTCATCTCACAACTGGTTCTGAAGCATGATAAGCTAACAGGGGATTCATGCCAAAGCTGGAACCAATATGGCAATATTTCCAAAGGAGGCCCAGTGGGCTACTAAGGAGGGGTGAAGAGGCTCAGGTCAGAAATGGAGCAGACCAAAGCTTCTCTGTTGTTCTGAAATAGAAACATGGGTGACTCTGGTACTTTCGGCCAGGATGAGACAAGGAAAAAAGGAAGAAAGAAAGGATGAGACAAAGAAAAAAGAAAGGAAAGATGAAGAAAGGAAGGAAGGAAGGATGAAGAAAGGAAAGAAGGAAGGAAGGATGAAGAAAGGAAGGAAGGAGGGAAGAAAGAAAGGAAGGAAGAAGGGAAGAAAAAAAGGAAGGAGGGAAGGAAGGATATGGTCCTCCTCCGTCTAAACAAGTTCCTTTGTCTGATCCCATCCCCCAGTCTTAAGAGCTACTTCTTCTAAGGTTAGTGAGGAAACTGGAAACTCTGCCCTACCAGGATGAGCAAAAGGATCTGGAGTTGTTTAGCCTAAGGAAGGGAAGATTAAGAATCTTGGGGTAGGGTGAAATAAAGGATCTTTTGTTTTTAAATTTTTATTATTCCCTTTTATTTTTTATATCACAATCATTTTCAGATATGCCCTTCTCCCACCCTCACCTTATGTTTCTTTATAACAAATAGTTAAGCCAAACTAACCAGCAAAGCCACTGTATATGGCAATGTTTCATACCCTTTGTCCCCCTCTCTATCTTTTGAAGAAAAGGATGATAAATCTGGACTTGAAAGAGACTGTGGAGGCCAGAGCTAGAGCTAAAAGGGACATGTGAGTTCATTGAATCCAACTCTGTTATTTCACAGATGAGGAAATTGTGGTTTACAGAGGTAAAGTGGCTTGCCTTCATCATAAAAGTAATGTTCAAGGTGGATTTTAAGCCAACGGTCATTCTGTTCCACCCCCTGACTCCTTAAGGTCTGGTCTTGCTGGTGACTGGCAGTCAAAGGTCTTTTCAGCTGAGAACAACCATAAATGAGAAAACTCAGGGAACTGGAAGAAGACTCATTGTCAGGAATGCTTCTTGTGTAAGGGACCCAAAGAGGGCTAGACAGAAAGATTGTGAATCCAGAGGCTGGGGCCATGAGCATCACCCATGCAGGACACACTGATTTAAAACACTTTCCCAAACTATCCTTGTGCTCCTGGGTGACACTGCTACACTTGTTAGCAGGAGTGGGTGGGGTGAGCCAAGGGGGACAGGAATTGCTCCAGTTGAGCAAAACCAAGAACCGACAGCTGAAGAGGAAGCCTTCCTTCAAACCCCCATACCCTGGGAGGCAGCAGGGACTAAAAGCTGGTGCTCTTCTGCCATCCAGCCGCAGCGTGGGGCCCCGGGAAGACCCTTCTCTGTGCCAGTGGAAGGGAATCCATCCACGGGGATGCTACACGTTGTAAGCCGATGCAGAATGACTTAGGCAGCCTGGATCCTCATGGAAATGACTCCCAGCAACTCGGTGCCTCATGGTTTAGACAGGTCCTTCCTTACAACAACCTAGTTATGTGAAGAAGGCAGGAAGAAACTGACGCTCAAGAGATGTTTATTTTTAAAAATGTGTATATATTTATATAACTATATATGGGATTCATTATTGTATGCATGTAAAATATATATATACATATACACTTGTGTATATATATCTGGGGCAGATAGGTGGTATATTGGAGTCAGGAAGATCGGAGTTCAAATCTGGCCTTAGACATTTGCAAGTCACATAACCCCTATTTGCCTTAGTTCTTCATTTATAAAATGGGGACACAGTGGAGCAGGAAATGGCAAACCACTCCAATATCTTTGTCAAGAAAACCCCATTGAGACCTGGCTCTTTTCAACCATGAGGTGATCCAAGACAATTCCAACAGACTTGGGATGGAAAATGCCATCTGCATCCAGAGATAGAACTATGAAGACTGAATATGAATCAAAGCATAATATTTTCACCTTTTTGTTGTTTGCTTTTTTCCTGTATCTTGTTTTTCCCTCTTTTTAATCTGATTTTTCTTGTGCAGCATGACAAATATGGAAATATGTTTAAAAGAATTGTATATGTTTAAACTGTGTGGGTTGCTTGCTGTCTTGGGGAGAGGGGGGTGAAGGGAAGAAAAATTTGGAACACAAAATTTTGCACAGGTGAAAGTTGAAAAACTATCTTTGCATGTATTTGGAAAAATAAAATGCTATTAAAAAAAAAAAAGAAAACCCCATTAACAATGTCCATGGAGTCATGTAGAGTCAGATGTAACTGAACAACCGTACAACCACACAATATGTATATATGTATCAGTTGTATGTCTCTTAATGTATACACACATGTGTATGCATACATGCCAGCTAGATGCACATATATGTGTATATATTTATTATAATGTTTTGTGTTTTATTTGCCTATGTAGATACACATATATGTACCTATAGATATAAATTTGATATAGACATAGATTAGATTTAGATATACATTAGTTACATATATGTAGATACAGATACTAGCTTCATGATTTCATTTCTAGAGTTTGCTCCTGATAAGGAAGTTTCTTTACCAATATGGGTAGGTATTGATTCTGCACTGTATAGCCTTAGGAAAAATTTACTCAGAGTGGTTAAATAGCTTGCTCAGAGCCACACAGCCAATATATGTTAGAGTGAGGATCTGAATTCAGGGTTTCCTGACAATGAGACCAATTCTTTTTTTTTTAATTTTTTTAATTATAATAACTTTTTATTGACAGAACCCATGCCAGGGTAATTTTTTTTACAACATTATCCCTTGTACTCACTTCTGTTCCGATTTTCCCCCTCTCTCCCTCCACCCCCAATGAGAGCAATTCTTATCATAGGATTATAGGATCAAGAGGACCTTGAAGGTCCTCTTGAAAGTCCAAATTCCTCATTTTACAAATAAAGGGAACTTAACTGGCTTGCCCGAGATCACCAAATGGTAGAGCCCAAATTTGAACTCAAATATTGATTCAATGCTTTCCACAGCATAGTATAGCCATACTGATTCTTATACAACAATAATATTATTGTCAACAACAGAATCAGAGATTTTGAGAGGAGGAGCCTAGAGAGCACAGGTTCATAGATTTATAACTGGAAGTGATCTTAGAGACCTTAGAGACTATTGAGTATAGTCCAAATTCTTCATTTTACAAATGAGGAAACTGAGGAATGTGCAGGTTAGGTGATTTGTCCAGCTAGGGTGTGGAAGGCAGGATGGTAACCGGGTGCTCCTGGTGATTCCAAGTCTAGTGCCTTGTTCACTATTTCATGCGACCTCCGGGTCATTTAGTCCAACTGAAGAAACTGAGCCTCAGAGAGGAGTCATATAGAGAGGATTCAAACCTAGATCTCCTAATGCAAGTCCAGAGCTCTTTTCAATATGACCCGATTCTCCTCAACAAGATTTGTGCCCACCAGCTCACCCAGGGGGGCTTGCTTGTTTATACACCATTCCCATTTTCCCAGCCCACCATACAGATAGAAAGAAAGCATGAAGGCACATGGAGCTTTTACATGTTGACAAGCTAAAGAACATCCTGCGTTTGCCTTTGGTGAAGCCCCAGGGCTGCTGGAGGGTCTGTAAAGATGCATAAGAATGCCGCAAACCAAGCCTAGGAAGAAGTCCTCCTAGGATTGCAAACCAGCAGATGCAAGGGTCTGAAGGCAAAGAGAAAGCTTAGTTTCCAATGACTGACACTATCTTAAAAAGTCAGAAGGAAGGTAGTGAATAAGGAAGAAAGGGAGAAAAAGGAAGGGGGGAAGAAGGAGGGTAATAGGAAGGGAAGGAAGGGAAAGGAAAAAGGGAGGGAGAAAAGGAAAGGAAGGAAGGAGAGAAGGGAAAGGGGGGAAGAAGGAAAGAAGGAAGGAAGGAAATAAGGGAGGAGAGGAGAAAGGAAGGAAGAGAGGAAAGGAAGAAAGAAGAAAGGGAGAGAGGCAGAAAGGGAGGAGGGATGAAAATAGGGAAGAAGGGAGGGAAATCGAGAGGAAGGGAGAGGAAGAAAAGAAGGAATGAAGGGAGAAAGAGAAGGATAGGGTAGTAACAAGGGAGGGAGGGAAGAAAGAGGGAAAGAAGGAAGGTACATAAGGAAGGGAAGAAAAAAGGAAGGGGGAAGGAAGGAATGAGGGAGAGAGGGAAATGAAATGAAGAATAAAAGGAAGAAGTCTAGGACAAGCACAGAGGAAGAGAAGGGTCATGTGTATATAGCCTTCTCTTTTGTTTCATTCTCTAACAAAGAAAATGTTTGTAAGCACGTAGCTTTCCTTGCCTTTATTCACATTCATCTGGAGGGAATTTGAAGGAATGAGCACTGATTGATTTGGGAGTCAGGAGAACTGGGTCTTCGACTCAACTCTGTTGCTGATTAGCTGTGTGACACTGGATAACTTATTTTTATTTTTCTGGTGCTCAATTTCCTTGTCTATTAAATGAGTTTTGTTGGCTTAAATGATCTTTAAACATCCATCCAACTCTGACATTTTATTGTCAATGTACTAAAATCCCTTTTAGTTCTGACATTCAATGTCTTTTGTTCTAACATTCTATGTCCTAAGCTTCCCTACGGCTTTGACAGCCCATGACTCTATGCAGAAATAGGATGAGCACCCAGCTTATTCCCAACTACCAGAGCCAATCACTTGGTAGCCAGCCCTACCATCCCAGCCCCCATTTGCCCCCCAAAGCCTAACCTGTGCCACTGCCAGGCTCTCCATTATCTACAGTCCCATTAGCTGTGGCCCACTCCCTATGCCTGAAGAGTCACCAGCTCAGATTTAATTAGCCACCTATTCTGACTGCCTGGCTCGTTAGGTCTCTGCAGGGACAGGGATATGAGATGCTGCAGTGGCTGCCTGGCTCCTGGGCTCCCTATCTCCCTGGGAGCAAGGCAGATTACCCATAATGTCTCATTAGCTGCACCGCATTAACCCACTGTCACAGACTCATGCTTAACTCTTTTCCATGATCTCCATCCCCCCCTACGTCTGTGACCCCCTGCCTAAATCAGAAAGAGGGACATAGAGTATGAGGAACCCTAAGATGCAACCTAGTACATGAGATCTTTTAATGTGGATCTATGCACGACTGCAGCACGGAAAGATAGGGGAGATGAGGAAGTGCTGCTATGCAGCTGTGAGAACCTAAAATCTGCTCTGCGGTTTCTCTTGCATCTCTCATAGAAGAGCCTGCTCAGAGGGGCTTTGGTTAGAGAAAAGTCTTTTCATCCCTCCTAAACAAACAAAGCATCTGAACTGCATTTGAAAGAGCCCTGAGAATCAAGAGCCCTGGCTTCTATTCTTGGCTCTGCTACAGGTCAGTAAAGTGGAGAGTTTGCTGGACTTGGAATCAAAGAACTTGGGTTCCAGTGTGCATTGTCATTTGCTACTTGTATGGCCTGGGGAAAGTGACTTAACTTCTCCTCAGTTTTGCAAGCCATAAAATGGGGTGATTGGACCAGATCATCTGCAAGGTCCCTCCTACCTCCCGTGATGCTATGACTCACTAGCTTTTGGGACTTTTTGTTTCTGCTTCACTAAGATGAGGGTTATAATCCCTGTGCTATTGACAGCCTAGGATAGTTAGGAAGAACAAATGAGAATACATGCACAGGTTTATGAATCCTAAACACAATATAAATGAGATCTTTTTTTGATCCAAATTGTCGATACTGGGACCTCCCAATGAAGAAACTCCATCTATCAAAGTAGATCCAAGCCTGTTCTAGTAAGAATTACTCAGGAGCTCTGCTTCCTGGTTGTAAGGCTAGCTGTCACTAGGCCATGCTGCTTTCTGCAAAAACTGTTATGTAACTCAAAGGGTTATAATCTCCCCAGGCAGACTTCTGTTCATTTTAGCTCCAAAGATGAAATCTCTTCCTCTCTCTGAGCCTCAGTTTTTTCATCTGTAAAATGAGATGGCTAGACTAGAGTTGATGATGTCTAAAATCTGTTTAAATTCTAATTCATGATCTAGTCATGGAAACCACTTTCTTCCCACAAATGAGTTTTTATCTGTATGTGAACATTTAAGTAGAAGATCAAAAAGGTTACTAAATAAGCAATTGGAACACCAATGTTTTATTTAACGTGGACTCTGCTATGTATCACCATCATGACTTTGGGCAAGGAAATAGCTGCTTCTATCTCTCTGTGTGTCTCTGTCTTTGACTCTGTCTTTATTTTTCTGTGTCTCTGTCTCTCTAGCTTTATCTTTGTCTTTATCTCTCTACGTCTCTCTGTGTCTTTGACTCTGTTTCTCTGTCTCTCTCTATGTCTCTCTGTCTCTCTTTACGCCTTTATGTCTCTGCATCTATCTTTGTCTCTCTGTGGGTCTCTCTATCTTTCTGTGTTTCTCTTTCTATCTTTATCTCTGTCTCTGTCTCTTTCTTTATGCCTCTCTGCGACTGTCTCTGTGTATGTTTGTCTCTGTCTTTCAAAGTCTTGCTCTCTTTCTCTTTATGCCTTCTGTGTCTCTATCTCTGTGTGTTTTTTAGTTCTCCTACACAATATTCTGTGTTCTAAGGACCCTTCTAACTCTGACAGTTTATGTTTTCTACAGCCCTAATAATCTATACTCTGTCAAAGAAAATTCAGGATGTCCTGGAATGTGCCTTCACACTCACCACTCAGTTCAGAATGTCCTGGGGTTATATTCATGACTTTTGGGGACAAATGAAGGAAGACAATTTGTTCAAGAAGTCAAACAAGGCTGAAAAAACAATAAGCGGATTGTGTGACCTTTGGCAATTCCCTTCCCCTCTCAGAGCCTCAGTTTCTCCATCTGCAAAATCAGTGAGCTAAAGTGGATGCTCTCTAACGTCCCTTCCAACGCTAAATCTTCACCCTGCAAGTTCTCTTAGAAATCGCTTCTGAACAGCCGCTGCTGACAGAGGCAGATAGATTACCTGCAATTACAGGCCCCGAATTCTCCCCCGCTCTGCCTCTCAGAGTGCAAACTCCTCTCTGGTCTCCAAGCAATTTCAGAGTTTTTTTGTGCATCTAAAGCACAGATTGTGTACGATTCCGCTCTTGCGCTATTGCAGCAGCAGCTCTTAGGCGGAGGGTGAGGCGGGCGGGCGGCAGTTTGTTTATTCTGGAACAAAGGCAGTTGGAGACAAAAATGGGATCCCAATCCTCCCCCACCCACCCCAGCTTCTCCATATTTCTGTGCTTAAAGCCTTTCCCCAGGGGGGAAAAAACCCAAATTACAAATTCTGACTGGAGAGAAAAGGTTTTCTTTGTCATGTTTCAGAATCAGAATTCTGCAATTTCTGGACTGGAAGGACCTTTAAGAGCATCTTCTCAACTTCAACCTAAAGAAAGGATCCTTCTCTTGGGAGAGAGGTGGGGTACTATGGTGACAGAATGTCACATACACTGGGAGTCACTATTTTGGTTGTTATTAATTATTTTAATAATTTTAAGGAGGGTTTAATGCTGGGGGAGGGCTTGCTATATCTGAAAATTACTGTATTGTAAAAACAAAAGACATTAGGGGAAAAAAAGAACAGATCATTTCTGCAGCATCTAAAACAAATTATCCAGAATCACAGTTAAGATTGTTAGAGATGGAGAGACCTCAGAAGTCATCTAAAGCATGGAAAAGGGGAATAATTTACCCAAAGTCATATGCTTAGTAAATGGTTAAACTGAGACTTGAACACAAATCTTCTGACTAGGGAAGGCACTGTGGTGCTTGGAAAAGTATATTGTATTTGGAATTGTAGAATCTAAGTTAAAAGTCTCTCTGTATTTCTTATTTACATATCTACCTTTAGCCAAGTAACAATGTCTCTAGTCTTACTTTCTTATCCATGAGATAATTGGGTTGATCTAGAGCAGTACTATCAAACATACTGGCCATATATGACCCACTACACTCCTGGGAAGAGCCTAAACCAGATTAAAATGAAACTGGGAGATATTGAATAAAATAAATAAAAATACAATAAAACACAGATAATATTACATTATAAAATTAAGTCAATATTTGGCTCCTGGGGATCTTTATATATGAAATAGTGGTAGGGAATAATTTCTATTTAAATTTTATATCACTAAGCTAGAGGATCCCTAAGATACTTTCTAGGCCCATATCAACAATCTTGTGACTCTCCTGGCTTCAAGTCTAAATCTCTTCCCATTCTTATTTAAAACTTTCAGAGGTAATGAATTCACCACTTTTCCAAGGCAGCCCATCTCATTTTATGCATCTTTTAACTATTAAGGATTTTGTTCTCATATATGTGCTTTCTGCAGTTCCTCATGGGGTCAAGGAGGAATCTAGCTCCTACTTCCCATGGCATCCTTTTAAATACCTAAAGACTGTGATCATATACCACTCCATTCAACCCCTTCCTCACTGAAGTCTTCTCCAAGATAAACATCCTTATTCTTGCTAATCAGATTCTCATGTGGCACAATTTTGAGTCCCTTCACCTTTGAGATGCTTCTGGATGGGTTCTGTCTGTTCTTCCTAAAATATGTTGCTAGAACTGAATACAAGACTTCACAGGTGACCTGACAAGGGAAGACCGCCACCATCTCCTCCATCTTGGACATTGTATGTTCAAGTAATTAAGGGTGACTGCTCTCATAGTATGGAAAGAACGGTGACTTTGGAGTTAGGAGATCTGCATTCAAGTCCTAGTGATGCCACTTATTTTGTGATCTTGTGCAAAACACTAGACTTAGAGTTTTTTTTTTTAAAATCTGAATCTAAATTCTCCATCAGACACTTAAAAGCTGTGTGACCTTGGGCAAGCTACCTACTTTCTTTTGGCCTCCATTTCCTTATTTGTGAAACAAGAGAGTTAGACTGGGGGGCTTTATGGTCCTTTTCAGCTCTAAATCTCTGATCCAGGATCCTGTGATTGGACTGTATGGTCTCTATGGTCCCTTCTAGTCCTGGATATTTACAGACCACAGAACTGGAGGCATCTCAGAGGACATCTAGTCTAACCTGTACCTTAACCAAGAATATCCTCTTCAGTATCTTTCCAAAGCTGTCATTCAGTCCCTGCTTAAAAATTGACCAGTGAAAGAGAACCAAGTACTTCTGGCATGACTCATGGGCAGTTCTAATTGTTAGAAAGCTTTTATCAAACCTAAATCTGTTCCTTTGAAACTTCTAGCCATCAATCCTAGTTCTATTTCTCTCTTGTACATCACAGTCCTTCAGATACTTTCAGACAACTACCATATTCTCCTAAGTCTTCTCAAACATTCTTTGTTCTTTTAACCAATCCTCATCTGGCATATTCTTGAAAGCCTTTCACTATCATGGTTGACCTCCTTTGGATTCTCAGAAAACTATCAAAGTACTTCCTAAGATACAGTGCCCAGAACTGAACACAATATTCCATATGTAGTCTGAGCAACATAGAGTATAGCAAGTCTACCATCTCTTTACTCCTGAATACTTTGAGTTTCAATGCAGACTAATTGTACATTAGTATTTTTGGCTGCTATAACATAGAGTTGGTTCTCATTAAGCTTGAGTCCACTGAAACTACAAGATCTTTTTCAGATGAACTGCTATCTTGCCATGTCTTTCCCATATTTTTCTCATAAAGTTGATTTCTTAAACCAAAATTAGAACATTTTGTTTATTCCTATTCAATTTCATCTTAACAGATTTGGCTCAACTCATAAGCAATCGAGATGATTTTCAGTCTGGGATTTATTCTCAGATGTGTTATCCATCTCTCATAGTTTTATGTCATCTTAAAATTCAATAAGTATGTCATCTATGCTCTTATCCAAGTCACTGATCAAAAAAAAAGAAAGAAAGAAAAGAAAAAGAAAAAGAAAAAGTTCAGGACCAAAGACAGATCCAGGCTCTTTCTTAAAGGATCTCCAAGTTGATAAAGTACCATTAATGTATCCTATTTGGGTCTAGCCAGTCAACCAAATTCAAATTCACTTATCTATATCATTATCTAGTTCCATACCCCTCATCTTGCCTACAAAGGTTGCACAACTTTGTTTAATACTCTACTAAAATCTAAGTTAACTATAGCAGTTCCCTGAATTAGTTATATCCAACAGACATTTATTAAGCACCTAAAATGTTCTAGATATTAGATATATATATATATATATATATATATATATATATATATATATATATATATAACCAATACACCTAAGAACACATTGCCTGCAGGAAGCTCACATTCTATTTAAGTCATTGAATTAATACACAGAGATATAATACAAAGATTATTATGAAAAGAAAGAGCATTAACATTTGGGAAAACCATGCAATTTGTGAGTTGGGAGGAGCTCAGTAGCTATATAGTCCAGTATATGAAAGAAAAGAATTCCTACTATAACATTAATAAAAAGGGGGTTACCCAGCTGTGCTTGAAGGCCTCCAGGGAAGCATCCCATTCCATCATGGGACACCTGTATGATAAATGTTAGGAAGTTTTTTCTGACATCAACCTAAAATTGCCTCTTTTCAACTTCTCTCCATTGTTCCTGATTCTCCCCTCTGGTATCAAAGTGAACACATCTAATCCTTTTTCTGATCAGGAAAAGCTTATGGGAGAAATGACTTCTGTGCTGAATCATGAAGGAAGATAAGGATTGTGAAAGTTGGAGATAAGGTGATAGTGTGCTTCAGGCATGAGGAAGAATTTGTAAGATGCATGGGGGCAAAAGATGGAATACTGAGTTCAGAGAACAGAGAGTAGATCAACTTGGTTGGGATTTAATGTACATGAAGGAAAGCAGCATGAAATAAGATTGGAAAAACGGGTGCAAGCTAATTTTGTGGAAGTCTTTGATGCCAAGCTAAGGAGCTTATATTTTATTCTATAAGCAACAGGGAGCCACTAAAGGCTTTTGATCAAAGGACTAATGTGGTCAGAATTGTGCTTTAGGAAGACCATTTTGACAATTATATAGAATGCAAATGTCAAATTCATTAGCCAAAAGCAGCACTCAAGCAGCACTCAATTAGCCTGAATTAGATTAAAATGTATTTGAGAAATATTTAACAAAATATATAAAAATATAATACAACATAGATGATGTCAGTTTGTGGTTTTCTAAGTTAATATGTGACCCACAGTAATCTATTTCTATTTGAGTTTGACACCACTAGAGTAAAAATAGAATTGAAGAAGTGAGAGCTTGGAAGCAGAAAGATCAATCAATTATAAGACTATAACATTCGTTCAAGAAAAATAATGATAAAGACTTGAATTACAAGTTACTGATGTGTCAATCCTGTCACCCTTTCTCAAAAAAAGGAAAACAAAAGAAGCAATCCTATCAAAGGAGGAAATAAGGCTAGTCTGTCATAATCTGGTTTTGATAAAGTCATATCAGCTCTTGGTAATTACCACTTCCTTTTTTGTATGTTTACAAACTGTCAGATTCCAGCTGGGTTGCTTAGAGGATAGGGAGAGACTTCAGGTCAAGAAGGCTTGAGTTCAAATACTATCTCAGGTCCTTACTGTCAGGTAAGTAAGTCAGGTGTGTGACCTTGGATGAATCTTTTAGCCTCTTTCTGCTTCAAATATTTACAGGTATTTCCACATCTGTAAAATGGGGGTATTCATAGAATCTATCTCACAGAATCTCACAGATAAAATTAGACATACTTGTAGAATACATTGCAAATCTTAAGGCACTATGTAAATATTAACTATTATTATTAACATCATGACAGAATCATAAGATCAAAGATTTAGAAACAGACTTTAGAGGTCATTTAGTCTAATCTTATTTTACAGTTGAGAAAACTGAGATACATAAAAATAAATTGACTTTTTCAAGGTCACACAGGTAGTAGTGGTAGAAATAAATGAGTTAATATGCTCAAAGGGCTATCAAACGTTGCATACCTTTTGATCCAGCAATGTCTCTACAAGATATGTATCCCAAAGAGATCATAAAAGACAGGAAAGGACTCACATGTACAAAAATGTTTGTAGCAGCCCTTTTTATAGTGGGGAGGAACTGGAAACTGAGTGGATGCCCATCGGTTGGGGAATGACTAAATAAATTATGGTATATGAATGTAATGGAATATTATTGTTCTATAAGAAATAATGAGTAGGCTGATTTAAGAAAAGCCTGGAAAGACTTACATGAGTTGATGCTAAGTGAAGTGAGCAGAACCAAGAGAATATATTGTACATAGCAACAAGATTTTTCAACTGTGATGGACTGGCGTCTTTCAACAATAAAATGATTCAGGCTAATTCCAAAAGACTTATGATGGAAAGTGCCATCCAGAGAGAGTACTGTAGACATGGAATGTGGATCAAACCCTAATATTTTCAGCTTTTTTTGTTTCTGTTGTTGTTTGTTTGCTTAGTTTTCTTTCCTTTCTTGTGTTTTTCCCTTTTGATCTGATTTTTTTATATGGAAATATCTTTAGAAGAATTGCACATGTTTAACTTATTTTGGAATGTTTGCTGTCGTGGGGAGAAGGGAGGGAGGAGGACAGGGAGAAAAATTTGGAATGTAAGGTTTTACAAAGGTGAATGTTGAAAACTTTCTTTGCATATATTTGAAAAAATAAAATACTATTAAAATTTTTAAAAATATGAGTCAAACTCAGGGCCTCTAATTCCAAATCAAGTAGTCTTTTTACTTTTTCATCCCTTTAACATTATGTTTTGGAATTTTACCGGAATTAAAGTCAAGCTCATTAGTACACAGATTGCAGATTCTACTTGATTCCCTTTCCCAAAATTGGAACAACCTTTGCCCTTCTCCAATTCTATGGCACCTCTTCTATTTTTCATCATCTTTCAAAGATCACTGACAGTAGCTCAGAAGTCAAGTCAGTTCTTTCAGTGCCCTGGAATGTAGAAAACAGAAGCAAAATAAGATTTGATTGTACTTTCTCTCCACATCAATAATCATTTTTTTCGTTCCCCTTCCTCTCCCAAGCAGGAGGTTCTATTCCGTATTTCATCCTTTTCTATTCCCTAACTCATAGCTTTTTTGTTGTCTTTAGCCTAACCTGACACTTTTCTTGAGATGTGTCATGCTTTTGAATGAATCATTTTACCTGCTTTTACTTCTACATTCTGTACATATCTAGGTAGACAATTCCCCTTTATCATATCCTTGTTAGGACTGTTTCTTTTTGTATTTCCAGGATTCATTTTTAAATCTTTCCATCCTTTTGGGCTGACTTATTTAGAATTTTAAGCTATCTCTATAGGATATAATAGACATTATTGTGTGCTGGTCATTCATTTCAGTCATGTTCATTTTTCCATGACCCCATGGATCTCTGTCCATGGAGTGGATCACTGGAGTGTTTTTGCCATTTCCTTCTCCATTGGCAAACAGAGGTTAAATTACTTGGCCAAGATCCCACAGCTAGGAAGATTCTGAAACTGGATTTGAATTCAAGTCCCCTGACTCCAAGCACAACACTATACACTGTGCATCTAGCTACCCCACACAATACATTGGTGTATAAATTGATGCAATAAATATTCTAGCTCACACTCTCTATATATATATCCTCTCCTTAAAGACTTTAAAATTTCTAATTTCTAAAAATCTAAGACACATGTCAGAATTTGCTTGGCTTCTTGTTCTCTAAAACAAATTCCAAAATTAGTCAAATACTCTCTCTCCATGTGCCATCTCTGTGCTTTTCTTGACCAAAATACCCTTCCCTGGCCACCACTCACCTGTATGTATTAATATTTCCTATAAGCTTCTTGAAGGTAGCCATTGTCTGCTTTTGTATTTGTATCCCCAGGACTTAGTACAGGACGTAGAACATAGGAAGTTCTTAGAACTTCCTTTCATGGTTTCTATCATTTCTATAAAAACTTGGTCCAGAATAGAAGTTCCCCTTATTGGTTTCCCTATTTTTTTGAAAGATGAAATTATCATCTTAGAAATTTTTAGTTGCTCTTATTTTGGCAGTGAGCAAACTTCAACAGATTTACTTCTTACATCTATCTCTCAGGATTTCTGGTTTCCTTCAAGGCTCAGATCAAGTGCAGCCTTGTATTTGAAGTCTTTCCTGATGCCTCCATTAGCTAATGTCTTGATCTCAAGCTCACTTTGTACTAATTTTGCACATACCTACTTTGTACATACCTTCATAAGTATGTGTTGTATCTCTCCTCAACCTCAAACCCAGTATAATTTTCTTGGAGGCAACAACTGTTTTTACTTTTGTCTTTTTGTCCTTAGGACCTTGTAAAATACCTGACAAACAATGATGTTTAATAAATTCTTGCTGACTGATTATTAAAACTTCCTCCATATAGCCTGCCTTTATATCAAACTTGTTACTTATTTCCCTGAATTCCTTATCTATTTCCTTTTTCTTTCTAGGTGGTCTATAGTATGTTCTGATAACAATATATCTTCTGTTTGTGTCTCCATTGATCTTCATTCAAATATTCTTCATCACACTTTTTCTTCTGATCATTGGATTCCTCAAATGAGCATATTCTATAATGTAAGGATTCTTTTGGCTCTGGCATCCTGGACTTCAGTGAAATATAACTAGGATCATTTATTTTTAAAATGGTGTCCAAAAAAGACTCACCAACAACAAAACTGATCAACATATCCATTTTAGCAATATATTCAATATTAGATAATCATAGTTTTCATTGGAGGGAAAGAGAGACACTTTCTCAGTTCTCTGCAATTAGACTTGGTCATTATAATTACACAGTGTTTAGTTTGATTTTTGTTGTTCTTTCCAATTACAATGTTATAACCATTGGTTATGGCTTTCCCCCTTACCACACAGTAATATTCCATTACATTCATGTACCACATTTTGTTCAACTATTCCCCAGTTTATGGGCATCTACTTTGTTTTCTGTTCTACAACAAAAAGTTCTGGTATGAGTATTTTCATGTATGTGAGATTTTTCTTCCTATCTTCAATCTACTTAAGGTCCAAAGGATAAGAATAGAATCTCTAGGTCAAAGAACATGGACATTTTGACATTTAACAATCATAATTCCACTTTGCTTCCCAAATGATCAGAACAATTCACAATTCCACCAACAGGCATTAGTACTTGCCTTCCAAAAGACCTCAAACACTATTTCCATTTTTGTTTTCTTTGTCAATATTGCTCACTTCCTTTCAACTAATAATAATAAAAATAATAAAATAATTTTTAAAACCCTGGTTATTATAGAATTATTTAGAGTTTGCAAAGTGTTTTTACATAATGGTGGAAGTGCAGCTCTAAAACCAGCACCATTTTAGTTCAGGTTGGATCCTGGGACAAAATGAAGCACTCACAAGTCATTGAACATTTAAGAAAGGAAGTTTATTTGGCCCAAACACTGCAAGAATATGCAACAAAGATACAGTTGTACTCATTTTTCTGGATATGGACCCCTTCATCTCCATCTGGAAATGTGTCTGGCTCTCAGAGTATAGACACTTGTGTTGTCTTAGGCACTCACCAAATCTGAAAGGTCTAGAACCTTTGTGACTGAGACTTTAGGAACTCACCTCAGAAAAACCAAGGCCAATTAGGTCCCAGGGATAGCTTTGTTCTGGTCTTCTTCATGTTGGCTAAGAGTGTGAGCGGTGAAGAAGGAAACTGTGTCAAGGAAGCTGAAACCAAAAAATACTGGAGAGCAATTTTCACTTCTTTTAGGTAAGCTTCCCCATATTGTTGGTAGGAGGGAGGGAAGAAGTTGCATCAGGGAAATGCTAGTACTATCACATATTCATTACTGCATTTGGATCTCACAAGTCTATGAGTTAAGGTATTACATCCCCATTTCATAGATGAGAAAGCAGAGGCTTAGATAGGAACAGTAATTTGACCATGATCACACAACTACTAAATGTCAAAAGCAGAATTCAAATCTCTCCTAATTCTCTTGACTTTAAGTCATCACTCTTCCTGTCTTTAAGGCTTTAAGTCATCACTTTTCCACCCCATTACATCATGCTGACTCTCATACACATTTATGAGAACACAAAAATGAGGATTCAATAATAGTGCAAACAATAATAAGGATAATATTATCCTCATTTAAATTCCTCAATCTATAAATGAATAACCTAAAGTGACTTGTCTACTAACACACAGCTAGTCAAGGTGAGAGCCAAGATTGGAGCCGGGCCTAATATATTATACTACCCTGTGGTGGCAAGTAAAGGCTTTAAAGTATCTGAGTCGTTGACTTGTAAATTAGATATGAATCTGCATGCCACTTCATGGATAATTTCTGTCCTATTTTTTCTATCATCACAAACAGAAAATCCCCTAGGCTTAACTCCTCTGCTTTAGCATACCCCTTAATTCCCAACCTCCCTTTCTCTTTATGGCCTGCTGTGATAGGTTGGACTGATCTGGAATAAATTGCTGTTTACATTCAGTCCAGGTGCATCCAACCTTTATATTAACCAGGATTCTAGTGGAAAGAACACTAGACCTTATATGAGAAGGCTGAGATTTAAAACCCCTCATTGGTTATACATAGATGACTGAGTTTAAAGTAGGAAGGAAACTTGGAATTTAACACAATTTCCTAATCCCCAGAGAGGAAGAAATGGAGAATGAGTGAAGTAAATGATTTTTCCAGGTAGTAACAGAGATAGTATTTGAACCCAGAGCTCCAGTCTATAAATTTGTCATTTTTTCCATTACACCAGTTCAGATACTTGTTAACAAAATCTTGGATAAGTAACTGTCTCTTTGGGTTCCTAATGTATCTCAATTATAAACTGAGGGGCCTGGGCTAGATGGTCTCTAATCTAGTTTTATTTTAGCTCTGACACTATATTCTGCATTCTAAGATTCCCTGTCTTGGATTGACATTCTATGATTTAATGCCCCTTCCAGCTTTAACATTGCATTCAACTTTATGTCCTAAGGTCTCTGCCTTTGACATCCTATGTTCTATGGTCTAAAGTTCCTTCCAGCTGTCATATCTTATGTTATTAGTTAAGCTCCCTTCTAGCTCTTATGGGTTAAGGTCTCTTCCATTTCTAACTTTAGTGTTTTAAGGTCTCTTCTGGTTGTTACTTTCTATGTTTTCTATTTTAAGGTTCTTTCAAACCGATATCTATGTTCTATGATCCCTTCCAGCCTTAAAAGTCAATGTTCTATGATTAAATTCTCTTCTAGCTCTGATGAATTAAGGTCTTTTGCCTAGCCTTCATGGTGGTGGTAGGGGCAGTGTTTTCCAATTCTGAAATGTCTTCTTTTCATTGTGAATAAAAACCCTGTTAACTTGAATGCCTTATGGGGGAAAAAGAGGAAAAAAGTCTCTTTTATGGTAATTCTATGTTCTGTATTCTAAGATCCTTTCCAATTCTTGACATTCTGTGTTCAAAGGGCCTTTCATACCCTAATCTCTTATGTTCTAAGGTCTCTTTTGATCCTGACATTCTATATTCTCAGGTCCCTTCCAGCTTTAACATTCTATGTTCTAAGGTTCTCCTCAGTTCTATCATTCTAAGTTCTGTATCCTCGGGTCCTTTCTATCTCTGACATCTTGTGTTAAAAGGTCCCTTCCAGTTCTGACATTCTGTAGTTCCACAAGATCACTTTGTGTCTAACAAGACTTTGTGGTGAGCATTTCATTCCCATTTCCCAGAGGTCCCTAGACTCTGTCTCCCTGGAATGGATATGCAGTGTTACACTTGGCTTATGTGTAGATCCTCTATTATTCATAGCACTCGGATCTCAACAAAACACACAGAGTGGACCTGAAAACTTTCACATTTCCATCCACTAACTCCCAGCTTTCTCTGTCTCTCCCTATACCTTTGCATTTGATCTTCCGCAAATTTGCCTTTGTTCTTTCAGATGGAATGATATTGCCAAGGGCTCCCAGGGGCCTTTGGTAGCAGTTACAGTCACGGGAATTTTTTTGAAATAAAATATAAAAACCTACCCAGATCAGGAAGCAGGATCCCTCCAGGTATAACGTCACAATCTACAAGGAGACAATAGCACAAAGAAAAGTACATGGCTGGGCCCAGGATGTAGCTGTGCAACATGGATTGGTAATGAGAGATCACTAGAGCAGGCAGTCAGGGTCCCTTTGCCCATTCTGTCACTACTTGGACAAATCATTTTCCATTCCTGTGATTTCATTTTCTTGACTGTAAAAGGCGGGGTGGACACTTTTTGTCCCAAATGTCTGTGCCTAGAAATAGCGTTTGGGTCTGCAAAGTGGTTTGAGCCCTCCAATGGACAAAATCATTTAATTAAAGCATTACAGAGCTAGAAGAGACTTCGGAGAAAAACAGGTTCATCTGATAACAGGAATACCTCATTCAATTCTTTTGGAAAGGCAATGTGAAATACTGGATAAAGCACCAGACTTAGAATAAGGAAGATCAGGATTCAAATCCTGCCTCAGACCAGCTGTGTGATCCTGGGCAAGTCACTTAATCTTTCTGTTTCCCTTTCCTTATGAATGAAGAGAGGTGAACTTGATGCTTTGTAAGGACCTTTCTAGCTCTAAGTCTATAATCCTTTGATAAATAGCCATCTAGGCTCTACTTGGGAAATTCTTCATAAAATTTCAGAATCGAAAGGGGCTTCAGAGAACTCCAGTGTCAACCAGAATGAAACAGAAATCCCCTCTACATTCATCCCTAAGAGTTGTAAGACTTCTACTTGAAAACCTGCAGTATTGTTCCTTTGCAATTTGCCAAAATCGACTTTTCTGCAAATTCCATTCATTGTTACTACTTCTGCCTTCTGGATCAAACAAAATAAGCTTAATTCCTTTTCCCTTTCATAACTCATTAAATACTTACAGATAGTTATCGTGTGCACCCTCTGGCTTCTCTCCTTCAGGCAGAAAATACCCATATCTTTCTGTGAATCTTTGTATGAAATTGTTTTGAGGCTCTTCATCAACCTGATTAACCTCTGGACATATTTCACATCTCTCACATCTCCCCCTTTTCTGTGTTCCCACAGCTACTGCCCAAAGCAAGTTCCCATCACTTCTGACCTGGACTCCTGCAATGGTCATGTAATTAGTTTGTCTGGATCATCTCTCCCCATTCCAGTCCATTCTCTGCATATCTGCCTTAAGTACAGGTCTGACTATATCACTGCCCTACTCAATACATTCCAATGCCTTTAGGATAAAATACCTACTCCTCTGTCTGGCTTTTAAAATCAATAGTCAATAAACATCTATTAAGTGTTATTATGTGTCGGGTACTGTGTTAAGCAGAAGAGACACAAATACAAAAAAGAAAGACAGCCCCTGCCCTGAAGATACTTACAATCTAATGGGATTGTACAATCATGCATATATACATACATACAAAAAGGAACTGTGAAGGGGAGGTTGGAAATGTGGAGGGGATGATGATGTTTGAGCACCAAAGTTGATGATGTGGTTTTTCTTCACAACCTGATCCCAACCTACATTTCCAGGTTTATTATGTATCACTCCCATTTCTACTCTCTACATGCCATCCCAATTGACCTTCCACTGATTCCTTATTTCCTTCAAAATTCAGCTCAAGTGCCATCTTCTACATGAAGGCCTTTTTAGTACTCTCCCCAGTTATCAAAGCCTCCTACTCAAAGCCCTGCCCCTGCCACTAAAATCAACCTGCATATTACTTTGTATATATATATTTGATACATATTTTTGTGTATTTGTGTTGTTTTTTTCCTCAATAGAATATAAACTCTTTGAGGACAGGGATTATATCTATCCCTAGCATCCGACATAATATATGGAACATTTGTTGTTGTTGTTGTTGTTGATGATGAGTTATTCAATTACATCTTACTCTTTGGGATCCTATGGACTATAGCACACTAGGCCCTTCTATCCTCCACCTCCCAAAGTCTGTCCAAGGCCATGTTTGTTGCTCCCACGACACTATTTATTCATCTGATTCTTTGTTAACCCCTTCTCATTTTGCCTTCAATTTTTCCCAACATCAGATACAGTAGGCATTTAGTTGGTGTTTGTTGGTTAATTGAGAAACTCAAGATAAAGAGACATTAGGAAATTACTGCAATAATCTGGGTGAAAGGGGATAAAGTCCTGAGCTAGCCTGGCAACTATATGAATAAAAAGAAAGGATTAGATGTAATAGATAGTTTTAAAGGTAGGAATAACAAGACTTAGCAAATGACAGGATATGAGGTACGGGGTGTGGGACAAAATTGATCACTCTGAAGTTGCAAATCTGGATGCCGAAGTGTAGTGGTACCTTGGACAGAAACAGGGGAGTTTGGAAGGTAAGAAAGGGATTGGAAAGAAAGGTAATGAGTTCTGTCTTAGTTATACCAATACTGCTATTTCGTTCCCATAAATGAGAAAGGGAAACCCTCCCCCTGAATCCTTAGTGTAAAGAAAAGGGTTGTTGACAGAATTTAAAAATTATTTCTTCCATATTGAAACCAGTCTGCTTTGTTTGTGCATCTTTAGAATACTTAAGAAACAGGTTGCCACGACATCACTGGAGTAATCAGAAAAGAGACAGTGCTACAGAGTAAGCAGAAGTATCCTCAGAGTCAGAAGCCATGGGTTCAAGATATGCTGACACATGCTAACAATGTGAGTCTAAATGAGTCACCACCTCCCAGCATCCCAGTCAAATCTCTACAATGCTGTTACAGGCTAGTTGCCATTGATCTCCATCCATTGGCATCATAGGTGCAGAAGTCCCCTTTCCCACCCTTCAAGAAGGGATGTCATTATGTATATGGATAGGTAAAGATCTATGAAAAAAGAAAATTGAGCTTGATCACTGATGTCTTTTGCACACTCTATCCCCTATAGATCACAGACATTACAGTTTGTCACTTGTTTGAAAATTGTTTCTATATGCCGGTTCAATGAAACCCTTTACTCCTGAGAAGAAAAAAATTGTCAGTTATTTATACAGAACTTTAAAACTTAAGGCATCCTCACAATGATCCCATGAGATAAGCAGTCTAAATCTTATTATTCCCATTTTATAGATGAAGTAACTGAACCTCAAAGACATAAAATGATGTGCTCAAAGTCACATAGCTAGTAAAAGGTAGGGTGGAAATTTTAATCCAGCCCATTTTCTCCAAATTGATTGATACTATGTGTAACATGTTCACAACATGGGCTTGCTTGGAGACAGTCATGACATACACAATGCTCAAAACTCAAGCCCAAGTCTTGGACTTGGAACAGGAAACTCTGAATTAAAACTCTGCCTCAGACACTTATTTTCTCTGTGAATGTGAGCAAGTTACTTAACTACTCTCAGCCTCTGTTTCCTTATTTGTAAAACCAACATCTCATAGGACTGATTAAAGAGTCAAATGACAAGATACACACACAAAGTGCCTTGCAGACCTTAAAGTGCTACATAAATGCGAGCTATTGTTTTCCATTTATCCTGTACTTCTGTCTGGAGCTGCTTGAGTCTCAAATGAAGATTCCCTGGGCCCCTCCCAGTGCTAAATCATCCCTCCCAATTAGCAGGAAGGGCTCATTACTAAACCAGCCACCTTCTATTAAGAAGGGAAATCTATCTCTCCCCCTGATGCCCTGACATGGACCTGAGGCCATTTCTAATCATTGCCATAGATCAAGAAGGTTCAATTGGGGGAAGGGGGAAGCACAATTTATGCTCTTGGCTGGCGAAGGGCCACATCAGAGTCCTGTGCCAGCCCAATGAGGGGCCTGGGTGAATGGGAGGGCTTCCAAGGAGTGCTGGCAGATGGAAAGCTGGCACAGTTCCCCTTTCCAGTCAAAAGTTCCTTTTTTCTGCCCTCATACTCATTCCCCTCACAATTCCCTCAGCTGCTCTGACATGATGTCTCCTCAAAGGTGATGAAGAAACAGTTTTCCTCTGGTTCATTTTTGTCATTTCTGTCTCCTTGTTCAATAGACAGGATTCCCTGCTGGCCCAGAAGGAATATCATGAAAGTATTTGGCATGAGCAACCAGTATGGAGAATGGGGAGTATCTGGAGAGTCAGCCTGGTATAGTGGAAACCACACTGGAGCTGTCATCAGGTACCTAGGTGATGCAATGGATAGAACACCAGGCTGAGAGTCAGAAAGGCTCACCTTCATGAGTTCTAATCTGATATCAGGTTTGAATCTAACTCTTTCTTAATTTTCTCAACTGTAAAATAGGCTGGAGAAGGAAATGGCAAATCACTGCCATATCTCTGTCAAGAAAACCCCAAATAGGGTCATGAAGAGTCAGATATGAGCAAAGTGACTGAACAATAAAGGAGACAAGTCACTTCATCTCTTTGGGCCCCAAATTGGGAATAATAAGATTTGTGCTATGAGAAGTAGGATAATGAAGTAGATAGAGAACTGGCCTTGGAGTCAAGAAGACTGTATTCAAGTCCCCTTTTGAACATATATTATCTTATGTGACACTGGTCAAGTCACTTAATCACTTATAATGCCTCCCAGGCAACTCTCATAACTTATACAGTTGTCTATCTGTATTAGGAAAAGGAGTTCTGTACTCAGAGTTCCCCACACAGATGAAATCACAGACTTACATACTTCAGAAATATAAGACTAAACCAAACCAAAAATGTTTTCTACCTACTCATAGTGTTATAGAAAAATAAAGTATATGTTATTGATCAGTCATTCCAATTATGTCCTATTTTTCATGACCCCATTTGGGTTTTCTTGGCAAAGATACTAGAATGACTTACCATTTCCTTCTGTAAGTCATTTTACAGAAAAGAAAACTGAGGCAAATAGGGTAAAGTGATTTGCTCAGGATCTCGTAGCTACAAGTGCTTGAATGCTGGATTTGAACTCCAGAAGATGAGATTTTCTAACTTCAGGCCCAGCACCATATCCCCTGAACCATTTATTTTCCCTGATCAAGGGTATAGAAATGATGTATCTCAATGTTAGCTTCAGGGAACTTTTACTGCTGTGCCATTTATACTTTATGACCTTATGGCTAAAGCTACACCTAAGGCTTCCCTTCTTTCCATTTTCAACTTCCATTTGACGTTTTTTGTCACTGTCTTCTCTATGCAGAGCAATTGTGTTAAGTGGGGAGGGGGAGGAAAGCGGCAGTTACTGTAAACTGCTGGACAGCAACTTCTTTCTGAGGCTGCCTGTAGGCTGCAGAATAAAGCAGGGAGAGCCCAGTCCTCTTAGGCTGGTGTTTCTCAAACTGGTTCTTATTCTTGCCCCAGAGCTGAATGTGCTGGAAGGAAAGCAAGTAAAGGAGAGCTCGACGAGAGCTTTCCTTGGCAGAGCAATTTTGCAGAACCCAGTTACCTGGGATGCTTCCTCTGAGTGTCTGTATTTGTATTCCCTTGTGCTGTGTGTGCTGTTCTGAAAATTCTCACTTAGTGCTGTCAGTCCATCAGTCAATAAACATTTACTAAGTGCCTAGTATGTGCCAGGCTATGTGTTGTAGATACAATAAAGTTAAAGGATGGTCCCTGTTCTCAAAGAGATCAGCCTAACGGGGTCAAGACAATGTGCAAACAACCATACAGGACAAATCTGAAGTAGTTAGCAGAAAGAAGGACAAAAGTGATAAGGACTCATGGTCAGTGACGGTCTTAAGTAATCCATGCAAGGACAACAGTTGGAAGACCTTGGTAGATACCGGGTCCAAGCTCTGACAATGTGTTCTGACATCCTGAGCCAGAGAACAAAGAACCTGTCACTTCCTGCCTTTCCCCTTCTGTCTGGGGTGCCCATCCCTGTTTCTCCCTAATTCTCTGCTACTAATTTTTGTATTCTTGGACATCTTTAACTCCACAGCCTTCCAGAAGCTGCCAAAAGGTAGATGAGGATGTTCCACATGGCTTAGATTACTTTTTATAAACCATTCATAAGATTGACTTAAGGGAAAGAGAAATTGATTAGAAAGCAGCAGGGAAATGACTTGCCCTACACCAATGTGTATAATAAATGTAAGATAACAACAACTATAATTTCACCGACACCTCCCATGTTGTCTAAGGACATGGCAAATGCACAATTATAGACTAAATGGTGAAAAGCAACATTTGGCTGCTTTAAAATATCCTCCTTTGGATCATTAGTGGTGTGGGTGTCAATGAGAAGGAAATGTTCACTCAGCTCTGGGATTTTTCATCACCAGAGCTTAGCACCATGTGGCATGTGGATTTAAGAGGCAATGGAGTATAGTAGAAATATAGTAGAAAGAGCCAGGACCCAGGTTCACATGCTAGTTCTAATACATATAAATTGTGGGAATGTGGGTGAGACACTGAGAGCTAATCCTCAGTTTCCTTATCTGTAAAATGGAGCTGATTATTCTCCTTAACCTCCTGGAGTTTTTATGAAAAATAAGCTTTGGAAACCTGAAAGTACTATGGGAGTTGTTATTATCAGTGCTTAGTCTCATAATTGGGATTCAAGCTGTGACACATTGTAAATCTCCCCCCAGAACAAAACAAATTCCACGTGAATTTCGGTTTAACTTTCCTGAACCTCAATTTACCTATCTGTAAAACAGGAATTTGTTGTTCATTCAGGTCTGACTCTTTGTGACCCCATTTGGGGTTTTCTTGGTAAAAAAGACTGAAAGGATTTGGTATTTCTTTCTCTAGATCATTTTACACTTCAGAAACTGAAGTAAAAAGGGTTTGAGATCAGATTCGAACTCCAGAAGATGACTTTTCCTAAGCTCCAGAATTAGCACTCTATCCACTGCACCACCTAGCTGCCCTAGGAATAATAATACTTTCCTTAATTACTTCATGATGTGGTTACAAAGGGCTTTTAAAAAAGCTTAAAATACTTATAGCAATGTGACTTTTCTCAATCTTTCCCTTCTCCTAATCCAATGCTCTGCATACAGTAGGCACTTAAAGGTTTATTGAATAATCACATGTATACCTAGAAAAAGATGGGCTAATGGGCCATTCATCCAGAGAGAGAACTATGGACATTGAATGTGGATTGAAGCATAGTAGTTTTACCTTTTGCTGTTGTCATTATTGGTTGGTTGGTTGTTTTTTTTCTTTCTCGTTTTTTTTATATGATTTTTCTTGTACAGCATGATGAATATGGAAATATGTTTAAAAGGACTGCACATATTCAAACTATATCAGATTTCTTTCTGTCTTGGGAAGGGGGGACGTAAGGAAGGAAGGAGGAAAAATTTGGAACACAAAATCTTATAAAAATGAATGTTGACAACTATCTTTACATGTATTTGGAAAAATAAAATACTATTGAGAAAAAAAAGATTGGCTAGTAAAATAATAAGAAAGATCCTACGTTGATAGTCCTGAGATATGAAAAAATACAAAGGAAGTTTTCTATTGTTAGGGACCTTTAGCATTAGATTCTTCATGGAGAATATAGGAAAACAAAAACAAAAACAAAACATAGCAACAAAAAGCATAGAGGGGTTGTGATGTACATAGATAAAAGAGGAAGTGCTTATACTAAAGATTCACTCCAAATATCAGACCAAGTATGGGGCTTGGACATGGCCTACAGGACTTGTCAATAACAAAGTCTGTAGCAGAACTCAGGAGTCACCAAATGACAGAGCTGATAGCAAGTAGTTGAGGTGGGAGGAAAGGGAAGGAAACAAAAACGTATTTATATATACATATATATATATATGTAATTATTTGTCAGATATATAATATATAATCATGTCTCAGACACTGTGTTAAACATTTTACAAATATTATCTCAATGGGAAATAAATATTGTTATTGTCCCCATTTTATAGTTGAGAAAATAGAGGTAAATGACTTGCCAGAGCCACAGAGTGTGGAAGTGTCTGAGGCTTGATTTGAACTCAAGATTCCTGGCACAATACCCAGACTTCTATCTACTGCCCCATCGGGCTGCCTGGGGACATTGGATTTCAGTATTGACAAGGCCTTAGAACATTGAACATTGAATAGCAGATATGGCAGACTTTAAAAAACTGAGCTCTAAAGGAGTTTAAAACATAGAATATCAGAGCTGGAAGGAAATTTGCAATATAGACTATAATATGTTATTTTCCAGAAGGAGGAAACTGAGGTCCATAGAGAAGTTTCTAGTAGCTCTTTTCCCAAACTCCAGTTCTATATTCAATACTTGTTAACTGTATGGCCATGGGCAAATTTTCCTTTCTCTGAGCTTTAGCTTCCTCTTTTGTAAAACAAAGCTAATATTTCTTACATTCCCTACTTTACAGTGTAATGGGGGAAATGTGTTGTACATTTCAAAGCACTATAGAAATTGTATTGTTTATATTTTTTCTGCATATTATTTACAGTTTGCAAACTGGTGGTTTCTATCCTTCTAGGGAAACAAAACCAGGTCTGCAGATGCCAAAAAGAGATGGAGAAAAAGAAAGGATGAGGAGGGAGGAGGGGGCTGTGTAACAATTAATCAATCTAACTACTACTGGGACCAGAGGAAGCAAACACTTGCCAGTAGGGATCAAGGAGCCAGGGCAGGAGGCCAGCAGAACAACTTAGTAGAAGGTAATGCTCATTCACTGTACACAAGGGTGAGAGTTGAGAGGCTTGAGATCCTAGAAGTGGCAGATTAAGCCATCTGTTCCGGTCAAGCTCCGGGCTCAGGGTCTGAGGGCCCAGCTTTCCATCCTAGCTCTGCCACTGACTTGGACAAATCCCTTCACACAAAATGACAGAATATACCCCTCAGTTTCATCATCTGTAAAATGAAGAAGTAGAACTTGTAGAATGCTGAAAAGAGAATTTTCTCTAGTGTCAGAGAACCTGGATTCAAATCTTCCTCTGATACTTAATATCTGTGTGACACTGGGTAAGTCACTCAACATTTATGGACCTCAGTTTCCTCATCTGTAATGAAGAGCTGAAGTAATAGTTTATTGGACAGAATATTGGCTTGTGAACTCAGAAAACCTGGATTCAGATCCTGTTTCTCATACTTAGCACCTGTGTGACATTGGCTAAATTATTCAACATTTATATTTCTCAGTTTCATCATCTGTAAAATGAAGGGATTAAACTAGTGGTTTGTTTACTGAATACTGGCTATAGAAGCAGAGGACCTGGATTCAAGTTCTGTTGCTGATTCTTAGTACCCACGTCTCCTTGAAGAAATCACCAGTTTCTTTGTGCTTCAATGCCATCATCTGTAAAATGATGATTTTGGATTAGGAGACCTTCAAGCTTTCTTCTCAGGTCTAGAGTTGGGATCCCATGAAATTTATGGTCTCTGAAGCCCCTCCCAGATCTTAGATCTTATGTTCATAGATCAATAACTAGATATGACCTTAGAGGTCAACTAGTCTAATCTTCTCATGTTATAGGTGAGGAACTTGAAGCCCAGAGTAGGGAAATAACCTGTTCAAGATCACATAGCTAATAAAATACAAAAGTCAGGACTCAAATCAGGTCTTGTGACTCAATATTAGTCCATTGTACTGTACCATGTTCCTGTCCAGGGTGCTGAAGTACTATCAAGGTATAATGAACAGCCCTCAAAAGAAATACTTCTGTTTGTCCCCCAGAGAGGCCAGTGGGTAAAATTCCAGTAACTTACAATGCTTTTTCTCATGTAAGTTGTGAGAGCCATCAGGATGCAGTGTAATACACATTGCTCCGAGAACTAAAAGATCTGAGTTTGAATCTTAGCTTAGATACATATTAGAAGTATGATCCTGGGCTCTAAGAAGTATGCATCAACTACAAAGGACTTATGAAGGAAGAGGCTATTCAACTCAAGAGAAAGAATTAATATATTGAAGTATATATTATATAATTTCACACACATGTGTGTGTATGAGTATTAAATGGTGAAATGTTGGGAAGGAGGAAAGAAGACAGCTTAGAACTCAAAATGTAACCAAAATTTGTTTTAAAAACCTTAAAAAAGGTGTGATTCTAATCAAGTTATTATTCATCTGTAAAATGGAATTCATATAATTTTACATTACCTACCTCACTTAGTAAAGTGCTTAGTAAACGCTGAAGAGTTATAGAAATGGAAATGATTATTATCATCAAATTCAACTATTTGAGGGCAAGAGTTATCCCCTTCCTGGACCAAGAGGCAGAGCCCTTGGCAGAATCAGAACTATAAAAATATCACAATGCCAGGAAATATAAGATGGATCTGGAAAAATGAGATGGGACTTTGTTGAGTTAGCAAGCTCATTCCCACATATTACTGGAGAGGAGTCTTAGATTGGCAGTCAAAAGACCTAGGACCCACTGTCTTCCAACTCTGGCTCTGACTTGCTGTGGAACTCTGGTGGGCCACTTCCCTCCTATGGCTATTTCCTCTCCTGCAAAATGAGAGGTTTGAACTAGATGGTCCTTGGTAGGTCTAAGATTGCTTGTTCTTATGTCCAGAAGTTCTTGACTAACTATTATTGCCTTGGACTTTTAAGGGTTCTCTGTAGACAAGATTAAAAATGTAATTTTGCTAAATGTAATTTCCCCCACATTCCAAACTGTGGAAAGATTTAGGATTGAATCAAAAAAATGCTTATTTTCTCATGTTAAATGTAAGCCTGGAGAGCTTACCTTTTTTTTTATACATGACCAAGCCGTTTTGCTGTACAAAAAGAATCAGACTCTGAAATATTGTACAATTAGCCTGTGAAGGAAATCCAAAATGCAGGCAGGCAAAAATATAGGGATTGGGAATTCAATGTAATGGTTCTTAGTCATCTCCCAGAGTTCTTTTGCTGGGTGTAGCTGGTTCAGTTCATTATTACTTCATTGGAACTGATTTGGTTCATCCCATTGCTGAAGATGGCCAGGTCCATCAGAATTGATCATCATATAGTATTGTTGAAGTATATAATGATCTCCTGGCCCTGCTCGTTTCACTCAGCATCAGTTCGTGTAAGTCTCTCCAGGCCTTTCTGAAATCATCCTGTTGGTCATTTCTTAATGAACAATAATATTCCATATTATTCATATACCTCAATTTATTCAGCCATTCTCCAGTTGATGGTCATCTACTCAGTTTCCAGTTTCTGGCCACTACAAAGAGGGCTGCCACAAACATTCGTGTACATACAAGTCCCTTTCCTTTCTTTAAAATCTCTTTGGGATATAAGCCCAATAGAAACACTACAGGATCAAAGGGTATGCACAGTTTGATAACTTTTTGAGCATAGTTCCAAATTGCTCTCGAATGGTTGGATGTATTCACAATTCCACCAACAATGTATTAGTGTCCCTTTTCCCCACATCCCCTCCAATATTCCGCATTATCTTTCCCTGTCATTCTAGCCAATCTGACAGGTGTGTAGTGGTGTCTCAGAGTTGTCTTAATTTGCATTTCTCTGATTAATAATGACTTTCATATGGCTAGAAACAGTTTCAATTTCTTCGTCTGAGAATCGTCCGTTCATATCCTTTGACCAAATATTTATCAATTGGAGAATGGCTTGATTTCCTATAAATTAGAGTCAATTTTCTATATATCTTGGAAATTAGTCCTTTATCAGAACTTTTGACTGTAAAAATATTTCCCCAGTTTATTGCTTCCCTTCTAATCTTGTCTGCATTAGTTTTGTTTGTACAAAAACTTTTCAGTTTGATATAATCAAAATTTTCTATTTTGTGATCAGTAATGATCTCTAGCTCTTCTTTGGTCATATATTCCTTCCTCTTCCACAGGTCTGAGAGGTAAACTATCCTGTGTTCCTCTAATTTATTTATAATCTCATTCTTTATGTTTAGGTCATGAACCCATTTTGACCTTATCTTGGTGAGCTTACCTTTTTAATACCAAAGTCAAATACAATTTTTTGGTGAATTTATTTATTTATTTGTTGTTTCCTTTTTAATTTTTCTATTCACTTATTCATTCTTTTGTTTCATTCATTTATTTAACAAATATTTTAAACCACTTTTGTGTGTACAGTACTATGATAGATATGGCAGGGGCAGAGAGAGGGAATGCAAAAGAAGTTGAAAGTAATACAGTTCCTTTTCTGTCCCCTTATAGACTGGGTAGGAAATTTTATATATATTTATAAAATATGTATGGAAAGGATGAAGAATTCAGAGAAACTTGGAAAGATTTATGTGAATTGATGTAGAGCATGATAAGCAAACCAGAAAAAATAATTTATAAGATGATTAAAACAGTATAAATGGAAAAAACAAAAAACCTGAACCTGAATATTATATCATTTTAGTGACCAAGCTTGGTTCTGAAGAAATAAGAAAATGTTTCTTCTTCCCCTCTTTACAGACATGAACAACTATGAGGGCAGAATACCATCAGACTGAGTTGTTATGTGATTTAATTTTGCTGACCTATTTTTTTGGCTCTCTTTTTTTATCCTTTGTCACAAAGTATGACTCATTGGGTTACATAGAGGGTTACATCTGGAAATGAAGATGTTCTCAAAGCAAAAGATAACGATTTAATAAATTTTAAATACACATATATACATTTATTGGTATATACATATATATATATATACACACACATATGGATATGTGTATATATCAATTTTTGTGACTAAAAAGAGATTTGAGTGAAGAGAGACTTGGAAGAGAGCCTGACCAATGAATGGACTGATCTTGACTCCATACTCAGTTCCTCTATCTTAGGAAAAAGGAATTATGGATCAATGATGACAGAGCTGGCTTGTACTATATTGGCTCTCGTGGCTTATCTCTTTGCAATTCATCATATCTATGCTGGGCTACTGAATCTCTTCTTCCTTCTGGCCTGGCTCTGATATCTATGACACATAACTCCTTTTTCCAAAGAGGAGAAAACACAGTTTGGAAGCCAAGATCAATCTGTCCCAAGGTCAGTCTCTCCTCTAAGTAATTCTGCCTTAAAAACATATATTTATATCTATATCTATATCTATATGTATTTGTGTTCATGTATATATGTATATACATATGTGTATGTATGTGTATGTTTTTCCAAAAAAGACCTTAACAGTATGGAATAGTGGACCAAATCAAATAAGAGGAAATAATAAGGATAAATGCAAAGTCCTTCGTTTGGATTCAAATAGTTAATTGTATAAGTATAGAAGAGGGGAGATGTGGCTAATTAAAACTTCATATGGAAAAGGAATTGTGTATGTATGTTTTTCCAAAAAGACCTCAACAGTATGACATAATGGGCCAAGCCAAATAAGAGGAAATAATAGGGATAAATGCAAAGTCCTTCATTTGGATTCAAATAGTCAATTACATAAATACAGAAGAGGAGGAATGTAGCTAATTAAAACTTCATGTGGAAAAAAAGGAGTTTTTTTAGACTGGAATCTCAATATGAATCAAACCGTAATATAGCAGATTAGTTAAATAAAAAAAAACAACAAAACTTATGTGATCTTGGATTGCATTGACAGAAAAATGATGTCTGGCTGTCTTTGGTCCTGATCAGACCACACCTAGAGTACTGTGTTTGCTTCTGAGAGTCAGGGAAGCTTTAGGTAAAACCTTGATAAACCCAGCCATGAATAGAGGAAGATGACCAGGATAGAGAGGGGATTAGAAACAAACAACAGCAACAATAACTAGCATCTACTATGTTCCAGATGTTGTACTGAGTGCATTACAAATAGTTTATCATTTAATCCTCAAAACAACCCTGTAAAGTAGGTACTATTATTATCCCTATTTTAGAGTTAACAAATAGGTTAAGTGACTTGCCTAAGGTTACACAGATAATAAGTATTCAACTTTGGATTTGAGTTCAAGTTTTCAAGGATCAGTTGAAGGAATTGGAAAAATTTATTCTGGAGAATAAAAGATTTATGGGAACAAAATAAAGGACTGTCACAAGAGATAGGAATGAGACACATTCTGCTTGATCTAAAAGGGCAAAAGTAGGAGTAATGGTTGAAAATTTTAAAGACATAGACTTAGCCTAAATATAAGAGAAAGACTTGTTCTCCAGAATTGTTCAAAGGTGAAATACACTGACCCCAGGAGATGATGAGTTTTTTCTCCCTAGAGATCAATAGCAGAGGTCAGTTAGATATTCTATGATTTCTACTAATAGAGGATGGAGTAGGGACAACTCCCATCCAGGCCTCGGTTGGCTTGCATGTCCCTTCTGTGATGTTATAGCAAGAGTACTTAAGGCCACAGTGGAAAGCTCCCTGATTGCTATGGAAATTTAGTATGTTGGGAGAGGAGCATCACCATGGTTTGAGATCAGGCTGGGTAGACTTCCTGAAGAAACTGGGTCTTGAGTATTATTACCCTGAAGGGAAAAACTAAGTTTTTGACTAGTGCATAAAAGCAGGGAGGAATGTCAGGGGAGAGAAACCAGCATGAGTAAAAGTCTGAATGAAGAACACCCATAGCATGAGATGATAAGGAGACCCACTGACTAAAGCAAAAGGTACACAGGAAGTCTGGGCGGCTACGTGGTGTAGTTCATAGAGCATCAGGTCTGGAGTTCAGGAACTCTCCTCTCCCTGAGTTCAAATCAGGCCTCAGATACTAGCTGTATGAGCCTGGGCAAGTCACTTAACCTTGTTTGTGTTGGTTTCCTAATCTGTAATAAGCTGGAGAGGGAAATGGCAAACCACTTCAGATCCTTTGCCAGGATGGGGTCATAAAGAGTTGGATATGACTGAATAACAGCAAAAGCATGGGAAACAGAAAAAGAAGATTGCAAGGGTATTCAGAATGCTCCCATCCACATATTCCTCTCTCTTCTTGGCTGTTTCCCAACACTGAGTTCTAAACTTGCCATTCCTACCAATTATGGCCTCATTACTTCCTACAAAATTGTTTTCCAAACTAGAAATCAACAAGTAATAAATGTTAGTGCTAAGTACTGGAAATATAAAGACAAAAATAAAACAGTGGCTGCCCTCAAGGAACTTATATTCAATAAAGTGAGAAGATAGATAGATGGATGGAGAGATAGATAGATAGATAGATGGATAGATAGATAAAGGTAATAGAAGGGCACTAGCAGCTGGGAGAGGGCTCAGGCAACATTTCTTGTAGAATCAGATTTGGGGAAAGATAATGGAATTAGCCATTAGTGAAGAATGGGTTCATTTAGGATTTGGAATTGGAAGGGACTTTATTATATGTTTTATTCTAACGTACTCATTTTATTTTAAAATAAATTTTAAGTATTCTATTTTTCCAAATACATGCAAAGATAGTTTTTAACATTCTTCTTTGTAAAACCTATGTTCCAATTTCCACACCCTGCCCAAGACAGCAAGTAATCCAATATATAGCCTACTCATTTTAGCTAAAATTTTAAGTGACTTGCCCAAGAACTCACAGTTAGGAAGCTGCACAGTTGGACTTCCAGCCCAGGTCCTCTGACTCCAAACTCTGCATACATTCAGCTCTCTCCTTCCCCATCCCCAGAAGACCATGAGTGGGTAATAACTTGGAGCCCTTTCGTGCTCTTCCCCCAGCACAGTGTAACGGAGTTCAGCCATCAATCACACTTATCAGCCCTCTTATTTCATCCTTTATCCAACTGTCTCTGGTGTCACTCTGTGTCCTTAACTCAGAGTTATGAGAGATTGAGCACTCAGGTCTGGGCCTTTTGAAGGATTCATGGGTCCAACCATGGCCATCCATCAGGGATAAAAAATCTCAGTGGCTTCTTAGTGGGGAGAAGATAATTTACCAAAGGCAAAAGAAGGACCCTTTGGTTTCTGCAGCAAGAAATTCCAGAGCTAATGTGAAGATGAGGAGGAGGATGATAGTGATTGTTGGACATGGGATCAGAAAATCTGGCTTCAAGCTCTAGCTGTGACACTTACTGTGTCTGTGTGATACTTTCATATAGCTGGACCTCATTTTCCCCAGGGCTGAATAGAACTGGATCAGTGGTTCTCAAAGGGTATACCCCAAGTTTTACCACAAATTTTTCATTATTATATTATTTAAGGTTTTTTAAAATATAAATTTTAATTTATTAAGTATACATTATAAGGTTAAATATGGTATTTGCTCCAGAATTAGCACTCCTACTTCTGTCCTAGGCCCCTGGGGGGAGAGTTTGACCAAATAAGACCTGGTCCAGACTTATAATACTATTCTCAGTTCCTTCTTCACACAATGACACATCCTCCATCTTCTGCATCAGACAGGATCTAGTATTCCAGCTCTCTCCCCATCCCACCCCAATCTTTCTACCTAATTCTAGAAATAATAATCAAATCCTGTAAACATGTCAATCAATTTCCTTATGACTCCACTCACCATCCCTGTAACTTCTCAAATCAAAATGTCCTTTCCTGGCTATTGATCCCCAGCAAGCCAATCCTCTACATATGTTCTTCCCATTAGAATGTAAGTTCTTTGAGGGAAGTGCCTCTTTTGTTTGATTATGACTGAATAAATAATGCTTAGAACAGTGCTTAACACATAGTAATAATCATAATCATAGCTAATATTTGTATAACTTACTTTACTCATTGTTATTATCTCATTGGATTTATCTAACCCCAGGAAATAGATGCTATTATCCCCATTTTACAGATGAGGAAATTGAGACAAACTATATTAAGTGACCTACCTTGGATCTCACAGCTAGTAAGAGTCTGAAGCCAGTTTTGAACTGTGTTTGAAGTGTCCGATTCCAGACCTGGGGCTCTATCCACTAGGCCAACGAGTAAGTGCTAGCACATAGTATTTAATAAATGTTTTTAAAATTCATTCATTCATTAAATGAACACAACTTGTCTATTAAACCTACACTAACCTCAAAACAGAAAAAAGAATTCAACAAAGATGTCCAGTCTTCTTAAAAGTAAATTGAATCTCCTTACACTTTCACAGTGTTGCTAACTTAACGGTTCCCTGATGCCTTACACCAAAGAATGTTGCACACTGAACAAAACAACAATAAAAATATTGAGAACCACTGGGTTGGGTGGTATCCAAAGCTTCTCCTACTTCTAATTCCTATTATATTAGAAGATGATAATTTCTCCTTGGTATTCTGCAGCTGGAATATTCTAGGCTGGGATAGCTATTAAGGAATCTGTGGACTTGGATGAGGAAAATATTACATTTTTATTTTCACTAACCTCTATCTGAAATTAAGCATTTCTTTTAATTATTTAAAACTCTTATCCTGAGGGTGCATCCATAGGCTTCATTAAGACCCACTGGTCTATGCAGGGCTGGTTCAATATTAGGAAAACTATTAGTATAATTGACTATATCAATATATGATCATCTCAATAGATACAGAAAAAGCATTTGATAAAATCTAACACACATTCCTATTAAAAACACTAGAGAGTATAGGAATAAATGGACTTTTCCTTAAAATAGTCAGTACCATCTATTTAAAACCATCAACAAGCATCATGTGTAATGGCGATAAACTAGAACCATTCCCAATAAGATCAGGGATGAAACAAGGTTGCCCACTATCACCATTGCTATTCAATATTGTATTAGAAATGCTAGCCTTGGCAATAAGAGAAGAAAAAGAGATTAAAGGAATTAGAGTAGGTAATGAGGAAACCAAATTATCACTCTTTGCACTTGATATGATGATATACTTAGAGAACCCTAGAGAATCAACTAAAAAGCTATTAGAAATAATCCATACCTTTCACAAAATTGCAGGATACAAAATAAATCCACATAAATCATCAGCATTCTTATACATCACTAATAAAATCCAACAGCAAGAGATACAAAGAGAAATTCCATTTAAAATACCTGTTGATGATATAAAATATTTGGGATTTTATCTGCCAAGGGTAAGTCAGGAACTATATAAACAAAACTACAAAGCACTTTCCACACAAATAAAGTCAGATCTAAGCAATTGGAAAATTATCAAGTGCTCATGGAAAGGTCAAGCAAATATAATAAAGATCACAATACTCCCTAAACTAATCTATTTATTTAATGCTATACCAATAAAACTCCCAAGAAACTATTTTACTGAACTAGAAAAAATAACAACAAAATTCATCTGGAAGAACAAATGGTCAAGAATTTCAAAGGAATTAATGAAGAAAAAGCAAATGAAGGAGGTCTAGCTGTATCAGACCTAAAACAATATTATAAAGCAGCAGTCATCAAAACCATTTGGAATTGGCTAAGAAATAGAGAAGTTCATCAGTGAAATAGGTTTGGTTCACAGAATGACTATTACAATGACTATAACAATCTAGTATTTGACAAACCCAAAGGCCCCACCTTTTGGGATAAGAATTCACTATTTGACAAAAACTTCTGGGAAAATTGGAAACTAGTATGGCAGAAAGTAAGCATGGACTCACACCTAACACCATATACCAAGATAAGGTCGAAATGGGTTCATACTCTAGACATAAAGAATGATACCATAAACAAATTAGAAGAACATAGGACAGTTTATCTCTCAGATTTGTGGATGAGGAAGGAATTTGTGACCAAAGAAGAACTAGAAATCATTATTAATCACAAAATAGATAATTTTGATTATATTAAGTTAAAAAGTTTTTTACAAACAAAACTAATGCAGACAAGATTAGAAGGGAAGCAATAAACCAGGAAAACATTTTTACATTCAAAGGTTCTGATAAAGGCCTCATTTCTAAAATATATAGAGAATTGACTCAAATTTGTAAGAATTCAAGCTATTCCCCAAGTGATAAATGTCCAAAGGATATGAACAATTTTCATATGAAGAAAGTGAAACTATTTGTAGTCATATGAAAAGGTGTTCCAAATTACTCCCTGCTCAGAGAGATACAAATTAAGACAACTCTGAGATACCACTACACACCTATCAGTTTGGCTAAGATGACAGGAAAAGATAATGACGAATGTTGGAGGGGATATGGGAAAACTGGGGACACTGATACATTGTTGGTGGAACTGTGAACGGATCCAACCATTCTGGAGTACAATTTGAAACTATACTTAAAAAGTTTTCAAACTGTGCATACCTTTTGATACAGCAGTGTTACTACTGGGCTTAAAGAAGGGGAAAAGGGACCTGTATGTGCAACAATGTTTGTGGCAGCCCTTTTTGTAGTGGCTAGAAACTGGAAATTGAAGGGATGCCCATTTTTATATCCAAAGGATCTGATAAAGGCCTCATTTCTAAAATATATAGAGAATTGATTCAAATTTATAATAGTTCAAGCCATTCTCCAATTGATAAATGGTCAAAAGATATGAACAGATAATTTTCAGATGAAGAAATTGAAACTATTTGTAGCCATATGAAAAGGTGCTCCAAATCACCACTGATCAGAGAAATGCAAATTAAGACAACTCTGAGATACTACTACACACTTCTCAGATTGGCTAAGATGACAAGAAAAGATAGTGATGAATGTTGGAGGGGATGTGGGAAAACAGGGACATTGATACATTGTTGGTGGAATTGTGAACACATCTAGCCATTGTGGAGAGCAATTTGGAACTATACTCAAAAAGTTATCAACTGTGCATACCCCTTTGGTCCAGCAGTGTTTCTACTGGGCTTATACCCCAAAGAGATACTAAAGAAAGGAAAGGGACCAGTATGTGCCAAAATGTTTGTGGCAGCTCTGTTTGTAGTGTCTAGAAACTGGAAACTGAGTGGATGCCCTTCAAATGGAGAATGGCTGAATAAGTTATGGTGTCTGAATGCTATGGAATACTAATATTCTGTAAGAAATGACCAACAGAATGAATACAGAAAGGCTTGGAGAGATCTACAAGAACTGATGCTAAGTGAAATGAGCAGAACCAGGAGGTCATTATACATGGCAACAGCAAAACTATACGATGATCAATTCTGGTGGAAATGGCTCTCTGACAATGAGATGATTCAGACTAGTTCCACTTGTACAGTGACAAAGAGAGCCATCTACACCCAGAGAGAACTGTGGGAACAGAGTGTAGAACACAACATAACATTCTCACTCTCTCTGTTGTTATTTGTTTGCATTGTGTTTTCTTTTTCAGTTTTTTTTTCTTCCTTCTTGATCTGATTGTTCTTGCACAAGATAATTGTGTAAATATGTGTACATATATTGGATCTAACATGTATTTCAACATATTTTTAAAAGACTCATTGGCCTAAGTCATTTCGGGAAATCTGTGGCCCTGGTGCTCACTCTGAATACTTCTGGGAATGCATTGGTCCCTACAATGCTCCCTGATTACAAATGGAGATGGTCTTGGTCCTGTAAGCCTGAGACAGTAGAATACTAGGCTTAGAGGACAGGGATTCAAGTCCCAGCTCAAATACTTAACTGGCTGTATGACTCTGAGCAAATTCCTTCCCCTCTATGGCAACTAGGTCAAAGTACTAGTCAATTGCTAAACTGGAAGAAAAGACCTAAATTCAAATTCGACCTCAGACACTAGCGAGGTGACCCTAGTAAATCAGTTTTCTCAATTGTAAAATTGGGATAATAATAGTACCTCCAGTGAAATGATATTTATAAAGCACGTAGCACAGTACCTGGCACACAGTATGAACTTAATAAATGCTTATTCCATTTCCTTCCCACTCTCTAAGGTTCAGTTTCCTCTTCTGTAAAATGGGGATAATAACCTGTCCTTAGGGTTTCTGCAAAGAAAGTTCTATGTAAATAAAAGTGCCAAAGAAATAGGAATAATTGATTATTGTTGCTGCTGTTAATGTTATTGTGCTCCAGGAAATGAGTAGAGAGTCATGAAAGGAGTCAGACTGGAGAAAGATTTCCTAGACCCTCAGGGGACAAGGCTTTAGGAAACTCTAGTCAAATTTTTCTGCAAAACAGATGACTCAGACAGCAGTCCTGGAATAACCAAGGCAGAGGCACTGGGGGAAGTGAGAAAGAGTTCTACTCTAGCCGCTAACAGAGTGCGATATCCCAGGAATAGCAGGATGTCATGTAACTATAATTGTGCAGTGCCAGAGTCCTAGACATGAAGTCAGATGGCCCATCTCCAGAGTAGCACCTAAGACCTGCTCCTTCTGGGGAAAGCCCTACTAATTACACCTGGAGCAAGGGCAAGACACCTTTTTTGTCGGGAGGGACTGAGACCAGGAGATTATTTTGAGACTGCAGCTAGTATAGTGCACAGAGTGCCAGGCCTAGTGTCAAAGCCCTGAGTTCAAATATGACATTTACTAGCTAAAGAAACATGCCTTTTTTTCAGTGGCACATGGCACCTACACAAAAATTGATCATGTATTAGGGCATAAAAACTGCACAATCAAATGCAGAAAGGCAGAAATAGTAAATGCGTCCTTTTCAGATCATAATACAATAAAAATTACGGGTAATACATGAAAAAATAGACCAAAAATTAATTGGAAACTAAACAATCTAATTCTAAAGAATGAGTGGGTCAAACAACACTTACTAGCTATGTGAACCTGGGCAAATAACTTCACCCACTTTGCCTCAGAGAAAGAAATGACAAACCTCTCCAGTACCTTTGCCAAAAAACAAAACAAAACAAAAAGAAACCCTAAAGGGAGTCATGAAGAGCTGGGCATAATTGAAAACACTCAGCAACAACAATGTGTGAGAGGAGAAGGCAAAGGGGGCAGAGTGGAAATGACAGATCAAAGGAGATGGCTTTTATTTTAAATAATTAGCCTTGATAAGTTCTATTATTTCTAAGCTACTAAAGGACTGAGATTTTTATCATTTTCCTTAAAATTCATCATTCTGGAGCGAAGGTTTGATCGTCCCACCTAGATCCTCAAATTATGTCTGAATTGGAGTCTCAACTCTTTCCCTTACCAATCCATGTTGATGAGTAAGTCAGTTTACCTCTAGTAATACTTGTCCTATATAGCTTTTCAGACACCCAGAAACTCAGAAGTGACAACATCCATAAAAAGGAGCCAGGAAAAACAAAAGAAGCCAGGAGGAAAATCCCTGATCTTAAATGTCTATATACAGATGAACAAGGTTTAAGCAATAAACAAGAAGAGCTAGAGTCCTGAGACAAGGCAGCAACTTTTACTTTTTAGGGATCAGGAAGCCTCCCTCAACCTCTCTTTATTCCATTGCCTAACCTCTATTCATTATTTACTACTTATCCTTGTTTTGTGAAAATAAGATACAAAAGCTTACTTTTTATATATTTGCTTACATGTTGCCTTCCTCATTAGACTGTAAACTCCTTGAGAGCAGGGACTATTTTTTGCTTCTGTTTATATCCCTAACACTTAGCATTATATCTGTTACATAGTCATAAATGTTTCTTGGTTGATTGATTAATCATTGGAACTTGTCAGAATGAGATCTTAGACAAATCTATATTTGTATTTGGGTATAATTTATTCAAATGACATAGGACTAGTAAAAGAAGTGAATAGATTCTAATGTATATTTGTTTTATAAAAAAATTCAGAAACCATATGAGAGAAGTTCAATAAAGAACAACAGAGGAACAAACAAATGATTTTAAAAGAAGGCTTAGAGAAGATGGAAGCAAGGACAGGTAACCGGATGAGAACAAAAGCATGGCATAGAGCTGGGGAAATGGTGCCAGGAGCTCTAAATGGTGCTCAGAATTAGTAGAGATTGGCCAGGAAAATTAAGGACGACAAAGAGAATCAATTCAATAATACTGGGAAAAGGTGAGAATCAATGTAATTTTACCAGTGCTTAGGGAGGATGTGATGATGATAACTGGCACCAGGAAGAAGGCAAAGCTGATCAATTCTTATTTTGTTTCTTTTTTTATCTCTTCCAAGGAAAATGGGCTTTGGACTGAAAAGGAACAAAAATGTTTGTTGCTGCTGTTCAGCCATATCCAGCTCTTCATGTTCCCATTAGAGGTTTTCTTGACAGAGACAGGAGAGGTTTGCCATTTCCTTCTCCACTTCATTTTATGGATGAGGAAAATGAGGTAAACAGAGTGAAGTAACTTTTCCAAGTTCACACAGCTAGTAAGTATCTGAGGTCAGATTTGAACTCATAAAGATGAGTCTTCTTGATGTTAACCCTGGTGCACTATTCACCATACTATTGCTCTAACAGAGTAAATTTGAGAATTAAGAAAGAAGGGTGGCCCTCAATTCCCAAGTACATTGTTAGGAGCTACTGTCAGTAATCTATGAAAGAAACATTGTGGAGAAAAGCAAACAGAAGAAGGGTAAATATAATATTTCTTAAAAGGGAGAAGACTGGAATCTGCCAATCAAGCCAGAATCTGAAAGATTCCAGAATATATTATTAAAGAGATAATTGGTGAAGATCTAGAAGGAAGCAATGGTCACAAAAAAATGCAATTTATCTTCATTAATAAGAGGCCATACCAATGCAATTTCTTGCCCTTTTTGATAGGCTTACCAAACTGGTCAATCAAGAGAATGGTATAGATATGATTTAGCTAAATTTTATTAAAGTGTTTAGAAAACATGTCATACTGTTCTTGTGGAGAGGATGGAAGGTTGTGAGCTTGATAATAGTCCAATTAGATGTATTTAGAAATGGTTGAATGACCAATCTCAAAGAGTAAACATTCATGATTCGATGTCAACTTGGCAGGAAGTCTCTAATGGAATGGCTCAGAGATACATGCTAGTTAATATTTTTATCAATGATGTGGATAAAGATAGAGTCGGCAGTCTTGTCAAATTTGAAGATATTACAAAGCCACTAAGGTAGATAGTGGTTGACAGTCAAGATCCCAAAAGATTTTGACAGTCTAGGGCATAGGACTAGATCTAATAAGATCAGATTTAATGAGGATAGAATGTAAAATACTATGTTTGGGTCCAATAAATTGACTTCATGAGAGAAGCAGTTAGATAGCAGCTTGTTAGGAAAAGATCTCGGTCTTTTAGAGGGCTCAATATGAGTCAACAGTATGATATGGAAATGATTTTTTAATGTAGTTTTTAATTACCTGTAAATGTAATTGATGTCATGTAATCTCGGGCTGCACAGAGAGAGGCTTAGCTTTCACTCCTGCTGTACTTTGCCCAGGTTAGGTCACATCTAACAGTCTCTGTCCTTAAGGAGTTTATAATGAATTGTAAATACAACCTGTAAACAAATATATACAAAGCAAGCTACATATAACATAAATAGGAAATAATATTCCTCATAATTACCTTCTGAGATAAGGAGTGTACATACTAATAAACCCATTTTACATATGAGTAAACTGAGACTTGGAGATTTAGTAGTCAAGATTCAATGACTTAACTATGTCAAAATCAATCTTGCTTCTCTTAAGATTTTCTCCTAAGCCAGTGGTAGGTAGAAAAGGGCCACTAAGCCACACCATGAGGCCACATATTGACTTAGAAAGCCACAAACTAGTTTTATCTGTGTTTTATTGTATTTTTGCTTATTTTGTTGAATATCTCCCAATTACATTTTACTCTGATTCAGGATGCACTGGGGAGTGTTGCCTACCACATTAGGCCAGCAGACTGCATGTTTGACACCTCTGCCCTAAACCACACTACTTGCTGTGAGGAAAGTGATTTGTAAAAGATTTTACAAAGGCAGACCTCAATCCCCAAACTCACACTCACAGAACCTCAGAAATGGGACCCGGCCTTAAACCTTCCCTCTACAGTCTTCTGAGCCAACCTCCGATGACAGGGACTTGCCTCCTTCTCAAGTCAGCCTATGCTCTAATTGTTAGGTAGTTTTTCCTTACTTAGATTTAAGATCTGCCTTCTCTGCAGCTGCTACCCATTCCTCCTCCTTCCGTCCTCTGGGGCCAAGCAGATCAAGTATAATGTGTTTCTCCTATGATGTGCCTTCAAATACCTAGGCTTATAGGATCAATTCAATAAGCATTTATTAAGTCTTTCCTATGTGCCAGGGACTGTGCTGAACATTAAGGACACAAACAAGAAAAAAACAGCCCCTTTCCATAAGAAGTTTACATTCTAAGGGGCAAGAGAACTCATAAAGGGAATCTGGAAAGATGAAGGAGGGAGAGATATCAGGGGCTACCCTGTGGGAGGAGGTGACATGTTGTTCCATGGAGTGGTGTGAGCTGAAAGTTTGATTTCTCCCCTCCTGAAAGGAAAGCTTTGGGAGAACATCGTGCTCCACTATCAAGCCCTGAAATCTGTAGGAAGAAGACTGAGGGAAGCAATCTCAGTCAAGGCTTGAGTTGATGGAATGGTGATGAGATTAGAAGTGATGGCAGGCAGCAAGGTAGTACAATGGACAGAGCATCAGGAATCCAAATCTGGCCTTAGACACTTACTAACTTCATGCCTTCAAAAAAAAAATGATGGAAGAGTTGTCTGAAATTGAAAATCAAGCAGAACTATGGAGACTACAGGGGACCTTAGAAGCCTCTAATCCAAACCCCTCCTTTTACAGGTGAGGAACCTGAGACTTATAGAAGTTAAGCAACTGAGTCAAATATGTACAAACAGACAGGATTTGAATACTGGTCTTCTGACTTCCCCCATATCATAACTACAAAGTGTAAACAAGCTTGGTTGGGAGAACAGCTAGCATCTATGTTGCACTTTAAGGTCTTCAACAACCTTGTGAGCATCCAAACTCAGGACTTCCTGAGTCCAAATTTAAACTCTATCTGAAAGTCCAGGGAATAAACTATAGCAAGCCTTCAAAGGTAGGTTGAAGCTAGATTGTAATGAGCTTTTTAAAAGCCAGATAGAGGAGTCTGTATTTTATCCTAGAAGGAAGAGGGAGCCACTGGAGTTTCTTGAGAAGGAGAGTTACATGGTCAGCATTAGGGGAATGCCAATTTGGTGGCTGTGTGGAAAATACATTGGAGAGGGGAAACACCTGAGAGTCAGGGAAGCCAATTAGAAGGCTACTGAAATGGTCCAAGGAAAAGATGATGATGATGACTTAAACTAGAGTGCTGATGATGTGAGTGAAGAGAAAGGAATTGACACTTGAGAGGTTGGGAAGGAGGAATTGACAAGCTACAATGACTGACTATCTAAGAGAAGGGTGAGGGTGATTGCTCAATGACTCTGAGGTTGCAAATTAGAAGGATTGAGATGCTCGATAGAAAGAGATGTGGATTTGGAGGAAAAGGGAGAGAATTCTATTTTGAGGCATGTTGAATTGAAGATACAATCTAGCCATTACACCATATTATTCCAGAGGCTGTGCCATGGAGAAACTTTTGCTCTGGACCCCTGCTCTCCTCTCTAGTGACCACCTCTGTTAAAAATACCATTTCAGGAAAGCCCATCGTACTTCACTCCCTCCTGTCCTACCACCTTCTTCACAACTTGCCAGCATTGGTGCAGTACTTTTCCTCACCCCACCTATTTCTGGAACCAAGAACTGTGATCAAATTAGTTCTGCCATTTTTGCTAGATGAAGGATCTCAATAGATTCCTTATGAAGTCACTCATCAATCCCTTCATGGACTAATGTACTCTTCCCTGGCCATCACTCTCTTCTGTATGCTGCTTCCCCCATTAGAATGTAAGCTCTTTGAGCAGGAACTATTTTTGCTTCTGCTGAATCCACATTGTATGATACATAGTAAGCACTTGAGAAAGTCTTTTTCATCCATTCATTCAGCTGGATATGTCTAATAGATAATTGGGATGTGAGATCACATTTTAGGAGAGAGGCTAAGATTGGATATAGAGATCTGGGAATCATGTACAGAGGACCCATGGCAGCCGCTGAAAAGGAGTTGTGGTTTAATTGATTACTCATAGATGACTCTTCATGATCCTATTTGAAATTTTCTTGGCAAAGATGCTGGAGTAGTTTGCCAATTTCTTCTCAAGCTCATTTTACAGATGAGGAAACTGAGGTAACCAGAGTGAAATGACTTGATTTGAATCACACAGCAAGTAAGTATGTGAGGACAGATTTATACTCAAGTCCTCCTGACTCCAGGGCTAGGACTCAATCCATGGCACCACTTACTACATATAGGGAAAAATAAAGGGTCCAGAACAGACCATAGATTGTAGATACATTCTGACCAAGGCAAAGGACAAAGGAACTAATAGCTCCCTCATTTTGGATACTCTGCTCCTACTTATGCAGCTCAAGGTTAAATGAATTATTTGGCTACTATGTCCTGCTGAATGATAGGACCTCTAAGAAGGTCTGTCACAGAGGATAGCTCTTTGGCTGTGTCCCAGAGTCTTTGAGCCCCAGTAAAATGGGGTTCTTCAGTATTACGGCATAAGACCATGCTTAGACGGTTTCTCTCCGAGCAGGTGAAGCCAGCCGCTGCTTTCAGAGTAGCGTTTGTTTTGTGTCTCCTATGTGTTGCTATGGGAACAATTCCCTCTGCACATCTTAGGCCCCCACTTAAAGTTAGAGATGAAAAGATTGTCAGAGTCAATAAGGTATTGACCTAGCAGATGGAGGTGGGGTTGGGGAAAGCTGGATAGTAAGGATTGTAGGGATCAGGGGTCAACTCTTTTCACCCTCTAGTTTATCTCTTAGCTGCATGAAGCCAGATCCTAGGACTAGATTGCTCTCCTTTTTCTCCTCCTCCTCCTCAATCTATTATCACCCTCTTCATCCTTGTAGCTATTATGTTGAAACTACCCCCAGCATCACAGCAGGGAGGGGCCGCAAAACAAGGAACACGATGTTAGCATTGGAAGGGTCTTTAGAATATAATTTGTCAGAGTTTGACCCGGATGGGATCTGAGAATCCAGGATGCCAGGGAAGCCCTTGGAAATATGGATAATTAAAATGTAACACATAGAACTTCAGAGCTAGGGGAACCTTAGAACATGAAATGGTAGAACTGGAAGGAACTTTAGAGATCATGTTATCCCAACTTCTCTTTTTACATATGAGGAAACTGAGGTCCAGAAAATGGAAGGGACTTGCCTTAGATCATTTAGCTAAAAAGTCCCCATTCTTATGAGTCTAAGTCCAGTGTTTTTCCCACTACTTCACAGTATCTTAGTATTCTAGTAGCCTAGGCATGGGGTTAGGAGCAGCTAACAGTAGGGAGGCCTTGCTGTAGTCCTCTCACAAGGACCTTAGGGGTTCTGGAAATCCTACAGGCTGAGGGCAATAGTTTTAAAGAATCATAACCCTTTCATTTTATAGATAAAGAAAAACAAGTCCACAAAGATTAGGTCACTTTCCCAAGATTACACAGGTAGTAAGCATTAAAGACAGAATTTGAACCCAGACTCTGTGGCTCCAGAGTCAAGGCCCTTTTCACTGCTCTACACAATTAAATACAGCACACACGTATCTGTTTTTGGTCCTTTTCATTATTGTGTAGGTGAGCTCCCTTTAAGAACAATCTAAACTGAAAAAAATCAATATAATAGAGTATTCACACAATTATTCACTCCCAGGTTCCTTTAAATGACAAACTCCCCCTAATGCATTTAAAACAGAAATAAAATTGCCAAAAGTTTGATTGACATACAAATTTTTGGAGCATGATTTTGCAGGAAGAAAGATATAGCTAGATAATAAACACTAGTGCCAAAACAACAATCTGGCCAGAAACTTGTGCCCCCAGTGGTGTATGCTACATTTTTACATATTCAGAACCCTCGCATCTAAGATCTGGGAGGAACTTCAGAGCTAAGTTAGGGCTGGATGCAGCCCTTTTGCTTAAAAAGGCCAGTTGTGATGGGAAGTCTTTGGAGGCTGCACATTCTCCTTTTGGATAACTCTCATTGGTAAGGAATTTTTTTCTTTCATTGATTCCAAATCTGCTTCAGGTAAACTTCCTTCTTTGATCTGCCCTTTGGGGCTAAGAAAACCATGCAGCAAAAGTATGGGGCAGTAGGGAAAAAAATACCACCACAACTCAGGGGAATATGGAGCCAGAATAGCTGGATTTGAATCTTGCTCATGCACTTTCTTCATGTATGAATTCACTTAATCTCTCTGGGTCTCAGTTTTCTCCTCTATAAAAAAGGTTAAATGAAATGATCTCTAAGGTCCCTTCCAGCTCTAAAATCAGAACTCCAAGCTTCTAAACTTGATCTCACTTGCACATGAAACCTTTTCAGATACTTGAAGGCAGTCATTTCTTTTCCAAGATAAACATTCTCTCTTCCAACAACTGGTCCCCAAATGATATGGTTTAGAGTCCCCTCTCCACCCTACTCATTTTCCTCTGGGCTCTCTCCACTTTTGCAACAACCTTCTGAATGTAAACTCAGCTAAATGCACATTAAGGCACATTACCCAGAAGTGAACACAATACCCTAAATGTAGTCGGACCAGGGAAGAGAACAGTGGGACCATTGTTTCTCCCTTGCTTTGAATTCTGTGTTTCTATTTGTGTAGCCTCACATATTGACAGCTTTGGGGGTTGGCATGTCATGTGGTTGATTCATCCTGAACCTGCAGTCCACTAGAACTCCTTGGGCTTTGAAGTGATTCTCAGTTTACCTTATTTTGTCTGTAACAACTTGGTCACATAAACAATTGTTTGGTTCCATATTTCTGCAGTTGATTTTTGTTACCTATTATATTTCATATTGTTAGAATCTACCCATTATTTTAGCTTGCACCTATCCCATCAGAATAGTGACTCCTTTTTGCCTTCTCTTTTTAAAAAAAATTTCTCTTGTTTGACATTGTTTTATGTTCTAAGGTCCACAGAATGCCAGGACTGGACTTATCTATCAGTGAATTTTATCCTCCTTCATGTCATGGATCTCTTTTCTTTGTAACCTAAGTGCTTAGGGGAATGCCTGGCACATAGGAGATATTTAAGAAATGCTTGATGAATTGACTTAGTAAAGTCTATGAAACCCCTTCTCAGAAGAATGTTGTTAAGTGCATACAATAAAATAGGATTTCAAAATAGGAAACCAATTGCCTTGTAATAAAGATGTAATTTGTTCCCCATCCAAGTTCACCAAATCTCTTAAATCTATCTACAGACCCCAGGTTAAGAGCCTCTGCTCTAAAGCCTCTTCCAGTTCTTGCAAGCTATGAATACGGGATTTATCCAAGGTCACTTAGCTATTAAATGTCAGACCGTGGACTCCAATTCAGTATTCTTCTTACTGTATCACAACTGGGATTTGATCATATCCTTAGAACATTTGATCATGCTGTAGATGGAACAGCAACACTTAATAGCAACTCAGTGCCACCAAATCTATTAGCCTAAACCTATTCCTTTAGCTTTGGTATATTTAGAACTTTTGGAGGGTAACAGGCAACAGACCATAACCACCACACTTCTAGCCTCTCCATTTGAAACCCCAGTCTGGAGCTAATCTCATAGGCCAGGGTTCCTGGGCCTGCAGCCTCATATATCAAAGATACTTTTCCAAGGAGCTAAAAATACAAGTCATTTTTCATGACTGGTAGCAAATTGAGAGTAGCCCCCAATGCCAGGAAGTGGTGCTGGGATGAGGGGGTTGATGGATAGAGATTTGTCCCCCCAGGAATTACAGCCGGCAGTCTACAGCCTGCATTCCAACTGGCAGAATCGGTAGGATGGGCTTAAGATGGGGGAAAAAAGAATTATGAGATGGAATTATTCCAACGGGACGAAATCCTTTGTCTGTAGCTCCACAACACAGATCAGTGTAGTAAAGGACCTTAGAGCTAGAAGCAACCTTAGAGGTCGAATAGTCAAACTCATTCATTTTACAGATGAGTAAATTAAGCCCCAGAGAGGGAAAAACATGTAGGGAGTGGGTAGCAGAGCTGAGTTTTTATCTGGATTTCCTGACTCCAAAATCAGTGCTCTTACTACTAAATTATGCCAAAGCTGTCTCTTCGGGTAGCCCAGAGGAATTTTGAGCAGGAAGATTGGTCCTGCAAACACATCCGAGGGGTGCAGGTGCTGGGCATGATACTGCCTTTGAGGGATGGGTGCTGGGATGATGAAACAAACAGGAGACCTCCTTCCCTGAAGCCCTAAAGGCCAGAACTGGCTGCAGCAGCTTGCTAGAACTGAAAGGGACCTGAGAGATTGTCAAGTCCAACAGAGAAGAAAATTGATCCCTAAAGAAGGAAAGTGCCATGCCCAAAGTCATTCAGAGGGTGCATGGCAGAGCCCAGACATGGAACAGACAGGTATTCTGACTTTAGGTGCAGGTTTCTTACCACCACACCAGATATTGCTGATCAAAAGACATAAGATTGGATTCCTTCTTCTCGATGGTAGAGTTTTTATTGTTTTTTTTTAAAGCTTGTTTTTGTCAAAGGAAAAAAAAGTCAGCTCCATTAAAGTCATTTCTTTCTAATGCTCCAGACATCACAAGCTGCTGTGGGGCTGGTTAAACAGTAAAGCTGTGCCCTCAGCAAATCAGCGTTTGAGGAAAAAATCAAGAAAATTAGTGCTTGTGGAAGTGATGGACTGACAGCTCTGGCTGGAGGCAAACACAGCACTAGCTTCCCCACACACATCCCTGCTGTGTGGCTCTCTTTTCTCCCCAAGCTTTGCCTGCCCCCCAATCTTCCCAACACTGCTTTCTCTCAACTCCCACAAGCAACAAGCAAATGGCCACTGTCTCTACCTGTCAGGCCTCACTAACTCTTCCAGGTTTGGTCTCCTTTCTTCTTCTTATCATGTGTCTTCCAGCAAGTCACTGGTACTCTCCTGGGCTCACTTTCCCCATCTGTAATAGGAGACAGTGGGACCAAATACCACAAAGATCCAACCATCCAGCCCTCATTTTCCTATACTCTACATTGTTCCAGTCTATATTCCAAAATCTTTTCTAGCTCTGACCTGTGTTTTAAGTTCCCCTCCTAACCTATATTCTAAGCACACACACACACACACACACACACACACACACACACCACCCCATTCTGATTTATTATATTCTCAAGTTCCTTCCAGCTCTGACACTAGGTTCTAAGATCACTTATGGTTCTAACATTCTATGTTCTGTATTCTAATGTGCCTTATATAACACCATTCGGCTAGCTGTTGCTTTTAGCATTTTACCTCTTTCTTTTGTTCCTGGCTTTGCCATTAGCCTTGATTTCCACTCCCCCATAAACCAAAGGCTCTTAACATTCTTTTGTGCTGTGGATGTCTTTGGCAGTCTGGTGAAACCTATGGACCCTTTTTCAGAATAATGTTTTTAAATGCAGAAAATAAAAAGCCTAAGATTACAAAGGAAATCAATTATATTGAAATAAAGATGCACTTTTTTCCTATCCTTATTCATGGATCCCCTGAAATCTATCCACAAAGCTCTTATTACATGTTCTAAATAGGGGTAACTATTTATTAGTCTCCCTCGACTATTCCTCTGCTGCCTCACCATAGTATTTAAAAGTGTTTGAGTTTCCCAAAGCCTTGCCAGCTGGGCACAGGTTTGGGAGCCCACGCTGAGCAGGAAGGACTTTGCCCATGGGTACAGTGAGGGACTCTGTATCTGACCACCGAGGACCAGTCAAGGTCAGTGTGGCCCACCACCAGAAGGTTGGTTACAGGGTGAATAACCCATGAAGACTATTCCTTCAGGCACAGGTTTGCAGGCAAAAAGAGACCACTGTGAAGCATTAGTGTTAATGGTATTTGACTCTTCTTCCTGTAAAATTGGGTAGTAGAATTGAAAGGCCACATGACTTGGAATGGAAAAACCTGAGTTCTAATCCAGGAGATCAGGGATTGGGCACTGAAAAGAACCTTGGAGGCCCTGTAGTTTACTGACCTCCTCCTTATTTTTCAGATGAAGAAATTCTATCCCTGAGAAGTCATGTGATTTGCCCAAAGATGCTGCAGGTAGCAAGCAACGGATCTGGGCTTTGCCCCAAGATCTGCTTCCAAATCCAGGGTTCTTTCCACTGCAGCCCAGATCCTGTCTCTGCCACCGAGTGTGTCACCTCGAACAAATCTATTCCCATCCTCGGGCCTCAGTTTCCCCCTCTGTAAAAAGAGAGAGATGGGGCTCCATTATCTTCTGGAGGGTCTTCCAGCTTTGACATTTACCTGATTCTGTAATTCTCTGCTCTTTACAGTGGCCGGCCCAAACTAGAGAGACACTGCCCCCCTCAGGCCAGACTCTTCCCTCGGCCGTGTTTTTCTCCGTGACAAAGACAAACGTCCACAGGGACCGAAGGCGAGACAGTAAAACTCATTTCACTAGTGACCCCAATTCCAGATTCGAACCCAGGTCTCCAGAGGTGAGAGTGAGGAAAATGCTTAAATTAAAATGCTAATTACCGTCTTAAGCAATTCGTTCCCAGACAGAAACTTGTATCTATTATTAACAGCTTCTCGCCACGTTCTCCGCTTGCCAAGAGACACGGGTGATTTAGAGATTCAGGTTGTAAAAGAAAAACGTGTCTGCGTCTCCGAGCTCAGCTTGCGGATCTGTCTGCCATCTTCGCTCAGCCTGTCCGGGGCAGTGATGGCCGGAGGAGCCGGGCCCGGAGCCAATGGAGCAGGCACACCGAGACTCCTCCCCCTGGAAGGTCTCTTGGATTATGTGGGAAGGGGATTTATCGGGCTGGGCCAGGGCCAGGCCGGGGGACAGATGGATTAGCTTGGGAATGGACGACATAAAGGCTGGAAGCAAAACTCTGATTGGTCTTGGGAAGCCAGACCTGCCCCGAGACAGTCTTGAATATTTGGTAATAATGCTAGGAATCATTCTGCTGAAAATGGCTATTTCTGAAGGAAGCACTTTGACTCTTTAGAAGCTGAAACCAAGAGGAAGCATTAATTAACTGTATGACCTCAGGCAAAACACTTTCCTCTCTGGACCTCAGGAAAATGAAGGGGTTCAAGATGGTCTCTAAGGTCCCCAAGCTCCAGTATTCTATGATGCCTAGAGAATAAATGGGGTTTGAAGTTGTAGGATCATAGCACTTAGCCTGATGTTCAAGGCCAGCCCCTTCCAATCCTCTTCTCTCATAGTCTCTCTCAACTCTAACCAGGCTGAGTCTTTGTTCCTTTTCTTACCATAGGGAGAGTCCTTTCTGCCTTTGCTCACACCAATCCTGCCTCAGAGTGCCTTTTGGACAGTGGGGAATGAGAAAATGTTTCTGAGCTCAGGAGTCATATTATGAAAACTACAATTTAAGAAGGTTAATTAGGATAATGGGGAGTGGGGCAGGAGGGAATATGTGGAGGATAAATTGAGGAGAGAGAGATGGGAAGCTAGGAAAGGAGGCCCAAGTTAGTAGGTAGGTTATTAGGGTGGAAAAGGCTGGGAGAGACAGGTTAGTGGTCTCTCCAGGACTGCCAAAATGGAGGGTATTTGGTATTGATTCCTATGGATGAAAACATACTTTCCCAATTACAGCAAAGTTCTACATAGGGCTGTCATGTTCACATGATGGGACATATAATGAACAGGAGGAATCCATGCAAGTAGTAGGGAAGGAACAGAGAAGAAATTCAAATAGTTAAAAAAAAAAAACATCGTGAGAGCTCTTTACTCTTTTAGCATCTAAATAGACATTCCCCAGTTTAAAAAAGGGTCCCTAAAAGAGAGAGGTAAAGAAGAGACTCAATTATCATGCACAGGGGTGATGACAAAGCTGAGGGAGCTTAGGGAGGGCATGGTGATCTTTATGGCTTGGACCAGTAGTGTCATTCACCTGCCCAAAATGAACATATACTTTGAATACAAATGTAAGTAAGGAGAAAGGGAAGAAGTACAGATAGGTAGGGAATAAAATCCTTTCCTGAACCATTTCCCACCTCACCCTTCCCCAGAAACAGACCTCTTCTCTCTCAGGCATGCCCCTCATTGGATCTATGATGAAAACCTTATAGTTATTGATCTAGCTTATACTTAAATGTGGTGAGCATGAGGGTCAGAGATCATGGGTCAAGTGATCACAAGATTATATATTTAAAGCTGAAAGATGACTTAGAGCTCATCTAATTTTTATATATGATAAAAATGGGGCCTGAGTTTAAGTAGGTTAGTTCACTAAGACAAGAATAGATTGACATTTTCTAGGAGCATTGAGATATGATTAGTGGGGTGAAAGTTCCCAGAATTTTGTTGGGGGTGATGCTCACTTGGATGCATTTTCCATCTAACTTAATGCCTTGCATCCCAAATCCTTATCTAGAAAGGGATATTCTGGAGGAAATGAGCAGGATCCTTGTGTTCATATGCTTTGGTTTATATAATTCTAGAAACCAATTATTAAGATACTTGCTCCTTCCTTTGGTGGGACTGGAGTATATAACCCTTCTTTGGGGCTGCATAATTCTCTCCCTCTCCCACCATGCTTATCAGAACATGTGTATGAAGAAGCATAAGTAAAGACTGTGTATGTCAGATGTCATATACACGAGCTTATTTGGGTCCATAGTCACCTTCATGAATTCTTCAGCCCTTTCTCTTCCACCTGAATGATCATGAGCAAATAAATCATTTCCTTGCAGCAAAGTACCATGGACCAAATGCAGCAATGATTGTGTAGTTCTCTCTATTGTTAGTATACCCACTATTGTGATCTTGGATAAGTCAATTTTCTTTTTGGACCTCATTTTCCTCAATTTTAAACAAAAAAATTTGAATTGGATGATCTCTATGGTCTTTTCAAGCTCTGACATCCTGTGATTTTATGATTCTACAACTAGCTAGGGAAAATCTGGCACTCTAATTGGCAAGAATAGCTAGAAAAACATTTGCTCCTGGGCAGAACCCTGGACAGCTCCTACATATTACTCATCTATTGGGGAGCAAATTTCCATTCTGCTTTCCAGAAGCATCAAGGGAGGGACAAATATTCTGGGAGATTATTATAATCCCTTTATTTCAGAGGAACAAGTAATGTCTTTCAGCAAGCCCATACAAATAAGAAAGAAAGAAAAAGAAAATAAAGATAAAAGAAAGAGGTGACACACATAAGTGCACAAAAAGAATCAGATATGACCTTAAAGATCATTTGGCAAAGAAGTCAGGACTAAAAGGATTTGATAAAGATGTCAAAGCTGTACATATCCTCAAAGACAATCTAGTATAATCTCCACATTGCACAAAGAAGGAAACTGAGGCCCAGAAAAGGAAAGTGAATTGTCTAGTCACATAAGTAAGTGTTATATCATAAAGAGCAAAGAATGTAGTCAGCTCTTTGTGGGTAAGTACTGTATCACTTTTATATTCGTATCTGAAGCACTGAGCACAGTACCTAACAAGTAGTAAATACTTAATAAATGTTTAAATGGTAAGAAAAAGGACTATTAGTACCATAATTTGCCCATGTGACTCCTTAACCTTTCCACATTTACTGCCCCAAACTTGATCCTTTTGCCACATAGAAACTCTTGAGTTTTCTGAATATAGAGAGATATTGAGACAATATGGGGTAATAGAAAAAGATGAAACATCCATCTGTAGTGAAGAATACAGAACCTGTAAGGTTTGAGTACAGGCTGTAATGTTGGATATGGTATACAATGAAGTCATCCTTTGATAACTTTCATGTTGTAAAAGGGACCCTTTCTTACTCTAGAATGTCTTACCAGATTGGATGTGCTTCAAGTACAGGCTCAGAGCTGGACAGTGAGTCTTTCATTTAAGGACTAGCTTAACCAAGTGTGGAGAGACTCATCTCTCAGAGGAGGTTTTTGAGGTATGAATTTGGTGGAAAGGGAACAATAACTCATGAAGATAGAATCACAGAGGAAAGATACCTCAAGCCATTTGATCTATCTCAGTCCTGCACATGAATTGCAAAAGTAATTGTCCATCCTCTGCTTGAAGACCCAAGAGGCAGAGGGTGTTGTTCATGACTCATCTGAGCAAAGAGAAGTCCAACTCCAATGAACCCATGGATCATTTAAAGTGCTGAAGGATTTCCTTTTCACTTTCTATAATTTTTACTAGCTTCAACTACTAAATTCTCAACAATATAGTGACCATGATCAAAGTTTTCCCCCTGAACAATTCCTAGAGCTTCCTTCAAAAGGCCATCATAGAACCAAGATGTGGCTCTAGAAAAAAATTTTCTTCCTCAAAGTGATCCTCTGTCTTCTTTCTTTTAGACAAACCTCTGTTTTGTTTTATACAATGATAGTATCATAACATTTTAAGCTATAAGTCATTTTGTCTGATCCTCTCCTTTTTTCTGAACAGGAAAATAAGGTCCAAAAAGGGTCCAAAGTCACATATATTATATGCAACAAAGCCAGGATTAGAACCCACATCCTTTGATTACAAATCCAGGCATCCTTCTACCTCCCTTCATTTTCTCTGTACATGTGGCACATAAATCCCACCAGTGTTAAATGGCCCTGGTTGGCAGCTGAGGATGATGTAAGTCCCCCTTTGGCCACCTGCTTAGTCCCAGCTGGAGTGAGGGGGAGAGAAGGAAGAGGAAGGAACTACAATCTGGCTTGGAATCATCCATCCCAGGTTACAAGCTGCCAAATAAAACACAGGCCTAAGTGAAATGTTCTTCAGCTGTAGCAAGCATCCTAACTCTTCTTGTCCTACCTACACTTTTGTACTTTGGTCTGAGCCTAGGAGGTGGCCAAAAGAATTAAAAACATGATGAAATGATTTGTTTCTCCAGTTTTCGATATCTTTATTACAATTTAGTTATGGTAGTATAGTGCAATAAAAGGATTTCTTCACTTGGGGTCAGAAGTTCTAAGTTCAAGCTCTGGTACTAATTAGCTTTATCTTTTTGCTCCTCTGAGCTTCAATTTCCTCATTTATAAAATGGGGGCATTAATATTGTATTTGATGAAGATATAATGGAGAAGTTCTTTGTAAACTTTCAGATGTTCCATGTATAACCTATATCAGATTTTTTTCTTGGGAGGGAAGAAGGAGAGAAAAAGAGAGAAAAATGTGGAACTCAACATCTTACAAAGACAAATATTATAAACTATCTTTACATAACTAAAAAAATACTATTAAATAATAAACTTTCAGATACTGTTGAAATTATTATCATTATTATTATGATCAGGAAACTAGGATTCAGACCTCACCTACATTACTAGTTACAGAATTTTGGTGACCTTTGGTAAATTACAGGATCTATAAGTTAAAGAGGAAATCAGATATCTGAAACTGAACAGGATCCCTACCAAATCTCAGTATCAGGGAGCTCATTAATTCCACAGTCCACAGTAGCCAGATCCATTTTCTAGTAGTTCTTATTACTGGAAAGTTATTTCTTGAATCACTCTGAAATAGGTCTCTTTACTACTTCTCCCAACTGCTTCTAGTTCTTCTGTTCTTTGTGGTTAAACAGAACAAATCTTAACTATTCCACATAATTGTCCTTCAAAATCTTGCAGACAGGGATCAATCCCCTTTCTTCCAAGTCTTCTCTTCTTTTAGCTAAATGTCTCCAGTTTTTTATTCATATGGCATGTTCGCCTGTCTTCTCTTCCTCTTGGGAATCCTCCAAGACATACCTAAGTTCAGAAGTCTCCTAACCTTTTTAAACTATTTTCCTAATATGCAAAATGGAATTTATAATCCCTATTCTACCTATCCCAAAGGGCTTTGGTGAAACCATGAGACCATGAATAAGAAATTACTTTGAAAATTATAAATCATTATACAAACTAATGTCCTTCAGGAGACAACAAAATATTTTTCCTTCACTCGGTCACTGATGAGTTTATGCACAATCCTCCAGTATCCAGGAAAGTTTTGTTTTTCAATGGTATCTTATATTTATGCAGCATCCTTTTCCTGAGGAGCTCAAAGCATTTTATCAACCTGATTTCATTTATTCTTCCAACACTTTTTGAGGCAGATAGAAGATTTTAATTTAAAGAGCATTTATTCCTTTATTGAGCCACTACTATGTGCTAGGCTATGTATTAGGGAATACAAAAATAAAAATGGGATAGCCTCTGTCCTCAGTGAGCTTATATTCTATTGGCAGAGTGGGGATGAGGGAATAATATATGCACTCTCACTTCCTTTTCACAAATAAGGACAAGGGCACAGCACTTTTTCAGCACATAAGCAATAATTTGGAGGATTAAGTCATTTAACCTTTGTGGGCCTCAGTTTCCTCATCAATTGAGATAGTTGGACTAGATGATCTCTATATATCTTCTAGTTCTGATATTCTATCATTGTGGCTAAACTCAGAAATACAAAAGGAGAAGATAACAAGAAATGAAAAGGTATATTGATCCTTAAGGAAAAGCGCCAAGAAGTAGTAAGGATGTGCAAATACAGAATCAGTAATGCTAAGGAGAAAAGAAATATAATTTGAGAGAGAATAGGTCTCCAGCTCTGTTTTCTCCCCACCCCCTCCCATATATGGGGATTCAAGTGCAGCTCAGTGTGGGGAGAGGGAGCAACAGCAATCATAAAGTACACGTGGGTTCCATATATGTTAATGTTTGTTCTAAGTGAGTGGTGTTTGACAAGCAGCCTATGTGACAATCTGCCAGCAGAGCCCAGATTTGTGAACCAATTGAGAGAGGATGAAAGGAGAAAAGAAAGCTTTTAGAGAGATGGAAAGATCAGAAAGGCAGGGCTATGAAGAGTAATAGAGCTTGTTTTAGAGGCAGTGGGCAGAGGCAGAAAGTACAATGAGTTAATTGAGGTTGAAAGCCTTTAGGAGGTAAGTTAGAGGAACAGGCTTGAGGATGAAGAGCAACTAGGGAGAGGAAGGCAAGGAGGGAGGATTCACAGGGAGCTTTGTGTGTATCAAAGAGAGAGGTGAGTTCAGGGAGATTTCCTTAAAGGGGAGACAAGGGAAGCATGACTGCTCAGGATTCCAGTGGCTGTCTAAAGGATGATTGTGCTTTAACTCAAAGAGTAAACCTAAAGGGAAGAGGAAAAATTCAAGGGGTAGGTCCATTATGTCAAGTCATCCACCCAGACCATTCTAGACTATAAAATACAATACAATCTAATAAAAAAAATTATTAAATACCTACTATGTGTCATGCATTGTGCTAAACACTGGGGATACAATTAATTTTTTAAAAGACAGTTCTTGCCCTCAAGGAGCTTACAATCTAAAGGGGGAGACAACAGACAAAAGCCAGAAGATGAGAAAATGGTGGGGAGGGAAGAGGGGGAGGGCTAGGACATCTTCTTCTGTGGAGTTAAAACCAGGCAGGGCAGCAGATGCAAAGTGGTTTATCTTCTCTCTAGGCCATCTTGCCAACCTTTCGGCCACAGTTGCTACTCCCCCTCCTCCTCATTCTCCAGCCCTGCTCCCAGCTTGTCACCTCTGAGCTATATCAAATCAACTGTTTTTCAAAGCATGCATCATGTGATTCACTCTTCATTTAACTCCCCAAGCCAAAACTCCCTTTCCTAAATTCCTTGAAAGAAGCTGTGTGACCCTGGGCAAGTCACTTAACCCTGATTGCCTCAAAAAAAAAAAGGGGGGGGGCCCAAAAGAAAATCATCATAAAAGACTTAGGGGTCAGAGTAAGAAGCCAGTCTAACTCTTCTGGACATACTTCCAGAAGGAGGGCAAATTGTCAGCAGCCTTGATCTCCCCTGCCCCACCCTGCCCCCATAACAGCCTTCCTGTGCCTCCACAGCCGCTGCGGCTGTTTATGTTTTTATCGTTTGCAATGAAAGACGATGATGTGTGTGTGTGTGCTATATTGATTGGGGCTCTTAGATTTTTATGTCATTGTGGAAAGCAGCAATTATCGTAGTGCTGAGCCCGCCTTGGTGGGAACAAACAGCCCTTAGGGAGGAAAGAGCTGGCCTGGGAAAGCTGAAGGCTGCCTGAGAGGTGATGTCTCTGACAAAGCCTAGGAAAGAATGTTCCAGTACAAACTCGGGGAAATGAGGTTGAGCCACGGGAAGAATAAGTCCATTAGGGTGCAGAGTTTGAGAGAAGATAGAGTTTCCAGAATCAGAAAATATCAATTAGAAGGGACCTTAGACCACAGAATGTTCAAATCGTCTATGTTTTGTGTTAGAATATAACAAGAAGGGATTTCACAAACCATCTGGCCCAGGGAATCTTAACTTTTTGGTGTATCCTGCATCCTTTTGGCAGTCTGGTGAAGCCTGAGGAGTCTTCTCAGAATAATTCGTTTAGATATATAAAATACATAAGGATACAAAGGAAATCATTATGGTAATAAAGTTATCAAAATATTTTTTAAAAGTACAATCCCTAGGTTAAAGAATCTCTGATTTAGCCCAGTTCCAGCAAATCAGGTTACAGAAGAAGGCTCAAGAAAGTATTGAAATTTGTCCAAGTTCACTTAGAATTTATTGAAGAGCCAGCATCTGAATCCAAATCTGCTAGAAAATTCCTTTTCTGTTACCGCACATGGCCGAGTGGTATGATTAGACCACAACCACCCTAAAATTGGCTTCTTGGAGTTCAGTCCTCCCATGATGAATAAATGCATGCATTCTTCAGGCAGGGATCTCCTCATGTAACTCCTCTGCTTAAAAAAAAAAAAAAAATCTTCCATGCTGATCCTGGCATTCAAAGCCTTCTACAACTCATCCTTACCTCATGCTACTGCCTCTTCCCATGTACTCTATACTGCAATCAAACTATACTATACTCTGTCTTCTCTACATGCCCTGTGTTTTACTAGATGCACTGTTCCCTATGGCTAGGCTGTCTTTCCTCTGCCTCTTTATCCTTTTAACATCCAATTCAAATCCCATCTACCCTGATCTCTCTGTCAGTAATGACCTTCCCCTTCAGACCTCACATAATACTTTGTTTTACTCTCTTATGTACTTACAAAGTGATTTTTATTTTTTAAAAAAAAAAAGGATAAGGCCTGTGACTTCACTGGTTTGGAGAACATGTGGTGAGAAAATTTCTTTTTGCCAATGGAGAGGAGCACCTGCTCTGCAAGTTATAGCTTTAGAGAATTGTGGGGGAGCATTGAGGGATAGAGGATTTGCCCAGGGTCACACACAGCCAGTGGGTCAGAGCAGGAGCTTGAACCCAGTTCTCCTACCTTCAACATTGGCTCCCTTCCCACTGCCCGCACTGCCTCTGTATCTTGTAATGTTATACAGTTACCTGAATATGTGTCTTATCTCCTTAACCATGAGTCTAAGTTCCTTAATTTCAAGAATTGTGTCTCAACTTCTTATCTTGTGCAGGACCAAGGCCAGCACCCTGCTTACTTGCCATATAAAAAGTCTTTTTGTTGAATTGAATTAGGTCAAGTTTGGTTGAATTGAACATGATGGATAGTCTATTTCTTAGCAAAGCCATAGACCACCAAATGAGTGCTGCCTGCTGAAAGCATAGCTTGGTGTGGGCTGCAAATAGAATGTGGTGATTCTTTGTAGAACTATCTTACCCAAGGGGGGAGGGACCCGGTATTGGATATATGTGAGAAGTGTATATGTAGATTTTATGTTAATTCATAAAAAGAATTGGAAACAGTATGAAAGAGAAAAAAAAAAAAAAACACTGACCTTGGCTTTAGATAGAATCTTGCCTCTGATATTTATCAGTCAAATCATCATATGATCTCTTTGAGCCTCAGTTTCCTTCTCAATAAAATGGGGGCAGAAATTTTCCCTACCTCATAAGTTTTCTCTGAGGAAAATTCCTTGCTAACCTTAAAGCACTGTAAAAATGCAAGATATTATTCTCCCTATAAAGAGAGCTATGTGTAAAGTATGTGACATGTGTAACACATAGGCTGTATCTGTGCTATATCAGAAATAATAATGAGGGGTATGTGGGGAAACAGTAGGTAGTGTGCTGTCTTGCTGTGTCTCTGCCTCATGAAAATCATTCCCCCTGTTATCTGATGAGTGGGATTTCAGAATTTAAAGTGCTTAGATGGGTTATTTGGATAAGACTGGCAGGATGGGAAATCGTTACAAGAATCTTCATGTGGGCGGACTCATTTGTAGACTAGAAAAGGAGGAGTAAGAGGGGGAAGGAGGTCAGCACACATGGCCTGCAATTTATGAGGGCAGGAGCTCTGTGCTAAGAGGACACACAGGGAACACATATTCATAGGGGATCGTGGGTATGAGGGCAGAAGATAAGGGAATCTGTTCACAAAGAGGGTACCTGTGGAAAAATTTGAGGAATGACAGATAATTGTCCAGGAAGACCAAAGCTGGGGGCATGAAGGTGCCATGGAGGAGATCTTGGGTGGCCTGATTCTCTCTGGAGGGGAGCCAATTTGGAGTCTCAGCTCTTGCCTTGTTTTGCTTTTCTCACTTAAGAAAAAGCTATAACAAGGACGGCCCATGGAGCAGCAAGATTGATTATGTCGCTCCGGCCTTTGAGGAGAGAGGGGGGAAAAATCAAATTATTGGACAGGGTCCTTTTAAGGAACTGCTGCTTTAGTTTATTTTCTTATATTTAGTCAATAGCCTTTTTTTTTAAACAAGTGCTGTACTTTATAAATGGATTTGCTTAGGCAAAACAAACATGGTCATTTCACATGCTTTCTTCCCTCTGGAACATAGTTAAAAACCCAGTGAGGGGCAGAACCAGGGCCAAGGGAGTTAAACATGAACCCAGAGGGAGGTCACAGAGTTATACCTGGCTAAAGCAACTATTCTCTTCCCCTTTGGGAATGCAGTTTCTATGGGTGGGATATGGAGCCCAGTCTCACAGCTATTGATGAATAGTCTCTTCAATGAGTCTCTTAAAAAAAGAGTTCACCTTTTCAGGGATAATTCAAAATCCTGGGAAAGATCTTGTGGGAGTTTGTAATTTCCCTTCATCTTCTAGAGAGGACTTCTTGATTAGGGCTAGTTCAGTCATATGTGAGTCAGTCCTTAAGATTTACCTCCTAGATCCCTTGGTTTCCAATCTATCATCTTGGTTCTGTCCTGTTCAGGTCAAGGAGTAAGCCTAATATAACCAGGGTCAATGCTCTGGCCCCATTTAATAGGCTCACAGAAATTCAAATTTGTAAGAGAGCTCAGAGGTCAACTCCTGTGACTCCTCCCAGAGCCAAACTCTCTTCTACAACATTACTGCCAACTGGTCGTTCTGTCTTTGCATGAAAATCTCCAGTGATATAACATTCATTAACTATCTTAATTTTGGGAAAGCTCTAATTCATTGAATCCAAAACTCTCAGAGTTGAGAGCTTTGGAAAATAGCCACTCCAACTCATACCCAAATGAACTGGACATTACACCTGACAAGGGGTCGTCTAGGCTTCTCCAGTGACAGGGACTTTACTACCTACCAAAAATGATTGTTCCATCTGGGGACAGTGCTAAATCACAGAATAGCAAAATATCAGAACTAGAAGGAAGATCTTAGAGTATTGAGTGCAGCCTGTGGCAAAGCAGAAATTCCTTCTGCAACATCCCTGGCAAGTGGTCATAAAGCCTTCACTTGAAAACCTCTAGTTACCTTACTATCTGTGGAAATAGCTCATTCTACTCTGGGAGTAGGGAATTGTTCCTAAGAAAACAAAGATTAAAACGACTGAAAATAGAAGGGACTTGGGGAGAAATGAGATGGTTAGTTTCTTTCTACTCTCTTCCCACATAACCAAGAGATACAGGGACAAGGAGGTTCTATTTTCTGTGCCACAGCTTTTCCCAGAGACATGCTCTAACCCTGGTTGCTCTACAGACTTAAATAATAAATAGCAGCCAAGGGAAGAGAATTAAGCAGTATGGGTAAGGGACGAAGAGAGAGAGAGAGAGGCTTGAGGCAGAGATGGAAAATCTGATGAGGAGTCAGTGAAGTGAGAAGGTGTGGGGAGGGGGGAATGGGAGGGGGAGATTGCCCCTGATGGTTTAGGGCTGGGGAAAGCTGTTGGAGAGGAGACAGAGCAGCAGAAGCGCATGAACACATATCAGGGAAGCTGCAAAGCAAGGAGTACTCAGGTAACATCTCTAACAGGTGCATTGCAATCAGGCAATTAAACTGACAAGGAATAATAAGATCTCTGATGCTCTTATTTATGATGCCTTAAAGCTTACAAATGGTCTTTCTCCTAACAACTCTTTAAGGAAGGAAGTGCAAATACTATTGTCCCACTAGAGAGAGATGGAGGTTGACAGTGGAGAGGTCAAGTGACTTTCCAAGGTCACACTGTTAAACAATATTGGATCTGTCATTCTAATCCAGGGCTATTGGCTACATTTCTCCAGTGATGTAAGTCAGAATAGCACTTTCAATTTGGAACTGGAAGGGACCTTTGAGACGCCCCAATCCAATTTCCTCATTTTACAAATATAGGAAGTGGGGTCCATGGAGAGAAAATTGTTCCAAGGTTACAAAGGGAGTAAATAGGGGAGCCAGTATTCAAATGAAGAGTTTCTAATTGCTCTGACTTGTTCCTTCATTCCTCTCTGGGCTTTGATCACAACTCTAGATTTCTTTCTCCATCGTTATCCAAAAGCCTTCTCACCTGAGTCCCTTCCTCCATCCAGGTACTTTCTCTCCTTCTCAGCTTTCTTTTAACTTGGTTTCCCCCCCCCCCCATTAGAATATAAGTTCCTTGATGGCAAGGGCTGTCTTTCTGTTTGCTTTTATTTGCATTCCCAGCACTTAGGTCATAGTGAACTTGAGAATCTGGTGCTCTTTTATTCTATACTGCAATGCAAGTATTGCTATCTCCTTTTAACCAGGAGGAAACCTAGGCTTACAGTATTTAAAAGATATTCCCAGAGTCACAAAGCTGAAGAGTGATGGGACTAGGATCAGAACACAGAACTTCTAATGCCAAGACCAGCTGTTTTTTGGAGCACTGAGAGGAAAGGAATTTGGGAGAAATGATTGAGACACTATTCCCAGCTCATAATCCTTCTCTCAAATGCCTACTTGAATACACATATGTGTACATCCAAAGAAATTTTCCCCTTCCCGTGTCTCAAATATATTATATTCCAATCCATTAACCACTTAGTGATTCCAGGCCATAGTTTCCTAGTCTTAAGCCATCATGCTCACTGACCATTTCTTCCCAGGATATGTCTGAACCCCAAGTAGAACCCTCTTTAGGCTCCGCCTGTTGTGATGTAGCTCTTAGGGAGGATGTAGCAATAACTCTCAAATTAACTGGTCTTAACCCTAAAGCCACTTGGCCTTGGGGGTGCTGTAGTTCCACAAACAATGCTGGCTGTCAGATAAAAATCTGTTGGTCAGTGATAACAAAGTTCCTAAGACAATAATGAATAAATCACCCCTCAAATCTACTTGTAAGTTATAAAATTAGCAAATCAGTAACATGAAGCACCTGGTCTCTCTTAACTTTTTCCTATAAATTTATCTTTTTGCTCCTAGTTCTTTGCTAACTTCTTTTGGACTTAGCCCACTTTAATTGGCGTTACAATAAATTTTGTCCCTGACTTGGAGATGGGTCCAAGTCCACCTCATGACACTGGTCTGGAACTCCAACCTTTTGGGGGGGGTCCCCTTGAACACCAACATTTTGTGGCCCATATGGAGAGAGTTTGTTCTCCCCTGGCTTCATCCCCTTCTTGTTAAGGTAAGCCCTCCATTCTTTTCTCCCTCCATCCTATCACTGAGATACTCCAAGCACCCAGGGAGACTTGTTTTGTCATCAGGAGCTTCATATTCGGCAAACCTTCCTTGACTGGGGATGCCTGGTCTTGGAAATTCTTGCAATTCTCGGCAGTTTTCTCTTGCCTAGGGAACCTTTGCCATCTTTTCACCCTCCCTGGGATACCAGAAGAGTCCAGGCACTATAATGAAGAAGGGACCCCGAAACTCTAAAACTCCTTGAAGGAGAAAATCTCCTTCAACTTTGCTTCAGTGAGGGACCCCCCCCCCCCAAGGGAAACAAGACAAACAGTTTCATTCTGTTATCTAGGTGGGGTTAGCTCAGCCCTTAAGAAACTCATTCTATTCTTTCAAATTCCAGCTCAAGCTGAAACCCACCTAGTAGATGAGCCAACTTGGGACTCCACCCACTAGCCTCCTTCAGCTTGTAGCCAAAGCTCCTATTATAAAAGAACCAATCTAAAATCCTCTCTTTGCAGAGGTTTTAAACATGTCATGCTATGCCATGCTAGGCTATGCCATGCTATGCCAAAGAAGCCTCTGCCCACTGGAAATATTCTTTTCTAGTGCTACCCTCTCTTTATCCTCACCTATTTCCCGAACGAGACTTTATGCCTCTCTGTCAGGATTTCTAACCTTTCTCCCCAATCCCTACAATAAACCTCTTTTATCAATCTAGGTTTTGGGGTTTGTAAATTCCTTTACAGAGAATCCCTGCACCGCCAAAAAGGGGTTCTCCCAAACTCCCTATCCTTGTGCCGAATCCCAAGGGGTATAGGGGTGCCAAACCTCTCCATTTGGTTCCCTGAACCCTGAACCTGCCACTAGACCTTATCATTTAACTTCCTGACCACCAGAAACCCTAATCTTATTTTGGTTCCCTAAATCTAGACCTTATCATTTGGTTCCCTACGAAAGGGAACCCCCAAACCTAAACCTCATCATATTTTGGTTCTCATACTGGGAACCCCCAAAACTAGATTTCACCTCATGATATTTTGGTTCCCTGACTCATCAATCTCATCAATAGAAATAGAAATTTTATGGCTTAGAGATGGAGTTGAAGAGTGGTCTTGTTGAGATTGGGAAGGGACCCAAAAGGTTAGGGGTCACAGACTGGTGTCAGGTGTCTCAAAAGAATTTTCAGGCTTTAACCCATCTCCAAGTCAAGAGACAAAGTTTATTGTAATTGTAACGCCAATTGAAGTGGTCTAAATTCCAAGAGAATTTAGCAAAGAAACAGAAGCAAAGAGACACATTTATCAAGTTCTTCATGTTATAGATTTGCTAATTTTATAGCCTAGAAGTAGAACCAAGGAGTGGTCTTAAGAATTTGGTTATCCATCTATAAGACTGCCTGCCATCTAGGGGAGGGGGTGGAGGGAGGGAAGGGAATAGTTGGAACAGAAGTGAATGCACGGAATAATGTTGTAAAAAATTACCCAGGCATGGGTTCTGTCAATAAAAAGTTATAATAATTTAAAAAAAGAATTTGGTTATCACTAACCAACAGATTATCTATCTGACAGTCAGCCATGAACTGAGGAGTGGTTTATTATTCACTATTGTCCCAGGAGTTTGATTTGTGGGACCATCTTGAGGCCAGAAGACTTTAGAGTCAGATAGATTGTTAGAACAATAGAATTTTCAGGTTGGGTGTGGAGGTGCCTTGGTCACAGATTCCAAAGCCAGAGGACTTTAGAATCATTGACAGATTGTTAAAAATAGAAGTCCCTTTAGGTCAGGGGACCTTAAAATGACTGCTGTATCTCCCTAGAAGCTATATTACATCAGTCTGGTATGCACCTCATTATTGTCTCAGAAACTTTATCACTAACCAACAGATTGTTATCTGACAGCCAGCATTGTTTGTGGAACTACAGCACTCCCAAGGCCAGGTGGCCTTAGGATTAAACCAGGTAGGCTTAGAGTTATTGCTATATCCTCCCTAGGAATGACAACACATTAATTATCACCCGAATAATAAATATAATCACATTTCTATTTCTATTTCCTTTCAATGATTGTGAAATGCTTTACAACTATCAGGTGGATGGTAAGGAAGGGAGGAAGGGAAAAAGGGAGGGAGGAAGAGAGGACAGAAGGATATTGTTAAGTGCCTAATGATCTGAATTGCCAAATCCTTTTTATATAGAAAAATGTGAACTCAGATTCAATTGTTACTTCATCCATCCTGTCTCCAATCTAGTTAGCATCTTTAAAGACATCCACCACAACTTTTGAGACAACCTTGATGGGAACTTGGTTTTCCCAGACTATCTAGGAAGGAACTCTTTAGCAATTCCTTTTGTCTATCCCTCCTCTGTCCCATCCTATTCTGTATATTTTCAAACAACCTTTTGAGATATTGATTATCATATTTTTGGGCAGGATTTAGACCTAGTTTGCCAGGTGCAAACCATCAAGCTCTCTGATCCTTCCTCTTGAATTCCCCCATCTTTGCAATTGAGAAACCCCCATGGTGATATTTTCCCTACAAAAGATCTGCTTATGATGCTCTTTGCTAAATTCTTTTCAGGACTAAGCCCACTATAAGGAACTCTCTTTCTCTCCCTCATAGTGTCTTTCTTCTAAAGTAAGAAGTCTTTCTCCTTACTCTAGCTAACTTTAATCAGTCTAACCTGCCAGACTATGGCTTTCTCCACTTCATGAAACATTTCCTTTTTCCTGGTTAATTGTGAGTTCCTCTGAGGAACTTTTCTTTTTTCCTTTCTAACTATCTGCTCTCCCAATTCTACTTCATATTTACCATTCCTGGTGTCTATTGTATCTCTTCATTCTGTAACCTCTTTCCTTAAATAAATTTACCTTTTGTCAAAGAGAATAGTCATTGTGAATTTGTCACATGTTTATTTTGAACTAAGTATTGCTATTCCATCACATAACCTAATATATTCCAAGCACTGTGCTAAGCACTTTGCAAATATTGTCTCATTTGATCTTCACAACAATTCTGCAAAATAGGCACTATTAGTATCCCCATTTTACAGTTGAAGATCCAGAGAGAGAGACAGATGTTAAATAGTTTGCCCAGGGTCACACAGCTAATATGCATCAGAGGCCAGATTTGCACTCATCTTCTTGGCTGAAGACCTAACATAATCCCCCCAAGGTCACACAGCCAGTTAATGATGAATATAGGGTTCCATCCCAGGTTGACTCCAAGGCCACCTCAGGCACAGTTCCAAAATATACCTGGTTTTCAGAGCCATTTATATATGTGTTGCTCCAGATGTTAAAGTGGTCTTTACTGTTGATCATTGAAAAACAATAGTTGTAGACACTTTGCTGTCAACTCCCAATGACATTTACCTTGTATTTATCTTATAGATAGTTTGCATTTGGGAGGTAGCATTAGCTTCAAAGTTAGGAAGATCTGGGTCCAAGTTTCACCTTTATGTGTGACTCTCAGTGAGTCACTTTATTTCTGAGAAACCAGGCAACCCTCAGATCTGTAAATTGCAGAGCAAGAGCTGATTTGCATTGCTAAAGGAGGGCTCCTTATCAATGGTTCTCTAGAACATTAATGAAATCATAGCTCAGGTCCAAAAATATACAAAGAGATTTTGTATTTATTTCTTTAATGACATGTGGTATTCCCTTTTGTGGGTACTAGATCCCTTCCTCCAATTAACTAATCAGAGATCTCTTCAGGTACAAAGAAAAGGCATTTATTTAGCCCCTGCAGGGAGAGACCCAAGCACATCCAGGAGACATCTTGGCTCCCAACATGTGCTAGACCTGACAAGCTGGAAATAGTAAAGCTGGTTAAAATAGCAAAAGGCCCAAGTCTTTTGAATGGATGGACTAAAAAGGAAGTAACTATTATTGACCAATGATCACCAATGTTGTCTGCTTCCTGAGGGTTGAAATGATGCAGGTGAATGCTGTAAAAAAATTGTCTTCTTTTGATCTGTAACATTAACACTCTGAAATTGTGTACCCTTTGATCTGTGAAGAAAGGAGATTCAAGTCTCAGGCCCTCCTGGGAAGCATATCTCCCCAGACAAGTTCAGTGGCATCAGGAGACTGGGCCTTTTCTAAGGCAAATCACGCCTCACCACCACCACCACTGGTAGCCGGATCCTCATTCAGGAAGCCTTAGAAGTGATTTCCATTCTATTGGAGAGCTAAACCTGGGAACTTTGGCTTTCTTTTCCATTTGAAACCTGAGCCTCAGATTTCCTATTAAAGGGCAATTTTAAACTCATTTCTTTGCAGAATGTCCAAAGCAGGACTATGCCTCTCCCTTGGTATAGCTGCCAGGATCCTGCCTGCTGAGAAGACATTCTCTTCTCAGGCCAGCCTCCATTTCCCTAATAGGACTTTGCCACTATGAAGTCAGTCTCCTAGCAAAGCTGACTTCTCATCCAACAATAAACTTCCATTTTTGCCACCTAAAACTCTTCGGGTTCATGAATTCATTCATGAAGAACCTGCACCTCCAACCAAAAGAGGATTCCCACAACTCTCTGACTGCTACTAAAACCCCATCAACATCACTTCCTGTCCCTTCCTGAAGCTGACCTAGGGTCTGACCATTAGAGACCTCTAGGCCTAGAGATCATGTGACTTCTTCTAACCCGGGCCTGATCTTCAGACCCTGCAGACCTCTGGGAATAGGGATCACGTGACTTGGGCCTAGTCTGACCTACTCCCTCTCATAGACTTTTTGAGAAAACTTCGCCTGGTCTCACTCCCATGGAATGCAAGCTTCTTGAGGGAGCTGCTGTTTCTTTCTCATCTATATTCCCAGTGCCTGGCATAGTACCTGGCACCTACTAGGTGTGCTGATTGGAACATAATAATATACAATACCTCCCATTTCCTCGGGGCTTTTAAGGTTTACAAAGCATTTTCCTCAAAACAATCTGGCAAGAAGGAGAATACAGTATTAGCTCCATTTGACAAGGAAGAAATTAAGGTACAATGAAATATGCTGATTACTTAGGTTACATAACTCTTATCGGTCTTGGGTGCACCTGCGTTGTAAACGTAACAGAATTTTACACTTAGAGTCTTTTACACTCAGAGCAGACTTAGAAATGTGAGCCGTTCATATTTTCTGCCTGCTGGCTCAAATTTCAATGATGAATGATACACAGAAACTCAAGGCAAGCCACTGATTTAATTAACAAAGCCCCTTCCCTCTTTTTTTAAACTTTTCTGAAGAGCAATTACTGTATATCCTTTCTAATTCCATCCAGAAGACTGCTTCCAATGCAAAGACCCCAGCTCCTTCTGATGTGCTATGGCTTCTGGGGGAGACAGCAATGATTTTGAGCCCCTCTGACCTAGGACTGCTCTCATCCTAACAATCCTGTCTGCCACTAATTGTAGAGGAATGTAATATTTCTTCCCTTGGATTTTAGGGAAGATATATTAGTGATCCTGAAGCCCTCTGACCTAAGAGTGCTCTTGTTCTAACAATCTGCCAATGATTTCAAAGTCTCGTGGCCTTAGAATAGTTCTACAAACATGACTTATTGTCAGATAATCTGTTGGTCAGCAATAACCAAGTTCCTGAGACCACCCCTCAAACCTACTTGAAAACCATAAAATTAGCAAATTAGTTACATGAAGCTCTGATCCAACTCTGTCCTATAAATCTATCTCCTTCTTTCTGGACCCTTGCTAATCTCTTCTAGAGCTTAGCCTGCTTCCAATTGGCATTATAATTACAATAAAGTTTGCCCCTTGACTTGGATATGGGTTCAAGCCTGCAAATTCTTTTGAGAGACCTCATGACACCAGTCTGTGGCCCAAACTTTTGGGGTCACCTTCTCAACCTCAACACTTCCACCATTCCTCATGAGTTTTTGAGACCCTTTACTATCCTAGTCAGATATATTTCAGATATGCCAAGTGACTGGTGCAGATATGGCAAGAAACAAAGAGTTTCTGACTCTGTCTCTGTCTCTGTTTCTCCTCTCTGTCTCTCCTTCTCTCTCTTCTCTCTCTCTCTCTCTCTCTCTCTCTCTCTCTCTCTCTCTCTCTCTCTCTCTCTCTCTCTCATTTGGTGCCTACAACACTAACCACAGTAATCCAACTGTTTTTCAAATAGGGCAAAGGAGAATGGGACCTTCTTTCTGAAACTTTTCCCCCCACTCTAGCTGCTAGTCCATCTCTCTCAAAATTACATTGTATTTATTATGTATTTACTTATATGTGCACATTTTATTTTACCCAGTAAAATGTAAGCCCTCTGAGAGGCAAAAGTGTTTCATTTTTGCTTTTGTATCCCATCACCTGACACAGTGCCTAGCATGTAGTAATTGTTAATAAATGCTTGCTGATTCGTTGACTATAAAATTCCTCATTATGTTCTGTTAATTTGGCCCAACGTTTCATTCCTCCACTGAAATTCTTCTTAGATCCATCCACATGAGGTAGAAGGGACCCTGGCTCTTCAGAGACTAAACTCTGGGAAGTGGCACTGAGCTAGACAGTTCCCTGAACTCGCAGGGTGGTTGTCATTAAAAGGCACCCTGGCTAAGTTCAGAGAGACTCATAACCATAAAGTCGGCCACTGGGTGATGAATTTTTTTGACCACAGCAACTCATAAAGAACCGTTTAATAAGGCATGGACAGGATAGGCTCTGTATCAGTGGAAGAAGTGCCCACACTGAGCAAATGACAGCTCTTCAGAAGGATTGAAGAAGATTACATTCGTTTTATTGGCCACCCCATCACACTGCTGGTTCACATCAAATTTGCAATCAACTAAAACCCCTAGGTCTTTCTCATGTGAAAAATCTAGGTCTTGCCCAAGCTGCATTTTAGAAATCCACAGAATATCAGCGCTGGAAGGGACATTAAAAGACAATGCTAGTGTTAGTCAGCCCTTCAGAACAAAAAACCATAGAATGTCAGGGTTAGAAGGCACTTTAAAACATAGAATGTTAGACTTGAAATAGACCTTAGAACACAGAATATCAAGATTAGAAAGGACTTTAGAACATAGAATGTTAGACCTGGAAGGGTTAAAAAATGTTACAAGGGGAAAGGACCTTCCTTAGAATATAAAATAACAGAGAATTGAAATCACAGAGACCCTAGAATACAGAATATTAGAGCTGGAAGGGACCCTAAAACACTGAATGTTAGAACTAGAAAGGATCCTAGAATATATAAAATTAGAGGTGGAAGAGACCTTAGATCACAGAATAGCAGAATTGTAAAGGATCTTAGAACACAGAATGTTAGACTAGAAAACACTTTAGAACAGAGCATTAGAACTGAAAGAGACCCTAGAACATAGAATGTTAGAAGTAGAAGGGACATTAGAAGATAGAATATTAGCATGGAAGAAAGCCTAGAACACAGAATAACAAAATTGTAAACAACATTAGAATATAAAATACTGGTTCTAGAGGATCTTTTAGAATAGAAGAGGCTGTTAATGGCAGAAGAAACCTTAGAACATAAAATATGAAATGCCAGAGAATTAGACTTCACTTAGTTCAACAGCTTCATTCTACAAATGAGAAAACTGAGGCCCAAAGAAAGAAGTTGCTTTGCCCAAGTCATCAAACAAAGGCTGGAGCTAGGACATCATACACTTGACTTTTTGAACTTGGCAGCCACTTTCTTCTGTCTGCCTTCATGCCCCTTTCTCAGTGTCTCCTTCCCTCCCCAAACTCCCTGCTGTTATTGCTTATGCTAGATACAGAAGAACTCCTGGTGCTTAGGAAGATGGATGGCTCTGCTTCCCCCATCACTCAACCCTCTTTATTCCTCAGTATCATGAAGCCAGATTGATGGGCCCTGAGGGGACCGAGAGGCTGGGCTGGGCTCTCCCCCATTGTAGGAAGGGTATTTCTAGCTAAATGGCAGGGCTATATGTCCCCAGTTGAAGGATAACTAGGAGTGGGGTGTATGGCAGGGAGGGTGACAGGCCTTTTCAGTCCAAAATATAGATTTCTAGACTGCAAAAAAAATAGACTTGTTTTTTCAGGGCACATTTGAAGGGTTGCCTAGTATATTGAAGGTTGGATACAAACATCTTAGAAATAACATAAACATTTATAAAGTACTTTGCAGATAGTACCTCTTGTGGGTGAGCCCCACCACCAATCTCCAAGATAAGTAAGGAAGGATTTATTTTCCACATTTTTACAGATGAGGAAATTGAGGTCTAAAGAGGCTTTCTCAAGGTCACACAGCTAGTAAATGACAGAGCCAAGAACTGAATCCAGGTGTCCCATCAATAAATCCGACTCTCTCCCTGACAGCACACTGGAACATTTTGGTCAGTGTGACTCCTGAGGAGGCTTCAGGGAAGAGCAGGATCTTTCTCCTTAAAGCTCACCAAGACCCAAAATTCTGCTTAGCCCCATTTCCCCGGGTTTCCTGTATCACAGAAAGTCTGTATTTTTCTCTACAGACCCCTCTGCATTGACTGGAACTGTTTAGAAAATGGAAGAGTCAACCTAGGAATTCTGGCTAATATATCAGAACCATTCCTATCTGCACTTAGTCCCAGATGCCTAATGGGTGAATCTTGTGATAGTCTTTGTGAGAATTACCCATTTCTTTGTGGGGAGAGAGGAGAGGTGCAAGAAGTTGGAGCACATAAGGGAAATGGATAGGACACAATCAATTAATCAATAAGAACTTATTGAGTTCTAACTAAAAGTAAATGCTAGATTTAAAGAGTTAGGAAGACTTGAATTCTAATCCCTTTTTAGACATTTATTAGTCATAAGGACCTAGGCAAATTATTCTCTCAGTCTCAGTTTCCTCATCTGTAAATGGGGGATGATGATAGCATCTCTCTAACAAAGTTGTTGTGAAAATCAAATTTTTTAAAAACCACCTAAAACTTTAAAACTGCAGGAAATTGACAATTGTTATGTTCTAGGCACTATATTAAGTGCTAGGGATATTAAGAAAACGCAAAGCCAGTTCTTGTTCCACAAAGAGTTTCCATTCTAATGGCTAGACAATATATTTCGATCAGAATATAGAAGCTAAAGATAGAGTGGGAGTGGGAAAATGGCATGAGCATTTGGGGACCAAAGTGATAAAGGGAGCTGAGTCTTAAAGAAAACCAAGGATTCTAAGAGTTGGAGATTGAGACAGAAAGCATTTCAGGCATGATGCCCGGCTGGTGCAAAAGCACAAAGAGGGAGTGTCATGTGTGAAGAAAAGCATATGGTTCAGTGGGGTTGGATCACAGAGTACCTGGAGAAGATTAAAATGTAAGAGGGTAGGTTGTAAATAGTTTTAAATCCCAAACAAATGACTTTGCATTTGATCCTAAGGATAATAGGAAACCACTGAAATTTAGATGATACAATGACTAGAGCATCAGTTCTGAAGTCAGAAAAACCTGAGTTAAAATTCAGTCTCAGACATTTACTAACTGTCTGACCACAGGTCACTTTTTGCCTTAGGTCTTTTTTGCCTAAGGTCTGTTTGCCTTAGTTACCTCACTGTAAAATGAGCTGGAGAAGGAAATGGCAAAGCACTCTAGCATTTTTGCAAAGAAATCCCAAGTGGGGTCACAAAGAGTTGGATACAACAATTCAGGACAGCTAGATGGTGCAGTGGATAGAATGCTGGACATGGAGTCAAGAAGACTCATCTTGAATTCAAATCAAATACTTATTAGCTGTGTCACATTAGGCAAGGCTGTTTGCCTCAGTTTCCTCATCTGGAAAATGAGCTGGAGAAGGAAATGGCGAAGCACTCCAGTATCCAAGAAAACCCTAAATGAAGAGTTGGACATGATTGAAAAAAAAAAAAAAAGATCAAGCAAAAGTGTATTGATGGTGGGTGGGAAGCTAGAGATAAGTGTGATATAGTTAGGAAAATCACTTTGGTAATTGAGTAGAAGGTGAAATGGAATGAGACAAGGAGACCAGTAAAGAACCTATTGCAATAGTCCAGGTGAAAAGAGATGAGGGCTAAACCTAGGGTGGTGGCCACATGAGTGGAGAGAAGGCTTTATAGACAAGAAATATCATGAAGGTAGAAACAATTAGGTTCAGTATCTGATTGAAAATGGGGGGGGGTGAGTGAGAGAAGAGTCAGTGATCACGTTGACGTTGAGAAGTATGGAGATACCCTTGACAATCTCAGGGAAATTCAAAAAAGGGAAGAGTTGGAGGGGGTGTAAGACAATAGATCTGCTTTGGATGTTAAGTGTGAAATGCCTATGGAACATTCTGTTTGAAATGTTTGGTGATATGGGACTGAAACTTAGGCAAGAGACTAGATACCTATCTAAACAGAGCTGAGAACCATGTACATAGAGATGATTTATCACCAAATGAAATAGCATATAGGAAAAGAGAAAAGCCCAGGATGTAGTTTAGAGGGATGCCCACCCAACAAAAGAGACTGAGAGAATCCAGGAGGTAGAAAGAATGTCGGAGGTGGCAAATAGGGAGAGATCAGAGGCATAAAAACCCAAAAAGGACAGATGAGCCTGTAGAAAAAAGTAGCCATTGATAAGAAATTCTGCAAAGAGGTCAAGAAAATAAGTACCCAGAAGAAAAGGTCATTTGAACTGTCAATTAAAGGATCATTGGTGACTGTTGTGAGGGTTGGTTTCCAGTCAAAGAATGAAGTCAGAAGCCAGATTGCAGATTTAGAAGAGAATAAGAAGAGGGCATCTAGAATCATAGGGTCTGGACTAAGACAAAGCACCTTTCCAAGTCTCTCAATCCTCACCTGTAAAATGGGAATAATAATATTATTCTCCCTTTCCAAGGTTGGGGAAGGTGGAAGTTTGAGGATTGGGGGAGTATGTTTAGGCCATTATATAAATGGAGCCATTTGTGTCTATCTTCCCAGTAGGCAAATCTCTGCTTGTTTTCAATAATTACAATAGCTCCCATTTGTACCCTTTTAAAGTTTCCAAAGCACTTTCCTTACAATCCTCCTCTAAAGGAGGTAGTGCTATTATTTTCCTTTTACAGATGAGGAAACTGAGGTCCAAAGAAGGAAACGGACAGTGCCTAAAAACTAATGCCAGGAAATAAAATGGATAAGAACTGAAAATTAGAATCATAGGCTCCAAGACCTTGGAGATCATCTGCTCCAAGGCTTCTTAAAGGTTTTCCACTTTTGATCCTTTTTCTCCTAGAGAATTTTTTTGTTGTTGAGACTATTGGGGTTAAATGACTTGCCCAGGGTCACACAGTTAGGCAGTATTAAGTGTCTGAAGTCAAATTTGAACTCAGGTCCTCCTGACTTCAGGGCCAGCATTCTATTCCAGAGAAATTTTTATACAACTATAGGCACATAGGTAAGTCAAATATTTGTGCAAATCAAACATTTGCTGATTATAAATCATAATTTCATGACCTCCACATTCAGTTACATGACTGTATTTGGGGTCACAAGCCCCAGGTTTAAGAAGCTTTAATTAGTTAACTCTTTCATTTTACAGATGAGAAAATTGAGCTATAGGGAGGGTGAAACAACTTCCTCATATTCTTATGGGGAGTAAGAGGCAGAGGCAAGTTTTGAATTCAGGCGTTTGGAGTAGAAGCTCAGTAGCAAACCACTCCAACATCTTTGCAAAGAAACTCCAAGTGGGGTCACAGAGCTGGACACAACTGAACAACAATTCAGGACATTGGGTAGTGTCATAATGCACATAGCATTGGGCCTGGAGTCAGGAAAACTCATCTTCCTGAGTTCAAATCCAACCTCAGACACTTACTAGCTATGTGATCCTAAGCAAGTCACTTGCCCTTGTTTGTTTCAGTTTCCTCATCTGTAAAATGAGCTGGAAAAGGAAATTAGAATTTCAGTTCTCTTTCCACTGTACCTGTTTAGTATGTGGCTTGGACAAGTCACTCCTAACTCCGAGCCTTGGTGATCTAGTTTGTAAAATTAAGGGATTTGAACTCAGTGCTTTCTTTCTGGCTCTGACAATTCTGTGTCTATGACCAAAAGCCAAGGTTCTCTCTGGGCCATGGGATTTCTGTCTCTGTCTCTCTCCCTCTCTGTCTCTGTTTCTCCTCTATTCTGCCTGTCTCTGTTTCTGTCTTTCTCTCTCTTTTTCTTTCTGTTTCTCTCTTTTTCAATGTCTGTCTCTGTCTCTCTCCCTAGACGTCACTGCCACTCTCAAATATAGTGCTATGGGAATGCAGAGGAGTGAATTTAGAGGGATTTCCACCCTACCTCCAGCTGTGGTATCCTAAGAAAGTTTTTTTGGATGAGGCAGCTGGGCCTCCGAGGATGGGGAGGACATCCTCATACAGAGAGAGCCAGCCCAGCTCCCTTGCCACCCCCTGCATCCCCTCCTCCCAGCACTCATTCCTTCCTCTTGCTCATGCATCACGCCTCTGCCCTCAGCCTTGTCCCCTCCACCAGCTTCAGAGCTGGAGGGCTGTTACATCTTCTATTTAAAACTCCTCATCCGAGCCAGCACAGGGGACTTTCTTATTCCCCTTCAGATGTAACTGTCACCAATAATAGTCTCTTTCGGATTTCATTTCCTTCAGCTCCTGCCAGGGACTCTCAGAATCTCCTTCCCCTCCCGCTGTCCCCCTCCTTCCCCCAGCCCCAAGTCAGGAGGAAAAAAAATACATTTTTGCCTTTTACTATGATGTATGCGATCCCATAAAATAGTGAAACAGATATGAAAGGTTGAGAGAAGGTAGATAAATGGCTCCTATTATTCTACCAATCAAATGAAATACCTCTCCACGTCCTCATTTGAATGATAATAAAACTCAGAGAGGCTGCTGGATTGCCACTGTCATCCCCAAGCAGCAGCCCAAGCCAGCCCTGATGCCAGACAAGGTAACCTTGGGGAGTCTGCTGAGGCCAGTATGCTGACCCACCCCATAGGGCCCTCCTGTCCCCTCGCCTCCTCCCCCTTTGCCCCTGTGCCACTGTCTGCCTACTTGACCTCACTTTGCCTTTAATGTTTCATTCAGTGTGGCCATTATTTAGCTGCATGACCTTGAGAATTCCATAGAACTCAGTTTCCTCTTTTGTAAAATGAAGGGGTTAGGCCAAATGGTCTCCAAGTTCCCATCTGGCTGCCATGGTCTATGTTTTTTGTTTCAAGGCTCCTTTCAATCCTAACCTCCCATGCTCTTTGTTCTGGGGCTCCTTTCAGCACTAACAATCTATGTGCATTGTTCTAAAGCTCCTTTTAGCACTAATATTCTGTGTTCTATGCCCGAGGTCTTTTCCAGCTCTGACATTCTCCGTTCATTTCAATTAAATTTAGCCCACATTTATTAACTGCCTATTGTGTGCAGAGCTCAGTGCAAGGTGTTGGGGAGAGATACAAACTTTAAATAAGCCTCAGTTTCTGTCCTCATGGAGCTCACAGAAGAATAGGGGGATAGGAAACAAATACAGAGAATCCTCATACCATCATATCATCATATCATTCATGATAAGTGCATTAAAAAGAACAAAATGCTGTGTGAGGTCTGGGGGTCATTGATGACAAGAGGAGAGGTCACAGAAGACTTTTTGAAGGATGTGATATTGGGAGGAAGGAGGTGGGGGTCAGGGTGAGGGAGGCATGTGGACATTCTAGGAAGAGAAGAAAATGTGAAGAAAGGCACAGAGGCAATTAGGCACAGAGCATGTCCCAGGGCAGAAATTAGTCCGGGTTTAGTATCAGCATCACTATTTGGAGTAGAGAGAGAATAGAGGGGACTAATATGTGATAAGGCTATAAATGTAGCGTAAAACCTGATCATGGGAGCCTTGAATGACAAGCTGAGAAATTGTCACTTTACTCAAGAGTAAAGAGTGTCCCTGACGGCTCTGAACAAAGGGCTCTCATAGTCAGATTTAAGCAAAAGGAGAAGGATTTTGTCTGTAGTCAGAAGGATAGGTTAGAAGGAAGAGGACCAGATGATAAAAGGATCAGGTGTCAATGAAGATTCAATCCAAGAGCCCCCTCATCATCACTGTCACCTCCTTTGGAAAGGGCAGGCAAAGGAAATCCTCTAAAAATTTGGCCTAGTGACTACTAGTCTAAAGATGTCTCAAAATGCTAGAATCATAGAGTAAATAGCAAAACCAGGACTAGAACCTAGGTCTCTTGACTCTCTCATTCCAAAGCTTTTTCTACTGTCCTTGGCTTGGGCTGTGCATTGAGGCTCCACAGTAGCTCACTAGAATTCAGAAAATTATATTATTCTATAATATGAAGGAAGGGAGGAAGAGAGGGAAGGAGGAAAAAGAGGGAATGAAGGAGGAAGGAAAGGAAGAAAGGGAGAAAAGGAGTGAGGGAGGAAGAAGAGAGGAAGGAGTGAGGAATAAAGGGAAGGAAGGAAGGAAGGAAGGAAAGAAAGAAAGAAAGAAAGAAAGAAAGAAAGAAAGAAAGAAAGAAAGAAAGAAAGAAAGAAAGAAAGAAGGAAAGGAGGAAGGAAAGAAAGAAAGAAAAAAAGAAAGAAAAAAAGAAAGAAAGAAGGAAAGAAAGAAAGGAGGAAGGGGGAAGGAGGAAAAGAGAAAAGGATTTATTACTCACCTACTATGTGCCAGACACTGTACAAAGCACTCATTGATTATCCCATTGATCCTCACTACAACTCTGGGAGGTATTCACTATTTATTATCCCTATTTTATATCTGAAGCAACTGAGGAAAACAGTGATTAAATGATTTGTCCAGTATCACACAGTGATCAAGGTCCAGTTTGAAGTCCTGAACTTCCTAACTCCAGGACAACACTTTTAGGGACTGTTGTGAAGAAAGTCTCTTGAAAATTTAAAGTGGTATAGAAATGAAAGTTATTATTTTACTATTAAGGAGGGCTCATGAGACCCCAAAGCCAGTCCTGACCCCAAAGCAGGACAGAGGCTGAGAAGCAGGTAGAAGTCAGGTTCAGCTTGTTCTTGGTCATTTTGCTTTCAGGGACAGAATTTGGGAGATCATATCCCATCCCAGTACTCTTTCCCTGCCATCTAGCTGTGCTCTCTCCTGGCTTATCTCCAATAAGGGCTCCCTTTTTCTGAACAGGAGATATAGAAACAGAGCATTACACAACCGAGCAAATTGTGTTACAAGATACATGCCCATTTCTGCTGGAATCCTTCTTACAAAGCATTGTGGAATAGTAGATAGAGCAGTCAGCAAGAACTGGATCCAAATTCTACCTCATATACTGTGTGTCCTGGACAAGTTATATTCCCTGGGCCTCAAGTTCCTGAGATGTGCAATGAGAAGGCTGAGCTATGTAACCTTTAAAGCCCCTTCCAGTGCTATATCATAAGACCATTGATTTAGAGATGGAAAGACTTTACTGGTCATCCAGGTAACAACCTAGGGCAGCTAGGAGCCCCGATGGATAGGGCATTTGGCTTGGAGTCAAGAGGACTCATCTTCTGAGATAAAATCCAGCTTCAGACACTTACTGTGTGATCCTGGGCAAGTCATTTAACTGTTTGCCTCGGTTTCCTCACCTGTAAAATGAGTTGGGGAAGGAAATGGCAAACACTCCAATAGTTTTGCCAAGAAAACTTCAAAATGGGATCACAAAGAGAAGGACACAACTGAAATGATTAAAGAAACAAGAACAAATACAGTAGTAGCAGTAGCCCCCTTTATATGGCAGAGGTTCAGTGACTAACCCAAGCTCATAGAGCTAGTAAGTAGTTAAGGACCCCACAATCCTCCTCATTCACAAGAATGTCCTAGCATTCCTCCAGCCAGACTTATTGAAAGGGGGTCTTGTTGAGGGATTTGATGGGAGTGGGAGTTGAAGTGTTGAGAGTTGGACATGGAATCAGGAGACCTGAGTTCTAATCCTCGTCCTTGCCATTAGATATTGAGCCTGTCATTTCTCATGTTCAGTTTTGTTCATTGTTACAATAGAGATATTAATACTTATCAAAAAAGTCTCTTGAAATCTTAAAATGCTATAGAAATGGGAATAATTATTATTAATAGATCATAGGATTCTATTAATGGAATAGAGAGTCCTTAGAAATCATCCAGTACAATTCTTCCTGGCCCTATTCATCTGAATTAGACTTCCGTCGATACCCAACCAAAGACATAGGGACGACTTATGAGGCACCCCTTATCTTAAAGATGAATAAACTGAAGCCCAGTGAGATGAAATCCCTTCCCAAATTCATATATGTAACAAATAGCAGACCCAAGATTTGACCTCTGAGTTTTGCTCAGCCTCAGTATTCTGATCTCTAAAATGAAATGATTGAAATCTCTGCTGCCCAGAGTTTCAAGGCTATGCTTTGTAAATCTTGGAGTGTTATAAAAATAGGAGTTAATAGTAGGTGTAATAATTCGAACCTTGCTGAGGCTAATTCAGTTTTTTTTTTAATCTGTGAAATGGGGATAATTATTATTGGATAGTCCTAGAGATCCCTCTTAATGCTGAGATCCTGTGTTCTCACTCAGAGTTGTACAGAGTCAGAAAGCACTTTTATAGCATATTAAGAGCAAAAGAAACAGGGTGCCATTCTCTAGGACATACTGTCCAGGCGAGACCATAACCTAGCCTTAAATCCTTCAGAGGAAGAGAAATTGAGCACCCTCTACCCCATTAATAGAATTCTGTGATCTATTAATAATAATAATTCCCTGCCTCAGTGGCAGGATCTCGCAGAGTTCTCGGCTGCCTTCCCGCACCTGTGCCGTCCCCTCTGACTCTGGCTGTGTCTTTCCTTGAATGTGTTTCTCTGGGTATGCGAGTCCTCGAGGATACCTCCTGGCCCCATCCATCCCGATTAGGCGGCCCGTCCACACTCAGCCAAAGGCATATCAATTCTCAGCACTGGCCACTGAACCGAGCTAATGGGGATGTACACCTACGCCAGCTTGCTAACTCACCCTGATCCGGAGTGGGGAGGGAACTGGGAAGGCTCATGGGGGAGCAGGGGCCCCCACAAATAGAGGGAGCTGGGGTCCAGTGACAAACCACCGAGGTCACTCGGCCACCATAGTGGTCACTAGATCTCATGTGGCTTCCCCTGGGGCCCTGTGGGGTTGGGAAGGGAGGGAGAATCATAGATTTAATAGCCAGAAGAAATCTAAAGCTGAACTATTTAGATGTTTAGGAATATTTAGAGCTGGAGGAAAAAATCTGCTGATTCTATCCCCTCGTTTTATACGGGAGGGGATTCAGGTGATTTGTCCAACATCACACATTCAAAGACACACTTTTACACTCAGACAGTCTCCCATATACACAGACATTCAGAGCTGGAAAGGACCTTCAGAGGTTCCCAACTCTCCCCACTGCACCCGTCCTCCTTATCCTTATGCTCAGTTAGACTTACTTGTCTGCCCTATGAAAAGAAGGATCATCAGCCACTTACTTAGCAAGCCCCTTACTTCTCTGGGCCTCAGTTTCCCAATCTGTAAAATCGAGGGAGGGGAGTTATATTAGTTGGCCTTTAAAGTACTAGTCATAGAGGGCAAGAATTCAAATACAGGTTCTCTGACTCCTAATCTATCCCCAGAGGCAGCTGGTGGGGCAATGATTAGAATGAATGCTAAGTCTAGTGTCAGGAAAACCTGCACACAAATCTGACCTCAGATGCTTGTGATTTTAGGCAAGTCACTCAATGTGTGCCTCAGTTTTCCCAACTGTAAAATGGGAATAGCGAGTAGGGCCCACTGCCAAGATTGTTGAGAGCATCAAATGAGATTTATAAAGAGTCACTTATGTGCTTGGCACCCAGTAAGCACTATACCTCATTCAGCAGGCAACGAGGAATCTCCGAGGGTTTTTGAGCCTGCAAGTAGACATCCTCAGAGCGGTACATTAGGTATTAGGCTCAAGCAATGGTGTGGAGGATAGATGGGAGAGTGGGCAAGTTAGACACAGAAAGGTCATCTAGGGACTGGTCAGATGGTTGTGATAAGAGGCGATAATGGCCCAAACTGAGGCCCTGACACCTGAGCTTTAGTTCTAACCTCACCGAGGATGGAGAAGGATAAAGGAAGCAGGTGATGGGAAAGCTGGTAGTCACTCCTGCCGAGCTCTGCCTGGCCCCAGTCCCAGAAGAGGACCTGAAGCTAGGGCTTAACTGTGTCAATAATTACAGGAAGGGAGAGAAGGAGGGAAGAATCCCCAGGGCTGTGGACAGGACAGGATTGGGAGGAGATGCCTGGGAACTGGTCCCAAACAAGGAGGGCACCCGAGAAACCTGTCAAAGGTAAGAGACAGCAAGCTGAAAAGTGACGGAGAGCAGAGGTTGAGGGCAACTAGGAAAATGGGCTTGGAGTCAGGAGGGCCCGAGTTCAGATGCAGCCTCTGCCCAGCTGCGTGCCTCCAGGCAAGTCACTCATCCCGTTTGCCTCACCTGTAAAATGCTCTGGAGGAGGAAATGGCGAATCACGCCAGGGTCTCTGCCAAGGAACTCCCCAAAAGAGGTTATGAAGAGTCAGAAATGCCTGAACCATCACACACACCCAGGAGCAGCCCAAATCCTGTCCCTATTGTGCAAAAGAAAGAAGGGAGCCGAGATGAGGGAGTTGTCAGGATCACACAAACAACAAGTGTCCCCTGCTACAGCGTGCAGGGCAAGGACTTATCCCCCAGACAATGCTCAGGGGGCACAATGACTGCCTGGTGCCTGTTCCTGGTGGGCTAAGGGGGTGAGGACAGGGGAATCAAGGAGAAAGAAAGGCTCCCCTTGATTTGCATGGGACCCATTTTCCCCACCTCTCTGCCTGGCCCCGAGGGAAACAGGGAGATGTCACCATGGCAATAGCCATGGCAACGTCAAAGGGTTAAAGCTTGGGGGAGGGAGCAGAGCCCGCTGCTGCACCTGTCTCCTCTGCCTGCAGCTCAGCTCAGGGCACCGAGCTTCCTGGTGTCCCTGACAATCAGCTTCAGCCGGTGCCCTGGAGGCTAATGAGAAGCAATGAGGCCCCAGGGATTTGGGCCCAGCCTCCACATCTAGGCTTTCAAACTATAGGGTGGAAGCTGATTCCTCTTTCCCCTCCTCCCATCTTTTCCTCCTTATTCCCCTTACAGGGACACAGAGCACAGGGAGGAGGGGGGAAGAGATCAACCCCCCCAAACTGTCCTCATCTCTTCCAGGAAAAGCCCACGTGGTGGTGCAATGAAGAGAGTCCGGCATTTGGAGTAAGGAGACACTTGAGAGACACTTGAGTTGGATTTTTGGTTCTAATATTTAACTGTGGGTGGCCCTCAGCACATCAATTCTCCCCAAACCTCAGTTTGTCTGTCTGTAAAATGGAGATTATAAGACTAGTACTTGTACTTTATCTACCAGAGAGGGTCGTTATGATGAAAATGCTTTGCACAGGAAAGATCAATCAAGTTCACATTCATTCATTAAGCCCTTTTTAATGTTCAACCCTGGTACTAGGAGGACTAGAGAGACAAAGGCACAAATGACCTTGGGGAGTTTATAGGCAACTGGGGAGGAAACACGGGCATGTAAAAGTATATACAAGATAAAAACAAGGTAATTTGTATACTTTGCATACAGATACAAGGTAATTTGTATGTAGACAAGACTCCAGAAGCAAGTTGTCAAGACAGACATCTCATAGTAGGGCATGAGTTGAACATCAAAAGAAATGGGGGTAATTTAGTCACGTGATGAGGTTTAGGAGAGCAGAGAGGAGGCACAACGATTGTGGAGAATCACAATGAGGCATTCTCCCTGCCAAAAGTACCTTTATTAATGAGTAAAGGCCTCTGAAAAAATCCAAATATGATTTTGTGCCATTCTTTGGGAAGGGGCGATTTTTATAGACAGAGAGGGGAAACCAGGAGAGTTGTTTTGACAACCAGTTGGGGAGATGTTTCACTTGAAGAATAAAATCAAGGAGGAGTAGGGAGAGACTGTTGAAGGAGGAAAACAAAATTTAGGAAAACAAAGTCGGGGGAAAATTGAGAAAAACAAAGTCTGGAAAAACAAAGTAAATTTGGGAAAACAAAGTCAGGGGAGATGTGGAAAAACAATTTCAGAATGGATTAAGGAATTTTGGTTTTAGGTAGAGAACATGCTGACTTGAGTTTCCAATAAGGACTTCTAAGAACCCAAGTGGAAGAAAAGGGCATTCAGGGGCCCCTACAAAATCAGCCCATGGAGTTTGGGGTGTGAGCAACAACATGACTAGTTTGGCTGGGCCACAAATTGTGTCCAAAAGAATAACAGATAATAAGACTGAAAAGGTAGGTTGGAGATAAGTTGGGAATGTTAAATAAGGAGTTTGTATTTGATCTTAGAGGTAATGGATAATAATGAAATCAGCTATGATTAGGAGGAAGTTTGAAATGGACAAGAGATGCCTCTGGGTAGGAAGGAGACTTAGGCCTAGTTCTAAGTCTTCCTTTTCTGTTGTTGTTCAGTCTCTTTCATGTTCCCATTTGGGGTTTTCTTAGCAAAGATACTAGAGTGGTTTGTCCATTCCTGCCCAGTTCATTTTACAAATGAGGAAACTGAGGTAAACAGGGTTAAGTGACCTGTCCAGGATCACACGACTAGTGAGCTTCTGAGGCTGAATTTGAATTCAGGTTTTCCTGACTCCAGGTGTGATGCATTGTCCACTCTGCCACATAGTAGGTGGTTGATGAGTGCTTATTTCTTCCTTCCTTTTCCTAAAACCAAAACCTACCTAAAACTAAAACTAAGTGTAAAGGAACATCAGAAAGAGAAAAGGCAGACAATTTTAATTGTGAGCTCTTTTCCTTTCCTACCTAAAGCGCTTCCTTTCACATGACTTGACCCCCCATTTTGATAAGAAGGACAATCAATCAATCACCTTTATTAAGTTGTGAGAATTGGATGAGGGTTTAATTTTCACAGTTATGTAAAAAATATCAAAGAAATAATTTAGAGGAATCAAACTGAAACCTAAGAAATAAGATCTAATGATTGGGCTGACATGGAACAAAGTAAATGAGACTTTTCTGTATCTATTGGTAGATGCAGAAGGCATGTATATACACCCAAACAAGGGTAAAAGAAAATAAGAGTTACTGTCACTGAAATTTAGGAAATGAGAGTCGGAATTAGGGGAGGGACTGCCAAAATAGTGAGGATGGAGGAGAACTGTGATCAAATAAGGTGGATGCCAATGGGAGATGTAATCAGGGGTGGGGACTTATGCACACATAGTGGGAATTAGGCACTTCAGAAAAGCTGTAACCTCTGTAATATCCAGCCAATGGGGGTAACATCAAAGGAACTTGCATTTCCAGACAAGGAATAAAAGGCTGTACTTTTGTACTTCAAGAGTGTGTCTGCTACTTTAGATACCAGCAAAATGGTAAAATAAAATCTTTCCTGGATTCACCAGCAAGTCAGAGGAGTTCTTGGTAATGGCCTTCTCTCTTACAGTAACAGAAAATGTATCCCAATGACTGGGGATCTAAGGCAAAAATATCTACTGCCTGCAGAGAGTTTGCATTCTGCTGGTCTATTATGATGGAAAATACAGTGAGGAAAACTGGGCTTTCATCCCAGCTCTGCCATTAATTCTCATATGCCCTTAAAACAAGTTGACTCTCATCCTGGGACTCAGGTTTCTGCCAACAGAGTAATGTGAAGAGATTGGACTCTGGATGGTTCCAAACAGAATTTCCAGCTCTGACAATCTGTGTTCCAACATCCCTTCTCTCCACCCTTCTTTATTTTAGAACCAGATCCAGATCCCAGTGAGTCGGAATGAGTGCCACATCTGGGTGGCACAGGAGGCCCGCACCTCCTGGCCCTCTGCCAAACTCTGGGAGCACACTCCGCTTCCTCTCTATCTAGCTCTCTGTGGTGTGCTGCCCTATCTGAAAACAAACAAACAACCTAGATATAGCTCGACTATTCTACTTTCTAAGGGCTTCCTCGTTTTGGAATTCTACATGTGGTTCTGGGCTAGGGATTCTACCCAGGCTTACCAGGGATGGTGATCCCCTTCCTTCTCTGGCAGGGATGGGGCTCTCCTACCTGAAGAAGGGTCCAACCAACGGAGAGAACTGGGGCTCAGAGGTGACTCTGAAGATGACTATGTCACGGAAATGCCAGGAGGAGACAACTTGAAATAGATCTCCGCTCATCCAGGAAGGGATTGGGGGAAAGAGAAATATTGGTGAAACAAGGGGTGAAGAACATCAGTTTGCTCAGGCTTCCTGAGTAAAGGCCAGCAAGATGGTCGGGGGGACCTTTCTCTTTAGAGTATCTTTGGAGAATAAGACCGTAGTCCTTCCCGGAAGCATAAACTATAAGGATGCATCAGCTCCTCCCAGACTCATAGGGTCAAGAGCCATGGATCTGGAATTGGGAGAATAGGCCCCAAACCTATCCCTGCTCCCTACCACTTGTGTGTCTTTAGGCAAACTACTTCAGTAAGGTGTTTAAACGGCATCCTCTGTGTAATGAGCAAGGCTCTTTAAAAGGATGTCAGGGATCCTTCCCGTTCTGAAGCCTAGAAATTGAGATTTCATGTCCTGTGATTTGGCGGCCTCTGGTGGACACTAGATGCTTAACAGCCCAAATTTTAGCCCCATCCCCTTGCTCCCCCCTCTCTCCCCCCCATCACCATAGAAGCCTAGAATCTTGGGGTTTGAATGTTGGGAGAGGTCACAGGATGTTATGGAAAGAACCTTGGAGGTGTCCTAGTAAATGTTTAACAATCAGCTCTCTGAATAAAAATGTAGTAAGGCACACTTTTTTTTTTAAATTATAGCTTTTTATTTACAAGATATATACATGGATAATTTTTCAGCATTAACAATTGCAGAACCTTCTGTTCCAACTTTTCCCCTCCTTCCCCCCCATCCCCTCCCCCAGATGGCAGGTAGACCAATACAGGTTAAATATATTAAAGTATATATTAAATACAATATATGTATACATGTCCAAACAGTTATTTTACTGTACAAAAAGAATCGGACTTTTAAATAGTGTACAATTAACCTGAAAACACACTTTTTAAAAAGTTTCTAGGGAGAGTCTTGGGCAAGGAAGGGGAGGCAAGCAACCAGATTAGGGAAGAGTCCTTTGGGAAGTGACGTGAAAGTAGAAAAAGGGCATCAATTCATTTATTTATCTGCACGTGAGATTTCTTTGATATAAGGAACTTCTAGTTTGTGACTTGCCTCTATCAATGCAGACTGAGCTTCGCCTTCTGCAATGAATAGCTCTGGGAGGTGACTTGCTTTGGGAACCTGTTTGTGTCTGAAGGTGGAAATAAAAGGAGGACCTGCTAACTACAGAGCTCACTCTCTGGACACTCCAGATGCTCTCAAAGTATGGTCCAGCCACCTCTGAGCATCAACAAGATAGTTTCAGAAGATTCACATCAAAACTCTTTTTGTTTTTTTTCATTCTAATATGTATAGATAGATATCTAATACTGTAAATATAGAGATCTATATCTAATACTGTAAATTATAAATATCTCTATCCAATATAGCAAATATATATATATATATATCCCATTAAAAAAAGCTCTTTGGGATCTAACTCAGTTTCAATTGATCAAGAATGGACAGAAGCAGCTACACCCAAAGAAAGAACACTGGGAAATGAATGTAAACTGTTTGCATTTTTATTTTTCTTCCCAGGTTATTTTTACCTTCGGAATCCAATTCTTCCTGTGCAACAAGAAAACTGTTCTGTTCTGCACACATATATTGTATCCAAGATCTACTGTAACCTAGTCCATATATAGGACTGCTTGCCATCTAGGGGAGGGGGTGGAAGGAGGGAGGGGAAAAGTTGAAACAGAAGTGAGTGCAAGGGATAATGTTGTAAAAAATTACCCTGGCATGGATTCTGTCAATAAAAAGTTATTAAAAAAAAAAAAGCTCTTTGGAATCCCCAGCAATTTTTAAGAATATAAAGGGAATATGAGATCAAAAAGTTAGAGAACCAACCTACCGTGCCATACCGATTTAAAATATAGAAATATCAGTTTGTCACTGAAGCTAGCTGTCACTGTGGCTTTCTCTGCAGGCATCAGACAGCTTTAGAGAAACAAGACTGAGAAGATGAGTCTATGAGGGGCCACACACCCAAACAGGTGTGAACAGGGTGAAGCTCCAAAGTTTTCCATAGAAGCCACTGAGAAGACAGACATAGACATCCTGGGCAGGGCTCCAGAACAATAAACGCACTCCCAGTTTTCCTGTCACCAAGATCTTCCCAAGGTGATTAGACTACAAGAAACTTGGTCTGACATTCCTGTCTCTCTCTGTATATATTCCATCTACTCTTATGTCAACCAGCCTTAGACTGAAGGTTCATCAATCGATCAATCAACAAGCATTTATTAAGTACCTGCTGTATTCCAGGCCCTGTGCAAGATTCTGTGGTTACAACTACAACAAATCAAACAATCTCTACTCACAAGGAGCTTTCACTCAAGAGAATTGTATCTTAGCTAAATTTAATATCTGTTATTTTCCAGGAGATCACAAAAATCACAAAAAAATTATTAATATTTGTTGAATTGAACTGAATAACTGACCCTGAATTTGCAAGACCAAAGCTTCTGCTCCTAGTGGGATAGCTCAGAGTGTGTGAGATAAAAGCCCTGAGCTTTGGGGATAAGAGATTTGGGAATCTGTTTCTCTCTGCTGACTTAGCAAATTAATGATGATCTCAGATACCTGTCCCAGGTTTCATCGGGCCTGTTTAGATCAGGTTACCCCACATCTGACTGACCCTAGCCAGCAGGATCTGCTTCCAGGTTACCCCTCAGTGGTCCTGGCCAGGCTGACCTTGCCTTTATTTCAGAATCACAGACATCTCCAGGTTTTCAGGGATGTCGGAGGCCATTTAGGCTAGCCCATCTATGAAGAATGGTCAACTATCTCTTGCTTGAAGAAGACAATTTGATGAAGTAGAAGAATGTTGGTCCTAAAACATGAGGACCCTCTGTGTAGACCCTGCCACTACCTAACTGGGTGACCTTAACCAAGTCAGCCTGTCTGGCTCAGCATCCTCATCTGTAAAATGAGGAAGAGAGTAGATGGATTGCCCAGAAAGAAATGACTAAAATGAGATAATATTTATGTTTTTTTTTAGTATTTAATATTAAAGTATTATTTAGTATTTAATATTTTAGTAAAAAAAACTTTTTATTTTTAAAACATATGCATAATTTTCAACATTTACCCTTGTGTCCCATTTTTTTTCTCTTTTCCTTCCCCCCATTCCCTTCCCTAGATGGCAAGTAATCCAATATATATCAAACATATGCAATTCTTCTATATGTATTTCCACAAATATTATGCTGCACAAGAAAAATCAGACCAAAAAATGGAAAAAAATGACAAAGAAAACAAAATGCAAGCAAACAGCAACAACAAAAAGTGAAAATACTATGTTGTGATACATACTCAGTTCCCACAGTTCTCTCTCTGGGTGCAAATGGCTCTCTCCATCACAAGACCACTGGAACTGTCCTGAATCATCTCATTGTTGAAGAGAGCCATGTCCATCAAAGTTGATCATCACACAATCTTGTTGCTGTATACAATGTTCTCCTGGTCCTGCTCATTTCACTCAGCATCAGTTCGTGTAAGTCTCTCCAGGTCTTTCTGAAATCATCCTGTTGGTCATTTCTTACAGAACAGTAATATTCCATAATATTCATATACCATAACTTATTATCCAACTGAGTGATGAGCATCCACTCAGTTTCCAGCTTCTTGCCACTACAAAAAGGGCTGCCACAAACATTTTTGCACATGTGGATACTTTTCCTTCCTTTATGATCTCTTTGGGATACAGGCCCAGTGGAGACACTAAGGGTTAAGGGGGTTTACACCACTTAATAACTTTTTTGGGCATAGCTCCAAACTGCTCTCCGGAATGGTTGGATCAATTCACAACTCCACCAACAATGTATCAGTGTCCCAGTTTTCCCACATCCCCTCCAACATTCATCATTATCTTAGCCAATCTGAGAGATGTGTAGTGGTACCAATGAGATAATATTTGTAAAGCACTTGGCAAACCTTACTAGATATTGTTAATTCAAAGAAAGATGGGTAGTCTCTATGAACTGATAAAAAAAATAATAAACCAAATCAACAGAACAATAAACACAGTGACTCTAACAATGTAAATAAAAAATCATTAAAATGAGGCTGAAATCTGACCAGTGGAAAATCATTGATAATCCCAGAAAAGAAATAATGAAGTATGTTATGGTGGATCTGTGCCGGAACAGTAACTGCTGCTGGCATTTCTGTAATTATAAGAACAAAAACTCCATATATTTTCCCCCAATTGGAAAATGGGGATAATAACAGCCCAGTCTCTCAGGAGTGTTGTGAGAATTACATGAAATAACATTTTTAAAAAGTTGAGGACAGGGAAATTGTACCAAACTAATTCTTGGCATATAGTAAGCATATATAAATAGTAGGCTTCATAAATACTCATCCTCTTATTTTTCCCTTCTTGTCTCTGAATGCAACTAGTAGGGAATGCCAAAAATTGATAGATGAATTAAATGATTTATGTAGCTTCTCTGGAGATGCGTTCAAATGAATTAATGTATTTGACCAGGAATAAGTTTTATTTTGTGTTTCATGTTCCAAATCCATAATTTGTGATAAAAAATTATGTTAGTATTGTGTTTATGCATTTCTTCCATTAGATTTTGTGATATCTTTATACAGACATACTGTTGCATTATGGAATGATACCTAGCGTACACTACTTTTACAAATGTATCTTTAGGAGGTTAGGTTGATTTTTTTTTTCTTTTTGTCTCAATGCTGTCATTTATAACTTGAGGCACTGTGTCCTTCTGGTTAAAAGCTGTCTTCAGTATTTAAAATGTATATTCTCTAGGTTGTCAAAGTTAACTTAATACCCTGAAATGTTTCATTGTCATTAAGAAGCTTCGTGAGGCTTTGCCAGACCTTTTAAATTTTTGCACTCTAGTAAGATCGTAAACCTTGTCAGTCCTATGAAAGAAGCTACTGGGAGTGGCATTTAAATGAGTTTTGTAAATTCTACCGTGAAACTAGAAATAATTTTAAGAATTTTAATTTGGTTTACAGAAGAACTAAAATCCCCTCCCTCTGACAAACATTCACAGCCTAAGGGGAATGGATTAAGGTTGCTTATAAGGCATAAAAATGATTTGCATTGTGAATTATATAACTGATTCTTAAGAAATCTATAGAAACTCATTGGATAAAATTGTAATTCAATTAATTGGTTGGTATATATCAGCATTATGTTTGAGTCAACTTTGGATCACCAAATCAAAGTTTTTAAAAAGCCCACAAAACTTCTTTTTGTCCTAGGAATTGGTGTGCAGTTCACTTAAGTTTTCAGGACAAATAAAGCTCAATAATAATAATAATAATAAAGTTCATTAAGTTTTCAGGACAAATAGTGTGCAGTTCACTTAAGTTTTCAAGACAAATAAAGCCAGTTTCTTTGAATTTTGAGTGAACTCATGGATTTACTTTATGTGTAAAAACTTCAGAATATTATTATTTTGTTAATTTTTCAATGACTGATTTTTTTGGATCAGGATGTTTTAAATTGCAAAACTGAAAACTTTGGAAAGAACTTGAAAGAGTACACGATAATAAAATTGTTATTCGTTATGAACTTACTGATATTACTGTTAACTCAGAAAATGGTTGTTCTTAAGCTGTAAGTAGTAAAACTTATTAAATGAAATGGAATATTTTAGGTTTGTCATTTGACTTGCTCTGAGTTTGGATCCAGATATGACTTTCGAATTATTAAATTGTTTGAGGTTGTCCGCCATTCAAGAGAAAATGCCAAGAGCTGCTAAAAAGAAATGTCATGTAAAATTACTACAGGTGGATGGCAATGACTGGGAAGGATAAGAAGACAATTTTCCAAAGTTAATGGCAGAACCATCTTAACTCAGTTTCCTCATTGTGCTATTTCCTTTCTGAACAGGAAATACCCCCTCTATGTAGGTCATGAGGCTGGTTGTTCCAAAGGCATATAGTCAATGCCTGAAATCAAACAGAAAATTTAATTTAAAAAAAATCACTTACCTAATTTCATGGCATTAGAAGAAAACTACAAATGTTTTATAATCTTACTACTCCAATCACCTGGAATCATTAAGCCTAATTACAATTGGAAGCAGGTATAAAGGACCCTACTGCTTCATATTCTTATTTCCTATGATAAGAGAATAAAATATATCTACAAAGGGAAGAAGTACTGAAGACACAAAAGCTCTAATTCTTTAACCCTTACTTTGAAAAAGACAAGATTAGACTATTTCCAGTATATATATGGGCTTGTCTTCCAAATGTTTTCCAATATGTAAAAGAATATACAGTTATCCCTTCCCCATGAGCAGTGTTAGTGATGTGTTATCCTCCCACTCCCTCCCTCCACTTCCCATCTGGAAAATCCACATAAAATGTTTTGAATCTCCCTTTATAACCAAAGAGGAAGTCTGAATTTCTTTGTCTTTTGTGAGGTGTTTATAGTACCTTATTGTAAAATTTGGGTTGATATTATATAATACTCTACATATACTTTATGCATTTCTGAGTTTTCTAACTTTTTGTGTCATCTTCTGGCCTTTATGTATTGTCTGTGGCATAAAACTCCCTCCAAATTCCCATTCAATTGTTTATATCAACCCACAATATATCAAAATCATGATGGAGAAAGTCTTGATGTGGAAGAGATGATTGTACTTAAGAAGTTGTGATAGTTGTAATCACATTAGTAGTCTTAGAATCTCTGCTGTTATGTTAGTGAAAGAAAATAACAAAGGAGAAATAAAGGTCATTGTCCTAAAATGGTTTTATATTTGGTTCTGTAAGTTATAGGAATGTGACCAAAAAAGGTTTAAAGCATAGTTCTGAATTTCCTTCAGGTGGATTCGGATATCAACAGATACTGCTCCATATCAATGTTTAAGTACAGACTTTGATTACATGGAGAATTGTTTTAATAATTATAAAGAAATTTTAAATGATGGTGCTTTTTTTTTCCTGTTTGGGATCTTTTACTGATAATATCAAGAGACAGAAGGACTCATTGTACGTTCAAGAACTCTTTGTCTAACCTATAGACAGCTATTGATCATCATTTACAGAGTTTAGACAAGTTAGAAAGAACATGATATGTGAACACTAAAACTAAAAAATTCTACATGAGTTTTGGGTACCTTGGTTTAATGGATTTTTCCCCCTATGGATCTGATAAGATTAACTGCATAAGTTAACTTTCATCACATAAACTAATTCCCAGAAAGCCAAAGTAATTAGACTTTGTCAGAACTTGACAAATCATACAAAATCTTATCCCTGACATATTTAAACAGCATTACATAGGGGATATTCACTAGTGTTATTGCATGATTTGGAATCTGGAAAATAGATCTTCTAGGAGAAATACTTCTATTAATTTGTCCTAGAAAAAAAAAGGTAGAAAAGTCCGTCCCAGCACAAGCACACAAAGCTGACAATATGTGCTCTCTGGCAGACCCAGTTTGATTTGGAATTTCAAAGAAAATGTTTCTCAGAAACAGATGATTTCATGAAGTAGAAAGCGAAGTCCAAATGGAACAAGTAAAAAACCTGTTGTCTAAATGGACCTTAAACTGCTTTTTGGTCCCTCTGATTACAAAGTACTGTCCAGCATCTAGCATTTTTTAGTGTCCCATTCTTTTTGTAAAGTTGTTTATTCAAATTATTTCAATGGTTTTTGTTCCTTCTCATGCTAATTGCAGTAAAATTATTTTATTAACTGATGTTTGCTATGTAATTCTTAAAATATTCTGAATTTTAAATGGTTTGTTTTCCACATTTTTTTAAACCACCATAACCCTCTTTAGAGTAAGCTTCCTATTTTGCTGCACAAATTGACTTATTGCATTGTGAATCTAGTCATTGTGTAGTCCATACTGGATGAAGCTTCTAATGAAGTATCTTTCACAATGAAGGAAGTATCCTTCTAATGAAGTATCAAAGTGGGGAAATAAGAAGCAAATGTACCATAGCTGTATTCTGTGAGTTTGGTGAAAACCTAACTCCTAGACATTCTGATGTCCTGATGTGATTAATTATAAGCAAACATCCCTATTCAAAATGGTGACACTGAGATTATTCCAAAATTAAGACATTCTTCCTCTCTTCCCCAAATTACCTGCCATCCTATCCCTTTACTCAAGCTCCCAAATAAGGAAAGTGGCTAAGCAGCCTCACTTGGCAGGTTCCTTTTTCCATCCAACAGAAAGCTATGTAAAATCCTATAGAAGTGTATCTTCTGTTCTGCAGAGTTGCTAGACACTGGGGCAATGACGCATTAGCTGATGCTAGTTAAACTTTTTATCTTCTAGCCTGGCTTCTAGATTTTTGACCTCCAGTCAAAGGAATATCAGTGAGAGGAATTCATTACTCTCCTAGAGGATCTTATATTGTCTGTTCTGACAAATTCCTCAGCATTAACTAGCCTTCAGGGCAGAGAGGTAGAGCACTATTAGGTAGAATATAGTATGCATTATTGAACTTAGTTTCTGTATCCAATGTTTTGGTTTTTTTGTCATAAGAACAATTCAGTCTGTATTATGAAAACAAAAGGGATCAATAGAAATTTATATATTAACAAATGGGTAATATCCAAATGTATATTTATACATCTATAAAATGTGTATTCTGTATATATATATATGTATCATGTATATACCTGTTCATGTATACATATATGTTGTATAATAATGTATAAGTATATCATGTATAATTTACGAATATGTATGTATACATATATTATGTGTGTATATGTATTTAAAGTATGTTTATGTGTTTTATGTTAATATAAATTCACATTATTAATATTTTTATTTTGCTTATAATATATAAATATGCTTGAAGTATATTTAATCATTATTTTGCTATAACCATATTTGTTAAATTTATTCATTTATAAGAAAAAATTAATTTCAGTTTAATGACATGCTGTAGGTGAATAGGAATTTTAATAAAAGTGGAAAATGTGAAAAAATGAGGGGGATGGGCAAGACCTTTGAGATCACTTTGAATTCTCAGTCTATAGACTATAAATCCTCAGGTGAGAAGGTACACTACCTCCTTAGGCAATCTATCTCATTTTAAGACAGTTATAATTATTAGGACATTTCCCCTTATATTCAGTCTAAATTTGCTTTTCTTGCAGCTTTGCACCCACTGCTCCTATTTCTGCCCTGTGGAGCCAAAAATAACAAGTCTAATACCGATTTCATGGGGCCATCATTCAAATCCCTAAAATCTCTCATGGCTAGTGTCATAGTCTTAGCTGGAAGGAACCTTAGAAGGTTGGTTCCTCTCTGTTTTCTCTTTCCAGAGTTAAACATCCTCAAATCTTTCAAGTAATCCTCCATGAGAACCTAGTCTTATGAGCCAAATGAAACATCCTGAGCATTAGGGAAGGCAAACATGGGAAAACTGTTGTTAACAGTTCATGAGGAAGAGAAATAGGGTTGATCAGCCACAAGTTCAAGGTGAGTCAACAGCATGACGAGGCAGCACAAAACACTAATTGCAGTCTTAATATGCATTGAAAGGTGCAGCACCAGAAGGTGTGAGTGATGATTGCACATCATCATAGTGGATGTAGTCATCCTACCCTGGTCAGACATCCATCTTCACACGGCCCCTCCTCTCTGAAGCACTGTGTCCGGTTCTGGACACTGCCTTTAGGAAGAACATTGAAAATATGGAGACTTACCTGATGGATCAGGCCATCCTCAGCAACAAGATCAACCAAATCATTTCTAATGGAGCAGTAATGAACTGAACTAACTATACCCAGAAAAAGAACTCTGGGAGATGACTAAAAACCATTACATTGAATTCCCAATCCCTATATTTATGCACACCTGCATTTTTGATTTCCTTCACAAGCTAATTGTACAATAATTCAGAGTCTGATTCTTTTTGTACAGCAAAATAATGTTTTGGTCATGTATACTTATTGTGTATCTAAGTTATGTTTTAATATATTTAACATCTACTGGTCATCCTGCCATTTAGGGGAGGGGGGGGGGTAAGAGGTGAAAAATTGGAACAAGAGGTTTGGCAATTGTTAATGCTGTAAAGTTACCCATGTATATATCCTGTAAATTAAAGGCTATTAAATTAAAAAAAAAAATAAAAAAAAAAAAAAAAAAAAAAAATTAAAAAAAAAAAAAAAAAAAAAAAGAAAATATGGAGACTTAGAAAGCAACCAAGATGAGGGGGATGACTAAAGACTATGCCGTACAGAGACTAAAGGCATTGCCATGCACAAGTATGTTGTAGGAACTGGATATATTTAGTCTGAATATGGGAAGATTCAGTGGGAACATGACAGAGTACCTTCAAAGATCTCCAGACTGGCCATGGAAATGAGGAATTTAATTTACTCTGCTTGGCCCCAGAGGACAAAGCTCTGAACAGTAGGTAGAAAGTTGCAGAGAAGGCAGATTTCTGCTCTCATTTCTCCAATCGGACTAATCTTCTTGAGGGTAGAAACTATTTTTGCCCTTCTTTGTATTTCCATGCTTAAGACAGTTGGTGCTAAAAAAAAAAAAAAAAAAAAAAAAAAAAAAAAATGCTTATTGACTTAACCTGACTCCACAAGAAGTCAATGGATAATGTGCAATTACCCAAACAATTGGAGCCAGTTGAAAGTGGAATAGGTTGTTTCCCTTCAGAGAAGTAGGTACAGAAATAACAGATCTTCAGGCAAAGAGTGAATCTCTTGTCAAAGATTTTGTGGAGGGGTTAATGACCTCTGAGTTTCCTTCCAATTCTGAGGACATCAACTCCCTCAATCACTTAATACTCACCCCTTCATGTTAAGGGAGAAGAATATGTACAGAGCAGAGCTGATTGTGAGTAATAAGGCCTAGTTCTGCCAGGATAGAATTTTTGAGGGGCTGTGAAATCCTGTCAAAGACTCGAACCAAGACCACAAGGAAACTTAGTAAGACAGACATCATTTTAACAATTCAGATTCCTTAATTTATGCCTTGGCTCAAAGAAAGAAGTTACTGTCCTTGGGTCCATGATTTTTAATATTTTGATAACTGTTTCTCAATATAATTGGTTGCCTTTGTATGTATTTTATTTTAAGCATTTAAAAACATTATTCTGAGAAATATGTGAGGTTCTGTGAGAAATTTGTGAGATGCCAGTCTCCCCATCTCTCTCTCTCTCTCTCTCTCTCTCTCTCTCTCTCTTTTTCTTTCTGTCTCTCTCTCTGTTTCTCTCTTTCTCACACTCTCCATCTTTGTCTCTCTTTGTCTCTGTCTCTTCTCTCTCTGTTTCTTTCTCACACTCTCCATCTCTGTCTCTCCCTCTCCCTCTCTGTCTCTGTCTCTGTCACACACACACACACACACACACACACACACACAGAGAGGTTAAGTGTGCAAAGTCAATCACTGGTACAAAGTCAGTCTGAGTGATCTCATGACATTTAGATTTTAGATAAGGGACAGGCAACCCATATATAATGGTTTGTACATATGCACTAACCTCATGTCTCTATGATGCTTTAACAAGGGACAAGCTGAGGGGACACCAATCCCATCTCCTCATAATTATCTGTACCAATCAAAAATACTTTTGCTTTTATATGGAAAATATTTACTCTTGCCTATAAAATGAATCACATTTGAAATTGGGGTCAGCCACACTCAACTGAATTAGTTGTCTCAGTGTACCAGATCAAATCCTTTTATTTGAGTTTCCCTCATTAAACAAGGCAAGGCCTAACCCAAGATTTCTTTTAAAATTTGGCAAACCAGGCAGGAGCCATTCCTTCACATGGCTATCACTAAATGAGCCCACCTTCTGATTCGGCAGTAGCCAGTCAACCCTTTCTCTAATCATAGGTTTATATGGATTCCCCGATAGTCTTCCACAAAATGGCTAGAGAATTAAACTCCTCAAACTCAGAAAAGATAAAGAGAAATCAGTTTCAAACCCAAAACTGATTCTTTTTCATTTGGGCATGAAGAAAAGGAGTAATCAGTGCATGGAAAGGACAGGGAAGTGGCGAGTAGATGGTCTTGTCCAATATTATATTGCCCACAAGGCAAGAAGATACCAGTATCTACAAAAGCTCATAGGTCAGTAGAACCATCCTACTAACTCTTGCTTAGGTAAGCTATTAAAAGCTTGGGATAAGGGGAAATTTCCCATTCATCTAAGATTTTCTTTAATGGTAGAATTCAATTTGGACTGGTCAGTACTGAGATAATTGGGAAACATTTTGACCAGATAAATACAAAGCCTTTGATGACTATCAATTTCATATGCTAATAACTAAACTTTAATAACTAGATCCTAGGCAAATGGATTATCAATGCTGTGCGTCGTGATTTTTCAAAATGAGGCTGCCCCTCATTACCATGTCCAAACAATCCCCATTTCCAAAAACAAAGACCATGGCACTGTTAAGAACCACTTTTGTAGGGAATAATCAGAAAAGAAGGAACTTTAAAAAATAGCAAGTCTGAGGAAGCAAAACATTTTGATGGCCGTAGTAAAGGAGGCCAAGGTGTTTTACTGTAAAAGGGAGGCAACACTTTAAGAGAATTTGCCAGGAAATATGAGGGAATAGCTTCCAGATCATCAACAGGAGCCCCCCATAAAGAATAAGCTGCCAAGTAGACCACCATCCCCACTCCCACAATCATCTCTGCCCCATCCTGTCACCTTTTGTCCCTGTAAGCTAGAATTACTGCTGACCAGTCTAAATATATATTTGCAGTATGGAATCAATTGAAGAAATCAGGCATTAATGGAAAAGACACCTGTTATTTGTCATTATGGCACTATGTTTAGAAATTGAAAAAGTAAGTTTCGTTAAAGATGTAATTGGATCAAAATTACTCCATATTAGTCTTGAATGCAATCAGTATAGAATGCCAAAAGTGATTAAAATGAATAATTTTCTACATAAGTATTTGAAAATGCATTCAACTGAATTATGTCATCTGACTGGTAATTCCATGTTTTTAAAACATAACATTGGATATGTTATTATTGTGTTTCTAAAAAAAAATTTTTGTATTGTGAGTTTGGGGAAATCATTGTATCAAAAATGCTATTAACTTTAAAATTAGTACTCAAAGAGCATTACAATTATATCATTAAAAAGGCAACTTCTCTTTTAATCTGGATGCTGTTAGATTATTTGAATTATTTTAAAATGTGGTAAAAATAGTTGAAAACAAATTATTTAATTGGACATATTTTGCTTTAAAAATGGAAAATAAAAATAACTTATTATTTGAGGGCAAAATAACAAACACCTGTTAAGTTGTCCTATTTTGACAAGAAACTGGAAACTGAATGGATGCCCATCAATTGGAAAATGGCTAAATAAATTATGGCATATGAATGTTATAGAATATATTTAGAATATTGTTCTGTAAGAAATGACCAACAAGATGATTTCAGAGAGGCCTGGAAAGACGTACATGAACTATTGCTAAGTGAAATGAGCAGAACCAGGAGATTATTATACACAGCAATAAGACTATACAATGATCAATTCTGATGGACGTGACTCTTTTCAACAATGAGATAATTCAAACCAGTTCCAATTATTCAGTGATGAAGATGAAGAGAGCCATTTACACCCAGAAAGAGGACTGTGGGAACTTAGTATGGACCACAACATTTTCACTCTTTCTGTTGTTGTTTGCTTGCATTTTGTTTTCTTTCTCAGGTTTTTTTTTTCCCTTCTTAATCCAATTATTTTTGTGCAGCAAGATAACTATATAAGTATATATACATATAATGGATTTAACATATATTTTTAACATATTTAACATGTATTGAACTACCTTCCATCTAGGGGTGGGGTGGGGGAAAGGAAAGGAAAATTTGGAACAGAAGGTTTTGCAAGGATCAATGTTGAAAAATTACCTATGTATATGTTTTGTAAATAAAAAGCTTAAATTAAAAAAAAAAAGTTGTCCTTAGTTGTGAAGTTTTTATGACTTTCTATTCAGGCAGTCATGAAATCCTATCAACTCTCTTGACAGTATGTTATAAAATGTTAAAGTAATGAAATTTGAGAAACTAGAATCACTCCCACTCAAAGTAATGACTTTTTGTTTATAGTAAAGAGTAAATTTTCTTTGAGAATATTTGACCATCACCTATGAAAATTAATAATTGTACCTTTTAATGAATTTATATATTGAAGTTACATCTTCGAGCCTACTTATTAATAAAAGACAAGAGATGAAAAGATTTCATCTCTTGTCTTTGAAGTTAATAAACAAAACCAATCAGGGGCTTATTGTGGTCATTTTCTGGGGTTTTGAATGAATTGTCATGTATTTAATGAATAAAGGAAACTCCATATTATGATTATTCTTAATTTATAAATGAAGGACAAATGAGATTTTCTTAAATGTACTCATTGCTAACTGTTATTGCAATATAAGAAAGGTAACAATAATTTGCTAGCCCTAATATAACTATGACAAGTGAAATTTTGCCATTTGAGGTAAAAATCGCTTGGACTATAATTTGATATTATTCTGAATTTTTATTTCAATTATGATTGTCTAACTTGTCATTAAAACAATAATTCACCATTCAAGGAAATGCCATATGCTGCCTAAAGGGAGTGCAGTCTGAAAACTGCTACAGGTGGATATGTGTGTCTAAGACAGTTGAGGTTCAACCTTGGGTAAGCAAAGGTAAGATCCCCTTGATTCAATTTCTCCCTTGTGCTATTTCCTTTCTGAATGAGAAAATTTTCCTACCTGGTAAATTCTGAATCCAGCTAGGATACTGGTGAATAATGTGGAATTAGTAGAAACTAGGCATTAACCAAAACCTAACACCTTATACCAAGATAAGGGTAAAATGGGGTTATGATTTAGACAAATAGGGTGGTACTATAAGCAAATTGGGAGAATGAGGGATAATCTATTTCTCAGATTTGTGGGAAAAGAAGGAATTTATAGCCAAAGATGACATTATGAAACACAAAATGGATAATTTTGATTACATTAAATTAAAAAGGTTTTGTACAAATAAAACCAAGATTTGAAGGGAAGCAGAAAACTAAAAAAAAAAAATTTTTCTATCCAAGGTTCTGATAAAGGCCTCATTTCTAAAATATATAGAGAATTGACTCAAATTTGTAAGAATATAATCCATTTTCCAATTGGCAAATGGTGAAAGGATTTAAGTCATATGAAAATATGCTCTAAATTATTATTGATTACAGAAATGCAAATTAAAATAACTCTGAGGAACCACTTCACACCTCTCAGATTGGCTAAAATGACAATAAAAGATCATAATAAATGATGGAGGGAATGTGGGAAAACTGGGACACTAATACATTGTTGGTGGAGTTGTGAACTGATCCAAACATTCTGGAGAGCAAGTTGGAACTATACCCCAATGGGCTATAAAACTGTGCATACCTTTTGATCCAGCAGTGTCTCTACTGAGTCTCCCAAAGAAATCATATAAAAGAGAAAAGGACCCATATGTGCAAAAATGCTTGTAGTAGCTCTTTTTGTAGTGGCAAGGAACTGGAAACTGAATGGATGCTCATCAGTTGGGGAATAGCTGATTAAGTTATGGAATATGAATATTAAGGAATATTATTGTTTCATAAGAAACAATCAGCAGTCTGATTTCAGAATGACCTAGAGAGACTTACAAGAACTGATGCTAAGTGAAGTGAGAAAATTGTACACAGCAACAAGATTATGTGATGATCAACTCTGATAGATGTGGCTCTTTTCAACAATGAGGTAATTCAGGCTAATTCCAATAGACTTGTGATGGAGAGAGTCAGCTGCATCCAGAAAGAGGACTATGGGGACTAAATGTGGATCACAATATAGTAGTTTCACTTTTGTTTTTGTTGTTTACTTGCTTGTTTTTTTCCCCTTCTCACTGTTTTTCCCCTTTTGATCTGATTTTTCTTGTGCAGCGTGAAATATGTTTAGAAGAATTGCACATGTTTAACCTATATCAGATTACTTGCTATGTAGGGGCAGGGGGAAAGGAGAAGGAAGGAGAAAATTTTGGAATACAAGGTTTTGCAAGGTGAATGTTGAAAACTATAGGTATATTTTGTAAAATAAAAAGCTATATTAAAAAATGAAAAAAGAAATATATATATTCAAGAATAAGATTAAATCCTTGAAGTATCTCTTCTTTCCAGATAATGAAGACAATATTCATACCCTCAAAAGAGAGGAGTAAATTTAAAAAAAAAAAAAGTAAACTTTGAGAAAACAACCAGATTAGACCTTTGAAATTTGAGTAGGACATATGTGTATTTATGTGCCTTTATATATATATATATATATATATATATATATATATATATATGTACATACATATGATTGACCTCCAAATGTTTCTAATGGGATATTCAGGTTTTGAGTGTGTTTTAGTAGTAAGTTCTAAAAATTGAGTTAAAGATTTTATACATAAAATAACATTTATAATTGTTAAAAAAATTAATCTTTTCCCTTATTCTGAAGACTGAAAATAAGACGGAACAGAAAGACTCACTTTCCAAGTCAGATTTTTCATCAATCCTTTTTCAGATTCTTCCTTCAGCATGTCATGATATTGTCCATACCACATCAAGAGTTTGGGTAAAGATAGAAAGAACAAATGTCATGTAAAAACTGAAATTCTCTGCAGTTTTAGGTGAATTATGGGCTCCTGATTTGGTCTTTTTCTTATAGCTCTGTTGTTATTAAAATTAGATCCAACAGATTTGAACTGGTTTTCACCACATGAACTAATTGTTGGAAGGCCAATTTGATTACTTTTTTTTTTTTTTTTTTTTTTTTTTACTAAATTGAACTAAGTTTATCACTAGCAGGCTTTAGTAATATTATCTAGAGAATTTCTACAAGTGACCTGGGGATGGTTGAGGAAATATTTCCACACATCTGCCCTTTTCCATGCACAGCTGTTTGAGAGATACATAGGTGTTCACCACACTCCTAAACATCATGGACACTGCCAAAGGACTTGATACCCCAACTCTATGGTTATATTGGGTTACTTTATTCACCCTATTGTAATTTTGTTTTTAGTTCTGTGTGTATGATGGATTAGATACCTATTCTGTAAATTACCTATCATTTCTACTTGGGTTGATAGCAATATGGGAACCAAGATCCTTGTATTGCAAGTTTGCCTGTAGTAATTTGCCCACGGTGTTTATTCAGAGGTCCCTTATGTGGTCTCTAGCTTAACTAGAAAGAAAACTGGGCCAAAAAGGGAAAGTGGGCAACCCTATTTGAAAACCACAGATTGACTTTATTGCTCTACCATTTGATCACTCATATACTGACTTTATTGAACAGCCAAAATCTATGGGCTATAAATATGTTTTGGGAACAGCAAGGAGGCTCTGTGGAAAGAAGGCCAGACCCAGAATCAAGAAAACCTGAGTCTAAATCCAGCCTCAGACACTTACTGTGTGACTCTGAGCAAGTCACTATTTAACACTATTTGCCTATTTCCTTATCTGCAAAATGATCTGGACAAGGAAATGTCAACTACTCCAGTATCTTTACCAAGAAAACCCCAAAAGGGATCATGAGGAGTTGGACACAACTGAAAAATAACTGAACAATACAGATATATTTTGGGGTGTAGAGATCAAATGAGCCATTTGTACAAAGGCTTTTCCAGATCCTGCTGACCAGTCATACTGCCGCCAAGCTTGTTGAGTGGACAGCCTGGTTATATCACTCCCAAGTGAAGCCTGCTGTGATTAACCTTAGCCACAATTAAGCTGAAAAGGGACCCCAAAACCAATCAATGGATTTTGACCCAATAATTAGGACCTATCTCCAACCTGTTAACTACCATACATTTTTTGTTTGTGCTTTATGCCCAACACTTACGTGTGTCTGATCCAACATGCCAGCCATGCTTTTAACTGGACCAACTGTTAGATATGTGCACATGTCCCTTTGTCCTTTGGGGAAGAGATGCCCCTAATGAGTACAAAGGGCAGATATTCAAGACTTGTGTAATTTTTATTTTATCAATGAGGCAAACTTAGATCCAACACCAAATTGTACAGCCATGGATGGGGGAAATGAGTTTTCCCATTCATTCACTTTTTTAAATGATTTAATATTTAATTTTTTCCCCAATTACATGTAAAAACAATCTAACTTTGATTTTTTTTTAAATTTTGAATTCCAAATTCTTTCCCTCATTCCCCTCATGAAGAAAGCAATTTGATATGTTACACACGTGTTGTCATGCAAAACATATTTCCTGTTAGCCATATTGTTTAAGAAAACACAAACAAAATAAAGAAAACAAGAAAAATAAAGTACAGGAAAAGTGTGCTTTGATTTGCATTCAGACTTCATTTTTTCCTCCGGAATGGACAGCATTTTTCATCATAACTCCTTTGGAATTATCTTAAATCATTGTATTGCTGATAATGCCAAGTCATTTATAATTGACCATTTTACAGTATTGCTGTTACTGTGTACAATGTTTTCCTGGTTGTGTCATTCCACTTTGCATCAGTTCACATGAGTGTCAAGGTTTTTCTGAGGGCATCTTGCTCATCATTTCTCATAACACAATAGTATTCCATCACCATCATATGCAATAACTTGTTCAGCCATTCCCCAATTGATGATCATCTCTTCAATTTCCAATTCTTTGCCTAAAATGGCTGCTATATTTTTGCATATTTTTGGGGGGGATTTCTTTGGTATACAGACGTCATAGTGGTATTGTTTATACATCATGGCTTTTAGTCCTTTGTTCATAGTTCCCAATTGCTCAACAGAAGGGATGAATCAGCATATAACTTTACTAACAGTGTATTAATATCTCAAATTTCCCACATACCCTCCAATATGGGTCATTTTTCTTTTCTGTCATATTAGCCAATTTAATATGTGTGTAGTGGGATCTCAGTTGTTTTAATGTGCATTTCTTTAATCAATATTGATTAAGAGAATTTTTCACATTATTGATAACTTTAGTTTGCTGGAAATTGCCTGTTCATATCTTTTGACCATTTATCGATTAATGGCTTCTAAAAACAAATTTGGTTCAGTTCTTTATATATTTGAGAAACAAGTCTTCATGACAGATTTTTCATAGTACTGTGTATTTTCCTCCATCCTATTTTCCCCCACTTAATCTACTCTCTCCCTTCACTCTATCCTCGTATTTTTGCTTCTCTCTTTTACTTCTCCCAATCTGCCCTCCCTTCTATCACCACCACCCCCTATTCTTTCATCCTACTTTCATATAGGGTAAAATAGATTTCTATACCCAACTGACCCCCATTCACTTCTAATTAGAAAAAGATCACTAACTTTTCACAATTCTCAACCTCCCTCCCCCTCTCCCAAGATTTCAACATATTGTCAGGCAGTCAATTGTTATGAGCAAAATGGAACACAGAGACAGGAAATGGGATGATAAAAGGAATGTAATCGCACCCTATCCTTGAAATGAAATGTGACTATTCAGGAGAGAAAGAGCTTTCTGGGAATTTTTCTTAAGTTGGGAGGCCTGACCCTCAAAGGGATTTTATTTCCTGTGTAACAAAAAGGGAATTATTGGCTCCCTTCAAATTAAGCAAACAGGTGTGGGTTAGGGAAAGCACCTTTTGGCCTTGGACCCCCAAAACCCTACCTCCTCACACACACTTGTGAAGCAAGCGCGTCTCCAACCAGGCTTCTGCTACACTTCCCCCTTTGGTAAATGAGACCAAACACACCTTTTCCATACTATTGCCTATGTATAGGGCAGGTCTCGGTCTGGTGCTCCTGAATAAAATGGACAAATTTTTGCAAGTAATTGCTAATGAAACCAGAGGCACAGTGGAAGGCCTTAATACTGAGGGCCACACACTAAAAGCTGTGGCTTTCCAAAAGGGTTTGGCTCTAGATGTCCTCTGGCAAAGAGGAGGAGTTGAAGGGCTCCACTTGGTTTCCTGACCTTCCACAGCCTCTGGGCTCTCAAGTATCTGTGGGTTTTCTCATGTGTCCTCACAGTGATTGTGTTGCTTGTGATTACAGTATCTCCCTTGGTACAAAGAACCGATTGCTAAAACAACTCCCAAATCATACGCAGCAGAGTTTAGGGCGATGCGGTTAGTGTGAAAGAGAGGATTATTGTGCAATAGGATGTCCACATTGCCAGAGGTGGATCGGTGTTTGGGAGGCTTGGAAGAAAAGCATGGGAGGAGAGGTATTAGACTAGCTACCAAACTGAAGGTCTACAGGGCCCTTGTGTTGACCTCACTGTTGTATGTCTGTGAAACCTGGATACCTACCAGCACAGTGCCAGGAAACAATCACTTTCATTTTAATTGTTTTAGGAAGATCACCTAGTAGGATAAGCTGTCAGGTCCTTTTTTAGTGGACTGCTAAGCATTGCAACTCTACTTCGGAGAGCACAATGGGCTGGCCACACTGTTCAAATGTCAAATGGACCCTTGCCGAAAAGATTTTTTTTATTTTTGAGAACTCACACATGGCAAGCACTCACAAGGTGGTCAAAAAAGCATTACAAGGATATTCTCAAAGCCTCTCTTAAGAATTTTATAATTTATTGTGTGCCACAGGAAACTTTGGCACAGGGCAGCCTCACGTCAGAGGTGGTGGGCTCTATGAGCAAAACTGAATTGAATTAGCTCAGAAGTGGCATTAGAAAAGCCACCCCAAAAGTTCAGAGACTATTTATACCCGACCTGTGACAGAGCACACTCCAAGCTCATACTGGTCTGATCAACCAGTCAGATATATCATAACTCGACTCTAATATAGAGAAGTCATTTTGGTCCTCTTCAAGAACGAAGTTCAACAACCAACCAAGTTCTGGTGCAGAGGCAGTCTGAGTGACCTTGTAACCTACACTTTGGGTAGGGACACTATCCTGCATAAGATGGCTGCCCATTAATATCCTCTCTCTGTGATGCTGTAATGAGGGAAAAGCTTAAGCAATCCTAATCCCATTTCTTCATAATTACAGGTGCCAATCAAGAATACCTTTGTCTTTATATGTAAGATGGCAGTTATATGAAGGAGGGATTTGAAGTTGGAAGATGCTTGAGGTAGAGAAATCAAATAGGAAGCCATTGCAATAGCCCTGGCAAGAGGTGATGATGGCCTTCTCTTCTCCCTCTATGCTTACTTTTTCACTTGGAGATCTCATTAGTTATCATGGATTCAATTATCTTTATGCTGAAGAATCTCAAATCTACTTATTAAGCTCTAACCTTTCTGTTGACTTCCAGTCTGCCATTTCCAAATGTAAAAGTGGACAGCCTGCAGACATCTTAAACTAAACATGTCCAAAACTGAATTCATGACCTTTCCCTCAAACCTCCTCTTCCAAACTTCCCTATTACTGCCAAGGATACAGCCATCCTCCAAATCACCTAATCACTAACTTAAATGTCATCCTCAATTCTTCACTTTCTCTCACCCCTCAAAACCAATCCATTGCCAAACTTTGATTTTACCTTCATAACACCTTTCACAAAGGTTCCCTTCTCTTCACTGAAATTGTCACCACTTGTATGGATCCTCATTACATCATACTTGAACTATTGCAGTAGCCTCTTGGTTGGTCCTTCCTACCACAAGTCTATCTCCACTCTAATCCCTCCTCCAAAAATCAAAGTGATTTTCCTAAAGCAAAGCTCTGACCATGTCTCTCACACATCTCAATAAACTCCAGTGGCTTTCTATTACCTACAGGATGGTGCATGAAATCAAATTCAAAATACTTCATCTTATTCGCCATACCATCTTTCCATTCTTATTACACTTTCAGGCTCTCTACAATCTAGTGACACTGTTGCCCCTCATCTGGGAACTTCACCAGCTGCTCCCCATTCCCAGAATGCCCTCTCATCTCCACCTCCTAGCTTCTCTGGCTTCTTTCAAGTTCCAGCTAAAATCCCATCTTCCACAAAAAAGATTTTCCTCGTACCCCATTAATTCTAGTGCCTTTCTTCTATTATCTAATATATACAATTTTTTGTATGTTGTATTCCCCATTAGCATATGAGCATGATTTTTCAGTTCATGTTTTAATGCTTTCTTTGTCCTCTTGCCTTGGTTGATTGGGAAGGATACCAATTCTGCAGAGATGGAAATGAAACAAACTTAATCATGTTATTTCCTTGCTCAAGTCTTCAGTGACTCCCAATTGCCCATTGAATAAAAGTAAAACTGGTTTACCTAGCATTTAAGGTCTTCCACAATTTGTCACCTTACAAATTTTCCATATATTGCCTCTCTCCATAATGCTCTGCTCTTTCCTTAATCCTTTTCTTTTCTCTGCCTCCATGCTATACTTTTCAGTACCTACAATGTTTTCTTTCTTCCTACTTCTCACCGAATGAATTTCTACTCATTTTTAAAACCCCAAATCAAAATACCACTTGCTTCAGGAAGCCTTCCCTGATGCTGACAGTGAGTAAAAGCGATATTTTCCCTTTGGATCTCACATAGGCTGGTGGTCCCTTAGAAGAAATGCCAAACTAAATGATGCAGTGGCTAGAGTGCTACCCCTGAAATCAGGAGAACCCGAGTTCAAATCTGGCCTCAGACACTTAATATTTTCTAGCTGTGTGACCCTGGGGCAAGTCACTTAACCCCAATTGCCTCAGGGAAAAAAAAAAAAGAAATGCCAAAGCTGAATAAAATCTAATCTAATCCATGATTTGATAGATAGGAAAACTGAGACCCAGAGAGAGGAAGAATGTTGCTCACGAAAAGCAAATTAGAAATGGAGGTGGTTGGCACTTCCTAATACCAAGGCCAGAGCTTTGTCCCAAGAGTTTTAAAAATCTTTGAATATAAAAAATCCTAACAAGCCACTGGGCCTCAAAAAATAACTTTTTTTTCCCTATAAAGGGATGAGGAATGGGTTCCTCTAGCAGTGATTCTCAAACTTTTGTTCCCAGTATTTTTATACTGTTAACAATTATTGAGGATCTGCCCAGAGTTTTTGTTTATATGGATTATTTTAATAGTAATTCACCATATTCGAAATAAAAATTAACTTTGAATTTGCAGTCAGAATTTGGCTCCTGATTGTCCTTTCATAGCTGCATTAACCAATAAGAAGTCAATTAACCTCTTCTGGTCTGATTCTTCAGGACCAGGCAGAAATAAGGATATAAAGCTTAATAAACTTTAAAGGGGGGGGGGGGGTAAGGGATTTTTTTTAATCATCTGGAAATTGAATGGGCCCACTGAGCTCACCATCACTGGAGATGTTTCAAGCAAGGCTTGATAATCATCTGTCAAAAATGCTACAGAGGGATTCTTGTACAGAAAGAGATGTTAGATTACAACATGGGTTCTTGACACTTTTTGTCAAGGATCCCTTTGGTCAAGCCCCTCCTCAGGATTTTTTTTTTTAGTTCACAATCAAAGGAAAAGCCAAGTTTCAGTTGGAAGTTAGTAAAAATAAAGATGCAATTTTTTCTTATCTCCACAAAGCCCTTGGAGACACCTGGGACCGATGATATCACCAGCATCATGTGAGGTGGATTTGGGGGAGGCAGAGCTGCACAAAGTCGCCCACCTCACTCACCTCTCCAGTCATCAGAGGTCAGTCCCAAGACAAAGATCAAGGTAGCTGGCAATGGTCAGTCCCAAGACAAAGATCAAGGTAGCTGGCAATGGTCCACGGAAGACCCCTAGACTTAGACACCGAGGTCATTCCCAATGTTACAGTTCTGTGAATAAATGGACGAGGAAGGCTTTGCCCTAAAATATTTTTAGAGTCAGACTCCCCAAACCCTTCCCCCTCAGAAAGCCCCTTTCTATGAGCCCCTTCCCTCAAACTAGCATCCTCGGATCCTGCACATGGGGCTTACCATTTGCCCCAGGTTTCACCGGGCTCAGCTGTCAGTAATCAAATCAGTATGAATAATGCTACTGCCCCAGGGCCCTATACACACACACACACAGGACTGCCAGACCAGGCTCTCACCCCCCTTTTTTACAAAGGTTAAACAAAGGTTTCTCAAGGCCGGGGGCTGTCTCATGTTTGTATCCCCAGTAAAAACTGGCCCTCAAGGAAGCTTACTAACACGCAACCGAGAGAGCCAGGGTGGTGTGGAAGGCACTGGGGTCAAAGGGCTTGTATTCAAATCTAGACACTGCTACAGACCTTGGAAGTCCTCGCCCTATACGTGTCCAGAAGTCGCTGCCTTCTCCGAGCTTTCCTCATCTGTAAGAGAAACCTCTCAGGAGGTTCAAAGGGAGCTGTGCACCCATCATTTCTCTGGTCTTCCCAGAATCTTATTTTACAGCAGAAGAAACTGAGGTCTGAAGGTACATTGATTTGCTCAGTCCCACAGCTATTACATGACAGTGAGGATTCAAACTCGGACCTTCGGACTTCAAACGCAGTGTTTTTTCTCCTATACCACCTTCCTCTGGACTTAGAACAAAACAAGCAGCCCCTTGCCTCCCGCTTCCCACTGTGGGAAAGGTCAGGATCCCTGCAGGGCCTCCCAGCGTGGGACAGGAACAGGCAGAAGGCACACAGCAAGTGATGAGGGTGAGGACAGTTTATTAATCTCCTCGGGGCTGGTGGGGGCAATAGCAGAACCCCTCCCCACCCCAGCTTTCCCCTGCACACACCCTCCCCTCACCGCAGGGTCTGGGTCTGGGTAGCATCAGAGGAGGATACTGTTCCTTTTACTAGCTCTCTCAGGAACCAGTATCCAATTTAGAACCTTTTATTCTCCCCCCTACCCCTCATTACATGGAGCTGTTTCCATGACAACCAGCCACCCCAGAAGTCCTTGTCATCAACTCTGGACTTCACAGCTGTGCCCAGGGAGGGGATAAGCAGCTGTGCCCCTTTCATCGCCCCAGCATGGACACGTGCCCCACCCCCACTCTGTACAGTTCTCTGTAACCTAAATATAAATACCCTCCCTGTGGCCCACCCGGCTGCTACAGCTCAGGGGCGCCAGGGCCATCCAGCGTGGTGCCAAGTGGGGGTCTTCAAGGTGGGCCTGCCGGTCACCCCGGAGCTCGTCCACACAGCCAGGGCGGCCCACCCTCCGAGGCCTGGGGCTGCCGGCTCGGAATCACCCTCTGCGCCCTCACCAATTGGCTTTCACTGCGTTGATGTCACTCACAAGATTCTGGGCCAGGCAAATGCCGAAAATCTGGAAGACGAACAGAACCGAGGGTCAAAGAACCAGCGCTGGGGAGACCCCTTCCAACCTGATCCCATTTTCTACCCTTATAGTCCCCATACTCTGGTTCAAGCCCCTTCCACAGTCAACCCTGCCCCACTGCAGCAGCTTCCTAATAGGTTTTCCCCATCTCCAATTCTCCCTGCTGGGGTCAGGGCAGGCCATCTCTCCTACCTTCAATGGCCATGGTAGAGCCCTAAAAGTTAGAAAACCCAAGTTTGGCTCCCGACCAGTCCTTTATGAGCTATGTGACTTTGGGTGTACCACTTAACTCTCTGAAGGTCAGTTTCCTCATCTGTAAAATGGGGGTATTAATTCTTATACTACCCTGGCTCACAGTGTATACAGAAGAACTCTGTAAACCTGAAAGTGAGATAGCTACACAGGATCCAGAACTGATCCTCCAGGTCAAGGTCTAAGCTTGCTAGGTAATTTAGATGATCCCAAGAGATCAAAATCACAGAGTTAATAAGGGACAGAGCAGGGAGTCAAATCTGCCCTCTTCTCAGTTCCAGTCCAGGGTTATTTCCAATCCATCACTTTAAAAAAATGGGGCCTGCTCTTATGATGTTGGAAAGAAATCTTAACTCCTTAGAGCAATATTCAAAACTCTCGACAATCTGGCTCCAAATTATTTGCCAGGCTTGTCCCATTGATGCGATACTCTCTTCCCCAGTAGAAAAAAGCCCAAATCCTGTTCCTATGGAATAATGATTGTTAATTCATCCATCCTGTCTCCAATATAGTTAGCATCTTTAAAGACATTCACAACCACCTTTGAGACAATCTAGATGGGAACTTAGTTTTCCCAGAGTGTCTTATTACCATAGGTTAATAAAAGTCATAGGTAAATTCTATCAACCATAATTGCATAGGAAAAAGTTAGTTTTCCCAGACTACCTTGATTGGCAGATTTTTAGTCAGGTCTGGGACCTGGATTGCCAGGGCACTCCATTTAGCTCTGACTCTCCCTCTTGAGTATGTGCCTTTGTACCTGAGAAATGCTAAGGCTATATTTCTCCTTAAAAAGACCTGCTTATAATGAAGATCTTGCCTAAGTCCTTTTCAGGACTAACCCCACTAAGAGATTACTCTCTCTCCCCACTCCTAGTGCCTTCCCTCTAATGGTGTCTTTCTCCTTACTCTAGTTAACTCTGATTCGGCTAACCTGCCAGTAAATGGCTTATTCCCACTTCATAAAGTATTTCTTTTCTCCTGGTTAATTGTGAGTTCCCTTGGAGAACTTGTCTTTTTCCTTGCTAACTATATGTTCTCCCAACTTTATTTCATGTTTGTGTCTCCTGATGCCTATTTTACCTCTTATTTTGTCTATAAACCCTTCTCCCCAATAAACCTTCTTTTGACAAAGAGAATGGGCATTGTGAATGTCCTATGTTTACTTCAAATTAGGGATTGCTCAACCTCATCACCATCACTCCCTCTCACAAGAGATACCCCAGCCAAAGTGGACGACTCAATGTTTCCTGAATGCTACCCACTAACTCTGAACCCCCATACCCTCATTTCTTCTCCTACCTGCTCTTCAGGACCCTCTTCCTCTGAGAACTCTTCCTGACCCAGCCCTTTCCCCTCCCTTCTCCCAGCCCCTACTCCCCAAAGCAGAGAAAAAACCACCCCCCTTTGATGTCAAGAAACATTTTCTCTAACCCTCTTTTCCTGCCCTGATTGTGCATAACCTGCCTGGTTTACTACATTGATTGGCTCCTGTCACTCACAGGACAGAAGAGGCCAGCTGATACCCACCCTCTCTTTACAGAAGAGGAAACTGAGACTGTTACCCCAGCAGGACATGTAGTTAATAAGAGACAGACAGGATCCAGGGACCCGAGTCAGAATCCAGCGCTCTTTCCACATATACATCGTAGAAGGAAGAGCAGTACAGCAGAACTTGTGGTCGGGGGCCCTGCTACTAATTACTGAAAAGCCCTGTAACTTCTCTAGGTTTCAGTTTTGCGGAATTAAGACTTGGACTAGAGAGTATCTTCCAGCCTTAATCTACCCTATGGCCCTCCTGCTCACAGAATATCATCAGTTACTGGAGGCCAGGAGTCAAGACTTGGTCTCCTCTGCTTCCTTCCTTTCCCCAGGAGCTGGCACAAGGAAACGGTTCCGGATTGAACCAGTCCCAGCAGATTGGCCCAGAACCCCACGGATTACAGGAGGCACCCCGGGGGATGAGGGAGCCCCCAAGCAGTACCTGGAGCATGGCGATGCCCACGAAGACACCGGCCACCACAACCAGGTTGTCTTGGAGCCACTTTTCAAACTGGCCCACGCAGCCTTTTGTATGGATAAAGCTCTGCTGCTCCAGTTCCTTTGAATAAAGCACAATTAACACGTGTCTGTTATGTCAATGGATGATCACTAGGCTCCCCCCTCTCTCCCATAGTACTTATAAAGGACTTTCTTCAAAACTACTCCCAGGAGGTATAGTCATCCCACTTTACAGAAGAAGAAACTGAGGCTCTGAAGGCGCTTTGATTTGCCTGTAACCCATTGTAACAGACTCCTCACTGGTCTTCCGGCCATTAGTCTCACCCTAGTCTTTCCCAGTCCTGCAGCTTCAAAATATTCTTCACAGCAGGGCTCCAGGGATGTTCCTAGAAGCTTCTAAGTGGCTCCCTGTGGTCTCCTGAACTTCTTTGTTATTTAAACCTATTCATAGTCTGGCTCCAGCCTACCAAAAGTCAAATTATTCTTATACTACCCTGCCTCAGTGAAGAGCCCTGTGATCCTCAAAGTGAGATAAGATCACAGGATTCAGACCTGAAAGGGAGCCCAGAGTTCTGCAGTCCAGGCCCTAAACATGCTAGGTGAAGAAGCTGACCCAGAGACACCTCTCTCTCCCCCCCTCACATCCCAGCCCATTCTTAGCTCCAGCCAGACTGGCTTCCTTTGCTGTGCTACATTCCATCTTGTCTCCCACCTCCTCACAGGCCTGGAACACTCTCCTATCTCCAAGGCTCCAAGCACAAGAGGCCTAGGCCATCTTCTCCAGGTGTTATTGCCTCACCCTCAAAGACTAGGTTTGCATTTCATTTAGATTTAGGCTCCTCTTATCTGGATCTAAGTGGAGTTCCATACACCTCCCTCCCTCCCTTCCTCCCCTCAAGTAAAACATAAATTCCCAGAAGGCTCCAGAAAAGAAGTTAATAAATGTTAAACTGAACTAAATTCATGCAGCATTATTTTCAGATCTTCCACTGAGTCATATCTTGGCACAAAGTGCCTCCCCATTGTCTTACAAATAAAGTATATAAATTCTTGGCCTTCAAGGTCCACTTATAATCTGACTCCAGTCCTCCCAATTCAGCCTTATCTCTCCCAAAGTCTGTCTACATTCCAGTCGAACTTTTCTTCAGTCTCATATAATTCCAAGATTTGTCATGGAGAGAGCCATCTGCCTCCAGACAAAAGACTATGGGGACTGAATGTGGTATTTTCACCTTTCTGTTATTGTTTGCTTGTTGATTTTTTTTTTTTTTTTACTTTCTCACTTATTTTCCTTTTCAATGTGCTTTTTCTTATGTAACATGATAAATGTGGAAATAGGTTTGAAAGAACTGCACAAGGGGCAGTTAGGTGGCACAGTGGATAGAGTACCAGCCCTGAAGTCAGGAGGACCCAAGTTCAAATCTGCTCTCAGACACTTAACACTGCCTAGCTGTGTGACCTTGGGCAAGTCACTTGACCCCAACTGCCTTCCGCAACCAAAAAAAAGAAAAGAATTTCATATATTTAATCTATATTGGATTACTTGCTGTCTAGGGAAGGGAACCAGAGGGAAGGAAGGGAGAAAAATTTGGAACACAAGGTTCTGCAAGGGTGAATGTTGAAAACTTTTCATATGTTTTCAAAATAAAAAGCTATTAAAAAAAAAAAAAAAAAACTACTGGCTTAATAGCACCAGGGAGAGAAAGTGGGTTCAAACACGGAAGAGCTTTTAACCAACTGACTGGAATAGTCCATTCCTAGGATCCTCTGCATCACTAGAGGTCTTTAAGAAGAGGTTAGACAATTCACTTCCCTTGTCAGGGATGTGGGAAGCAAGAATTTTTTCATTTGGTCCGAGGTTATACTAATTAACCACTTAGGTCCCTTCTAGCCCTGGGATTACAGAATAGCACCTTTATACTAATCATCCCCCAACACCCACACTCATTCCCCACTGGTCCTCCCATACGTTCCCCTTACCAGTTTAAGTCGGACATCATAGCCACATTGGGTATTGAGAACATCCTCCTAGGGAAAAACAAGATTTATTAGAGACTGGATCTTTGCTCTGTCTTTCAATCAACCATCCAACATTAATTTACTAAAATGCCTACTATTTGTCAGGAACTTTGCTAGGAGCTGGGGATACAAATGTAACAGAGAGTTGACAGTTTAGCCATCAAGAAGCTGGCATTTTCCTCATTTCTGGGCTTCAGCTATACTTCCCAACCCTGTTCAGCTCATCAGACAATACTCCCTAAGCCATCCCCAGCATGTCAGTAAAAGCAATTGTCGAAGCCCCAGGTTCTGCCACTAATGAATGATAAGACATTTATGTTCTCTAGGTCTCAGTTTCCTCAGCTGGAAAATAAGAATGTTGGATTACACAGTCCCTAAGAGTCCCTTCTAGCTCTACAGGCCTCTCACTCCTAGAATATCATCAAACTCCTAAAGGCACAACCCAAACTGTGGTATAGTCCGTCTTCCTCTCAGGACTCGACACAAAGAAATGGTTGGTTGACTGAACTTAATTCTCAGTGATGGGGAAAGACTTCAAGAGGTACCACAGGGGATAAGGGAGCCTTTAAGTAAGGCTCATGGCAACACCCATGAAGCCCCTGGCACCATGTTATTTCTAAGACATTACTGGGGCCAAACTGACAACAGGCAATATTAGAAGGCTCAAGGAAAGATGAAAGCACTAATGCCTTGTTGGTAGAGCTGTTCTAAAAAACCATCTGGAATTATGCCTTGAAAGTATTTACAATTCAAAGCCTTTGAACCAGAAAATCTACTATGAGGTTACACCACACAGCAGTCTGTGACAAAAAGAAAGGTCTGTCCCCAAAGAATATGAGAAAATACTTGCACCTAATTCTCTGCAGAAATTAGAGGGCGAAATACTGCATAAAACATCAGACTTTCCCCTCCCACAGGCTGTTTAGTTCTGTGAAACTTTTTTTCTTTCTTCCTACTTTATTATAAAGAAATACTCTGGATCAGCCAACTAGATGGCATAGTGGATACAGCCCCGAAGTCAGGAGGACTTGGAATTCAAATCTAGCCTCAGACATTTAACACTTCTTAACTGTGACCCTAGACAAATCCCTTAACCACAATTGACTCACTTAAAAAAAAAAAAAAAAAAAAGAATGATTCTGGGAAGAAGGAGAGAACTACACTGGGAAACAGAAATGTGAAGCCCTTAAGTTTTAAGTTATTACTAGATTATCTGGAACTCTTAGTAAAAACTTCAAGAAACCCACATATTTCTGGGGGGCAACTGATTATGCCAAAATACTCCATCTTTTAAATTAGTCATCATTACTGAAAGAAGACTTTTTTTAAAAAATTATTCAATTTGATTTAATTTTCAGTTCCAAATTCTCCCTTCCATCCCATTGAAGAAGGCAATAAAAACAAAACCCCTATCATGAATCCAGCAAAACCAATCCTCACATTAGGCAGATGATGGAAAGAAGGGGAAAAGGAAGAGGAGGAAAGGAGAAATGCTTCAATCTGCAGTGAGTCCATCAGCTCTTTATTTGGAACTGGACAGTGGGTTTTATCATGACTCTATTGGAATAATGGTCAGTTCTGTTGATCACAGTTCCCATCTTTCAAAAGTTATTTATCTTTAAACATTATTGTTATTGCATAAACGTTTAAGATCTTTTGTTGAGGTACCAACCTCTTTAAATACGGGCAAAGAACCTTAAAAGGAAATCTCTAAAAATCTCCAAAAGCTTGTTTTCCTATAAACTCCTCAAGGGTTGTCATTGTTCAGTTACCTTTCATACAATTATTCCCTTTACCTTTGTGTTGTTGAGTTACGTTTGACTCTTTGTGACCCCACTTAGAGTTATTGGGTTTTTTTTGACATTTCCTTCTCCAGCTCATTTTATAGATGAGGAAACTGAAGCTAAGAGGGTTAAATGACTTGCCCAGAATCACACAGCTAGGAAGTGCCTGAGGCCACATTTGAACTAAGATCTTCTTATTCTACCCACTGTTCCAGCTAACTGCCCTTCTTCCTATTATACCACATTGTTTCTAAAAACACCATGAATACACTACAGCCAAAATTCAGCCTTCTGTGGCAAAACCCCACTGTATTATTCTTCACCCCATGGGGTTAACTGTCCCTTAATGCTTTGAAGTCATGTGTACGAGAAGCCAATGAATACCAGATGGCATCTGCCTGTATTTAGTGTAAATAGCATCAAATGCTTATGCTTTAAAAATGATCCACTTGGGAGACTGAGAACATCCTGTACCCTGTGCTTCTACTCTCCAGGGGCCCGCCTTATTGGTGAGAAATATAGTACAGGCTGCAACTCAGAACTCCCCAGCCTGAGCAACCCACCAATATCAGCCTCATAGAACAGGACTAGGGAGGTATGTGCTCCAAAGTGGAGCAAAAACACATATATATATATATATATATGCATACATACATACATATGTGTGTGTATAATATACACATACATACTATATATTTATTTATTGTGTTTATATATATGTATTTAAAAGCACTACTCTCAGAGATATTTTCCAGACCTTGGTCTTTGTTCTTGTTTCTTCTACCCAGTTATCTAGAGTTTTATATAGGATAAGCAACTCAGGTTTCAAGAACAAAGGAGACTTAGTCCTGCCTTCCTTAGATGTGTTCAATAGCATCTCAAGGATATGATCACTTCTGGACATTCACTCTATTTCGGAAACATCACTGATAAATTGAAAGATAATTCTCAAGCAAGTCATGAGGAAAGTCCAGGAAATCATGACACCTGAAGTTGGATGAAAGAACTGGGGATATTTGTATCTAAAGACTTAAAAAGGCTTGAAAGGGCCATTTGCATCCAGAACAAGAATTCTGGAGACTGAATGTGGATCAAAGCATACTATTTTCCCCTTTTTGCTGTTGTAGTTTGCTTGCTTGTTTTTTTTTTCCTTCTTGTGTTTTTTTTTTCCCCCTTTTAATCAGATTTTTCTTGCACAGCACAACTAATATGAAAATGTTAGAAGAATTGCACATGGTTAACCTATATCAGATTGCTTGCCATCTTGGGGAGGGGAGGAGGGTGGGAAAAAAATTTGGAATACAGAAGTTTTGCAAGAGTGAATGTTGAAAACGGTTATCTTTGTATATATTTGAAAAAATAATGTACTATTTAAAAAAAAAAAAAAGCAGAGACAACAGTTTACTAAACCACCCAAAATTTAAAAATAAAAGCAACCTTGGACAAGTTATTTCATTTTTTAGCCTGCTTTGTATCATCTGTAAAATGAGGAGTTTGTGATAAATAATCTCTAAGTCCCCTCCCTACCCTGAAATACTTTGATCATAATCTGAGAGACTAGCCAGGGGAAGAGATATTAGAGTTGTTTTTGCTTGGTCCCAGAAGGCAGAATTAGTGTTAGTGACTCCAAATAGCAGAGATATTTGGCTCCATATGAGGAAAAACTTTCTCATTATTAGAGCCATCCAAAAGTAGAATGAGTTGCCTTGGGGGATGTCATGGAAGGTCTTCAAGAAAAGGTTATAAGACCATTTGTCAAGGAAGGGATCCAAGGAACTCTTGCCCAGGTACTTGAAACCAAGGAAATCTCCAAGATCTCTTTTAACTCCTAAGAACAGTGCTGAAATGTCCCCAGGCTGAGTGGATGCTTCTATATCAATCCACTCTGGGCCAGACCCACCCTCTAACTCCTCAGGAAAACACAGAAGCTTGAGGTCTTTTGGTCTAGGGACCCCGTCAAAGCCCAGCAGGTCTATCCACAGCCTCCAGGCCACTGAATTCCCAGTAGCAATGAATTATGATGTTAAGAGATTACTGGCTATAACAGACAGACCGCCATCTTTGAGTCACTGGATCTGCATTCAATTGTCAGCTCCAGCAGTTCCTATTTGTGTGACTTGGCAAGTCAAATTTTCTCTCAGGCCCATACTTGTACCCACTTCACAGGACTATTGTAAATCTTAAAATGCTACCTAAATGTCCCTCCCAGCTCTGACATCCTGTGTATTAAGGTCCCTTTTAACTCTGACATATCGTGTTCTAAGATCCTTCCCAGCCCTGACATTATATTCTAAGATTTCTTCCACTTGTGACATTCTACATCTTATGATCCCTTCAAAGCCTGACATTACATTGTATGTTCTAAGTTCCTTCTAGTTCTGGCATTCTAGGTTTCTACAAGTACAGAAAATAGAAAAGCATGGATAACATTTTTTCAGAGTATTGAATTTGGTTTTTTTTGGTTTGATTTGGTTTTGGGGGGTGGTGGGATCTTTGACCACATGATGGTGCTTTGCAAACTAAGGTCAAAAAGCACAGTCTCTACTTCCAAGCTAAATGCCAACCAAGCACTGAATCTAATTCATAAGCAAAGAGAGATGACCATCTGCTTAGAACATACTAATAAAATGGGTTCTTGTCACACGGGAGCTGAGGAAGGAGGCCAGAGTGGACAGTCTACTTCTTTCAGCTCACTTCTCACAAGGCTGGAGAGCTCCTCCCCACCCTTTCCCTCCTCATCCCAGCCCCACTCACCGCAGGATCCTTGACACAGCAGGAGAAGGGCACCCCACAGCGCTCACGGCTGGGGTTCCAGTCAGTGCAGTTAAAATAGATGTTGAGGTTCCAGTCGCTGGGCCCTCGGGCTCCGCAGCATGACCACTGAGAAGGGGAGCCCAGATGAGAGATTGGAACAATGGGAAACCTCCTCACCACCTCCCAGGGCTCTTGTTCTCTGCAGGATCCCCAGTACAAGATACCCAAACCCTGCCAAGGCTGGCCCCATCTGCTAGGACTTCCTGACTCAATACAGCTGACCAAGTACCTGATCCATCCCTGCTGTAGTACTCAATCCATCCCAGACCTCTGGTCCCTGCCCTGGAAAAAAAGTTGCACTGTCCAAATCAGGCCAGCAGCAGAGCACAGGGAAAGGTGGTTTTAAAATAGACTCAAGGCTGCAGAGAACCAGGTGTAAGCTTCTTGAAAGCAATGCCTGTTTCATTTTTGTCTTTGTATCTCCTACACTTAGTACAACTTAGCACATAGTAGGTATGTAATAAAATTAAAATATAAGTTTAAAAAAAACCAACATGATTAATTGATGTAAGCCTCAGTGATCCAAAAAAAAAAAAAAAAAAGCTAGAGCCTCTTTCCTTTCTAGAAATCAGAGCCAGATGAACCCTCAGGACTCATTTGGCCCATCTAAAAAAAAAGTGTCTAGTATGAACTTTGGGGGTAAACTGTGTGCCCAAAGGGAAAATTTATGATGCATTCTTCCTCTTTCTTTTTCCTTAGTCAGAAAATGAATTATAAGCAAGGCTGAGAGAAAACCTATAATTGATGGATCATTTAATCCCACCATTAAAGAAGGACGCCAAGTCCCTTCCCTTCTCTGAACACAAATTGTTTCATATGAAAATAAAAGGGTTCAATAGCCAGAGATGGCCCCTAAGGTCCCTTCCCTATCAATCTACAATCCCATAAACTTATAAATTTGAATATATTTTTTTCTGTTGAATGAGCTCCACCCAGAGAGCCCAGGTAGGCAAAACTAAAACAAGAGTGTTCCAAGAGATCTCCCTTCATGGCCCAGAGGTAGCAGGAGAGGACAAAGGTTGGTAGGTAGGAAATTGGAGGGGAAGCACCTCTAGCCTGGAGAGAAAGAGAGAGAAAGAGAGTGTATAGGCCTGTGGGACAGGAGATCCAGATCTAATTCTTGTTTCTGACTATTATCTACCACTGTTAATTGAGTAATCCTGGGAAAAATCATGAAATTCCTCATTTTTAAAAAGAATACTGGGCTGGAAGACATCCTCTCCTAATTTAAAATTCTAGAATTCTAGGAATTACATGGCTAATGGGAATCATTGCTCCCATACAATTCAGTTTCTCCATCAATAAAGTAGGGATAATAAATACTTTTCTCAGGTTTCCCCACCCCTCTAACCTAGGCTGGGACAGGGTAGATTATATTTTTCAAATGACCTTAGCCTAATTCGGCCTGGGATCAAATCTCAGTTCCGCCATTTAATACCTCATGTGACCTTGGGCATGTCCCTAGCCTCTCTGAAGCTAGATTCCTTTATCTGTAAAATAAAAGGATTAGAAGGTGGCCTTGAAGGTCCTTTCCAGCTCTAAGTCTATAATCCTATAAACCTAGGAATTTATATATTTTTTTCTCTTGAAGATAATACTTCAGAGTTGTAAATAAATCCTAGGAAACATTCACCGGCTCTGAAATGTCTGGGTGCTAGAACCACACGCCAAGAGATATTGGCTGACAGGAAGGTCAGGAAGCCCAGGCTGAAGGGCAGTGTCCAGAGAATCAGGTGAGTTTAGAAAACAAAGGAAAATATGAGCCGTGGCTGAAGGTGAGAGTTGGTTACCAGTTCTGAACAAGGACTGATTAAGGTTTTCTGATCCTAAAGTCAGAGGCAGGATCCTCTTAATCTTTCTGCTGTCCAGGGACCCTACCACAGAAAAATATTTTAAAATCTATACAGAGAAAAATATAGCCATCTATTTTTTTTTAAAGTTCACTCGCCCCAGATCAAGACCTACCATCCTTAATGAGGTCAGGGAGTCAGTCTCTACCAGGATGGGGAGGAGAGGGGGGGGGACAGGCATCTCCAAAATAAACGGGGAACTAAACACATTGGCAGGAAAAGATCCAGTCTGGGATCCTTTCTAGGGTACCTGCATAAGGGTAAGAACTTATGAGCAGGAGGACTAATGGAGTAGGAGGTACCAGAAGAAAAAGAAAGCAACAAGTATGTGATGTCTGATCAGCAATGAGAAGACGAGAGATTGGACTTCTTCTGAAGACCTTCTCACAAACAATGGCTGAGGGGAGCTGCTGTGTTAGTTAGCAGAAGCAAGTGATCTGTGAATCAGACCCTGCTCCGCAGAATGAAAAAAGTATGGGTCATGCCCACCTAACTCAAGAGCCCAGGACAGCTGCAAACTCCAGTTAGTAGAAAGTTAGTGGCCGAGAGCCACTGAGAAGTAAGGAACCCCGGATAAACAAGGAACCCAGGATCAGCAAATCTGAAAGGTAAGGAAAGTGCTCCAGGGACCTAAAGATTGTACAATATCTGTGATTCTTCCAGAGGCAATGAAGGAACACCTGCACATATGCAAAATTTAGATTCTCTACTAAAGATAAAAAAGACAGAAGGAATTTCTTTCATTCTACCAGGCGTGCTTAACCATTTTTTGTGTGTCCAGTACCCCGCTTTGGTTTATGGACCCTCTTCTCAAAATAATGTTTTTAAATGAATAATAGGCTTTCAGAGAGAAAAAAAAACAAAACTAATTCTATGGGAATTCAGTTAGTAAAATATTTGCTTCAAAAGACAACTTTAAGGATTCTGGGTGAAGAACCCCAAACTGGACTCTAGCTTAGTGAATGAAATACTCCTAGAAAGAATGGAAGAGGTGTTTTTAGTAAATAATGACTAAAAGGAATTTAAGAAAGAAAAGAATTCCTAAGCTCTTGTCAGAAGGTTGAAGCATAGAAGTAACTCCAGAGAACAAAAGAAAGGATTGCTGAATTTTTGGAGTTATGTCACATTCTGAGGCTTTTTTTCCAAGAAGGGCGGGACTGTACACTTGGAAGCAAAAGCAACTTCTCCTGTCATGCTGATACTGAGGACCCAAACCAGGGTACAGATCCCAGCAAAAAGAGACAAATAGTGATACTTGAGAGATAATCTATCAATGACCATGAGCAACACACAAGGAAGTATGCTGCCTTCTCAGAACACTAACCTGGAATGGGACAGAAAGCCTTGCAAGATTTTGCCAAATCTGGCATTTCTAGTGATTTCAGGGATAAACAATATTGCTTAAAAGAACCCAGAAAGCATAATGAAAGCCTTGGGAACGAAATAAAAGAGAGACCCCAGGTGTGTTTTCATCACTACTGCTCATGAAAGTGCAAGGGCTTCAGAAAAGAAAGGCAGATTTGGGAAGTGAACAGCTGGCTAAGAAGATCATGTCTGAGAGCAGGATTTGGATTTCTAGCCTACATGGACTACATTAACAATACGGAAAGAACAGCAGATATGATGGTTGAGCCACCCTCAGTGATATTAGGAAAACTGTGGGCAACAGATGTGCTATTGGACTGGAGATGGTCAAATGTCCCAATTTTCAAAAAGAAGGAAAAAAAAAAGGTAAATTCTTCAAACTACAGGCTGGTGAGCTCTAACACTTACCAGTCAAGGACAAGCCACAGTTAACCCTTTTGAGTTATTTCCTGCTAATGAATACTTCTGATGTGCTACTTTACTGACTTGTGAAGAAAGAACTTCACAAACTTGAAAAGTATTATAGAAATGTGAATCTTATTACTTTGTATCTGAAAGCAATGATAAAGTTACTACTCCTACAAAAACATAACACACCCCGCACAAAACCAAACCCTCTCTAACCTAAAAATTTGTGAACTAAACCAAACGGTTGCTAAGGATCATGGCCTTCTATGGGAGGTAAGGCTGCTAGATTCTCTTCTTGTGAACCTCCCACCCTCCCCAACCTCCTAACCCACCAACCATGATGGAAACAAGTCAAGGGCACCCTTGGCTGGACCAAGATTGAAACTGCGATGACTCACATATTCCTGAGCAAAGTCGATGAGGTTTTGCAGGTCAATATCATCCCGATAGGCTTTGACGTTGTTGTTGATGAATATATTGAGCTGGTCCCTAATCCAGTCCTTGAAGACGAAGGCCAAGATTCCTGTGGCCAGCTCCAGGAAGAAGATGAGACCCAAGAACACTGAGAACTGCAAGGGAGGGAACAGGAAGAGAGGGACAGAATCAGTGGAAAATGGTAGAATCCAGCTTGAATTCTACCTCGTGCCCTGCACCTAGTCAGATCATGGGGACAATGGGCATGGGCAAACGCAGGTTGGAGTGGTGAAAAGGCCACTAGACTGCAAGGGAGGGGATGGGTCACCCTGGAGTTGCCACTAACTTCTGACTTACTGCACTCTAACCTTCAGACACTCTTGTAAAGCACCCTTTCTCAGTCACTACTTCCAAGTCCTCTGGACCTTGTCAACTGCCTGATTACTTCCCCTGAGAACTACTCAGTTTTTCTATCTGCCACCTGCTATATATGCTGTCTCCCCCAGTTAGAATGTGAGCTTCTAGAGAGCAAAGACTGCCTAAATTTTCAATTTTAATCCCTAGTGATTTGCCTGGGCTTGCCCTCATAGTAAGCATCTAACAAATATTTTCCCAATGTATTTACTCTCTCTATGACCCAGCTATATTGGTTTTCTTACTGTTCCTCCAACATAGTAAATAGTCCATTTCCCATCTCCATGCTTTTACCCTAGCTGCCCCTAAGCCTGAAGCACTTCCTCCTCATCTCATAAAACTGTGCTACATACACACATACGTATACACACACACACACACACACACACACACACACACACACCCCTTGCCCATGTCCTCTCCCAAAATTAAAGGGTCCTACTTCTAGAATTGGAAGGAACACCAGAGAGCATCCAGTCCAGACCCCTCATTTTACAGAAGAGGAAACTAAGTCCGGATAGATAAAATACTTTATACAAGTCATAAAGGCAAAAGGCATCGGGGAGAGATCTGATTAAAGTTTTCTGACTCCAGAACCTGACCTCCTTCCCCTCTATCACAAGTCTTCTTACAATGTCTTAGTACAGCATGATTCAGGCTTCCAGGAAGCTCTGTCAAGCAAGTGGCAGCCCCAGCTCTGACAAGGCCTGCCCAGGAGGAATAGCTCAGAAACGGATTCATATCTTCTCTAGTCAAAAGATCGGCCTAGCTAAATGTGCTCTGGAGGCTCATCAGCTGGAAGATGGTCACCAGGGGATGAATATTTTGAGCAACAGCAGACCGTGAAAAGCCCCTCTAGGAGGGCATGGCACCGCTGTGTTCTAACCCTGAATTATCAATTTTTCTGAAGATGAAAAAAGTTTATCGAGAATTCATTCCTTATTACTGTTCTGTAAGAAATGACCAACAGGATGATTTCAGAAAGGCCTGGAGAGACTTACACGAACTGATGCTGAGTGAAATGAGCAGGACCAGGAGATCATTATATACTTCCACAACAATACTAGATGATGACCAGTTCTGATGGATCAGGCCATCCTCAGCAATAAGATCAACCAAATCATTTCTAATGGAGCAGTAATGAACTGAACCAGCTATACCCAGAAAAAGAACTCTGGGAGATGACTAAAAACCATTACATTGAATTCCCAATCCCTATATTTATGCACACCTGCATTTTTGATTTCCTTCACAAGCTAATTGTACAATAATTCAGAGTCTGATTCTTTTTGTACAGCAAAATAATGTTTTGGTCATGTATACTTATTATGTATCTAAGTTATATTTTAATATATTTAACATCTACTGGTCATCCTGCCATTTAGGGGAGGGGGTGGGGGGGTAAGAGGTGAAAAAATTGGAACAAGAGGTTTGGCAATTGTTAATGCTGTAAAGTTACCCATGTATATATCCTGTAAATAAAAGGCTATTAAATTTAAAAAAAAAAAAAAAAAGAGAATTCATTCCTGGCACTTAGCACAACACCTGGCACAAAGGGGGAGAGGTGGGGAAGAAACTTGCTGATTGACTGACTGCTGAATCTTAAAGCATTTAAATAGGTGGAATTGCCTAAACATGCCATGCCATGAGGGGCTTCCTGATGGGTTGAGAGGGATCTTGGGATTACTGAATGAATCCCAAGTAATCCCAAGATCACTGAATGAACCAATAATCCTGAGTCAATGGTCCCAGAGAAACAAATCTTGAATTGAGGGTTGGAGAAAGGACAAATGTAGAACTACAAATACCTTTATTTGCAAAAGAATCAAAGGATTATAGATCAGGGTTAGAAGTGACCTCGAAAGTCATTTACCCCAATACTCTCATTTCATAGATGAGAAGGCACAGGGAGTGACACACTCCAAGGTCAGTTTTTTCTACTACCACACCATCTCTTCCCCAGGCAGCTGGACCCCCCCCCCCCCCCCACTTCCTTGCTGGGGCTTCTGGCAAAGAAAGTATTATAGGCCAAGCTTAGCCTGGTCAGCTTAGTGACACTGCTGATTTAGGAAGTCTAAGGACTGCCTAATCTGGCAAAGGAAAGTTTCCTTTTATATTATTTCTAATTATATTCTCCCTTTAAAAATATTTCTCAAATTGTTCCATGCTATCTTGGCTGAATTCCCTGAGTCCAGCGTGGGTCACTGGCCCTTATTTTCTTCTCACCCACTTCAATATATGACCCCTTCCCCCAACACAGAGACTTACAATCCCTTAAATAAATAACTCCACATCCTCCACCCCAGAGGAGAGGGAAGAACTCCTCACACTTACAAACTTGAGTAAGAAGGTGTTCTCCCGAAGAGCCCCAATGCAGCCAGCAAAGCCCAACACAGACATGATACCTCCAACCACCACGAAGAACCACACAGGATCCAGGCCGCTCAAGTGGGTGAGTGAGGAGATGTTGGAAAGGACCCCCTGCACACAGGGTATTAAGGAAGGAAGATTAAGAATCACAGAAACAGTCCCACCTCTACCCCAGCAGCCTCCATCACCTCAGGGCTTGGACCCAAACAACCCAGCCCCTTTCTTCCCTGCCTTGCTTCCTCACCACTGGTGCTTACCTTTTCTCCCCAGGCCCACAAGCCTATGACCAGCAGCAGAGCCCCCAACAGCTGGAGAAGAAAAAAGAAGGAATTCAGGGTATGTCTACTAGAAGTGGGCAGCAAAAGCCCTACACTATACTTTCCTGTTGTGTTCTCCAACTCAGTCCTGCCTGTCCCTGCCACCCCAACTTAGGGAATATGTACCTGAAAGAACAGAGCATAGTCTCCAGAAACCTCTGCTTTCCTACCACATGGGCTTTTGGAGGTCTGGAGTAAGAGGGAGTAAAAGTGAAATAGAAAAGGGGCCCCTCTTCATTAACTCAATTGTTTTGTGTCCCATTTTTAACACTAACTGTAATCTTAGCCAGAAACTTCTTTCTGAGTTTCAGTTTCATCTTTAAGAACAATAATATTTGTTATATAAAAAGATGTGGAGATAAGAAAAAAATTTAAAAAAGAAAAAAAACAATAATGAAAATTCAATCTTATAAAATACTTTTTTCAAACTTTTTTTTTCAGTCCTGTGAGAGTAGATATTAAAAATACTAGCTCCATTTTACAGATATCCTCATCTGTCTCATAAACTGTGACCTCCCCAAAGTCATAGTTTATGTGTCACTTATGGGATTTAAACTCAGGTCTTTCCTCATCCTTAAATCCAGTAAGTACCCCTCCTATCCTACAATGACTTTAAAATCTGTTAAAATGAGGATGATAATCCAGGCTCCATATCTCATACAGTTCCCAGGAAAGTGTGCTAAAAACTTTATAGAGCAATATGGAAGTTAGCTAACACGATTCATATTGATTATATCTATTTGCACAGTGCATTGGAATCATTAAAGGACATGAACAGCTAATTCATAAAGGATGATTTCAACTAGAATGACAATGTAGTAAATGATAGTTGTCAAATGAATGGGACTGACAGTCTGAGGGTGGTAAACCTGGCTAAGAGGTCAATGCAATCTTCCATGGAAAGGTGATAAGGAAATGGAGGAGGAAGGGAGAAGTTAGTGACTGTTTGACTTTGAGGGGCAAGGAAACAGAAGTCACAGATGACTTGGCAGAAACTAGGGGACCAAATCAGGGAACTTCAGACTGCTCAGCTATGGGATGAGTAATAAATATATACTACTTCAGAGTAGAAGGGCCAATTTTCTGCTCAGATTCTCTCTCATGAGGTTATAAGAGGACCATATGGACAGCCTTCTAGATAAAAAATAAAACATCCCTGTATTCAAATTTAGGCTTAGCCAATTATTCCTTATCGACCTCTAGAGCACTGAAGTGTTCTCTGGCCTGTTCGGTCCCATACTCCTCCCTCCTTTTAAAATGAAGGAGTTGGAGAGTTGGAAAAGTCTCTCCCAGACTTAAGTCAATGATCTTAGGACGAGCTCTAAGGTCCCTTCCAGTTATAAATCCAGCTATTAGCCGATACCAAGGCTCTCTTGTCGGTTGAAAGGACTAAAGGAGACCTTTTGTGCCCACTCTCTGACCATTAGCCACAATAGCTGAAGAGGTCCCTCCCAAGAGAGCAGAGGGCTCAGGCTAAAGGAAAAGCAAGATTAAGTGAGGGGAGCTGGGGAAATTACAATTGATAATGAGAATAGGGGTAGGTAGGAAATAATGGTATCCAGAAAAGGCCAGAGCTAGCCATTGGCCTGGAGAAACAGGCCCTGCTCAACACAGGGGCCATACCTTACCCCAAAATGTGAAGGTGAAGGCAGAGATGGGATTCTGCAACTCTCTCCATTCACCCTGTTCCTGGGTGACCTGGAGAGACAAGTACTCAAATCCCCCTTAATTTAGTCCTACAAGGGTGACTCTCCTCCTAGAGAGAAAATTGGGAGTTGGGAGGTGGGGATGAATCTCTAAGAATCTCCAAAGAAATACCTTCCCACACACTTAAATCTTTCTTTCCCAGACCTCGAGCAACCAGCAGACTGGGTCTTTAAATGGGACCCCTGCAGAAGACCTCATGCAATCGATTCCATGGAGAGCTGCCCCGACACACGCTCAATGAGGGGGGATCTCTAGGCCTTGAGAAGCAGCAAGTCTAGGCTATGAGTGGCTAGCCAAGAGTACAGGCGACCCCTCCCAGACCCCTTTCTTCAGTATTCTTTCCTCCTCCCTTTCCCCAGGAAAGAAAGCCAAGTGGGTGGGGGCAGGGCAGCTCCCCGTGAACCCCAGAGAAAGAAGGGGGTGGGGTGTAGCTTTTCCCTTCCTTTCCCCTCCCCCTCTTCCCAGGAAAGGGAAGGGAGGGGAGGGGAGGGCGACAGTACCGGGAAGCCCAGAAAAATGAATAGGGCAGGGTGGTTTGGGGGGCAGCCTCCCCTGCCCTCCAGAAAGCCCCGAGACGGGGTGCAGCCTGATCGTTACCCCCCACCCAGCCCCACCCCTCACGGCCTCATCCCCACCCCAACTCACCCAGAAGACAATGTTGAAACCGAACAGGAAGTATTTTCCGCAGCAGCCGACCTCGGGCTCCTGGAAGCGCTGCTGCTTGGCCGGCATGGTGAGCAGCCGGGGCGGCCGCCGCGCGCTGGGAGCCGCTCGCCCGGGGCCGGGGCCCGTGGCCCGCAGCAGCCCTGGGTTAGCGCCGGCCCCGGGCCTGGACTGGCGGTCTCGGCTTCATGGCTGAGACCACGGCGAGGCCCCGCCCCCGTCCCCGGCTCCACCCGCCAGCCGGCCTCCTCCTCCTCCTCTTCCTCCTCCTCCTTTTTCCCCGCCAGCTAGGACACCTAGCAGCGAGCCCTGGGCTCTCCCTCCGGGGCAGTCCCAGCTCTGGGGGCCTCTGCAGTGCCCGTTGCGCGGGCTAATGCAACTATGCCCTCGGTAATGCGGGGCCTCCTAATCGGGCTCTCTGTCTCAGGCTCCATCCATCCTCTCACCTCGGACAAAGATGTATTCCTAAAGTACTGTTACAGCCACGTCACTCCTCGACTCTAGAAGCTTATGGGGCTCCCTATTATCTCTATAATAAAATAGAAACTGCTCTGTTCGGCAACTAAGACTTCACAGTCTGGCTCGACCTTCCCTATCAGAGCTCCTTATACATTACTTCCCTTTCAATCTTCAATTCCAGCCAGACTGTGGGCACTATTCTTCCCACACTGCATTCCTTCCCCTTGCCTTTACACAAGCTGTCCCTGGAATGTGCGGGACCTTCACCTCCTCCCTCTCAAGAATCCCCAGCTCCTTTAGTTTTATAGAAGAGATGTTCTGATCCTCCTCGATAGTAGGAGTGGTCCTCCACTGGGATTTACTTTGTATATATTTTGTATTGTATGTATATATGTTGTTTCCCCTCATGCAGAGCTAGGTCTGTTTCATTTGTATCTATATCCCCAGCATGTGGGCATTTAATAAATGACTAATGGATTCAATGTATCATTATCTCCAGTTGGTCAATGCCAGTTTGAAACTCATCAAAGTAAGGATGAAAAGCAAACTGAATTTGGAGTGTTAATTACTTCTCTTTTAAAACTGGAGATTACTGGGCCTATATCCCAAAAAGATCTTAAAGGAAGGAAAGGGACCCACATGTGCAAAAATGTTTGTGGCAGCCC